>NW_004524740.1:4424125-4470662 GCF_000260255.1 Octodon degus | reverse complement strand
CCACTGAAATAAGCAGCAGACTTCGAAAACAGGTGCTTTTTGGCAGCTATGCTCATTGAGGTTTTTGTTTTGTTTTGCTCTGAGATACTGGGGATCCGCTTACCAGGCGTGAGCAAGCAAGGGCCTGAGCTCAATCTCTTGTTCCGCATAAAAAAAAAAAAAAAAAAAAAAAAAGAGATACTGCGGATTGACTCCAACCAAGTGGAGTCACATCCCCAGCCCTTTTAAATTTTTTACAATTTTGAGACAAGATCACTAAAATTACCCAGGCTGGGCTTGAATCTGTAATCCTCCTGCCTCTGCCCCCTATACTTCTGGGATAGCAACTGTGGACCACTGTCCTGGTTCACTGAGATCTTTGATTGCAAAATCCAATTGAGGTTGGTTTAGGTACTTTTAAAAGTATTAGGGTTAGAACTCAAAGCATCCTGCAGTTAGGCAAGTGCTCTACCGCCGAGCTACAGCCCCAGCCCTAGGCACCTTTACTCATTCTTTCTTTCTTATTTGTTTGCTTATTTGTTTATTTATTTATTTGAGTAGTCTAGGCTGTCCTTAAACTTACTATGTAGCCTAAATTGGACTGCAGCTCATGGCAGTCCTCCTACCTCAGCCTCTGGAGTGCTGTGATCACAGGCTTGTGCCACTAGACGTGACCCTCAGTATGTTTCTTTAGTGAAAAGATTCCTAATGATATGACATGAATAAAATATTAAAAAGATTCAATTGAGCATGAGCCAGGTGTGGTGGTGCACACCCGTAATCCCAGCACTCGGGAGGCTAAGGCAGGAGGATTGCTGCAAGTTCAAGTCCAGCCTGGACTACAAAGTTAGTTCAAGGCCAGCCTGAACTGCATAGTGAGACTCTGTCTCAAAAAATAAAATAAATAAAATAAAATGAGTATGATAATACACTAAAAAAGGGGGGGGGAGATTATCTGAGAGTCACTGAGTCAATGCAATGGAATGAATTATTACATAAAACTAATAATTTAGCCTAAAGATGTATATATTAGGATTCTTGATACAGGTAACAGAAACCAACCTGAAGCAATTTAAAGTCAAAGAGGGACTTATTACATATTATTAAGGGTTATCTCAGGGAGGGAGATGGCCAGGCTTCAGCAAGTGGCACTAGGTGGAAGGAAACTTTCTTTGGTTCCCTTGGGTTTGCTTTTTTTGCCCCGGTTGATTTTTCTCCTCGTAGACCACACTTGATGAGTTCTTTTGTTTCTGTTGTTGTGCCTTTCTGGTGTGTGTTACATTTGAGGAACATAGATTTACTTCTAGAGTTTGTGATCAACTCATGATCCACTGGAATTACATACGGGTCTGAGTACTGCTGGGATTATGGGTGTGAGTGCTCCACTTGCCCTGGGGCAGATAATTTGCATTGTAATGTAAGGAGGGAAGAGAAGCTAGCTGCTTGAGCTGCTGCTACCCCTCCCTTCACTCTCTTGCTCTTTGCCGCCTCCATGTAAGGTTACTCTCTGCCTTGTGCTGCTCTGCCTTGGAGCCAGCTTAGTATGGACTGAAACCTCCAGTAACTGAGCTAAATAAACCTTTCCTTTCTTCATTTTGGGTGTCAGGTATTTTGTCCCAGCAACGAGAGAAGAGTAAATGAGACAACAGGTCTGTGTTGAGAATCAAGAGCAAAGAGGCCAGCAGAATGATGTACTACATTGTGAATTTGGCTAGAAAGAATGCTCCAGAAAGGATGCTGTGGATGCCAAAGGCAGAGCTGGGGAGATCTTGATTGGTGAGAAGGAATAGGAGAACACAAAAGATGGCCTGAGGGCTTCACAAGAAACAGCAGGCCTCCACCCTTACCAGCTTCAAAATTGCAAAACTGAAAGACTTTGCTCTGAGAAGAAAGCCACAGAGCACCATGTTCCCAAATGGAAGCAACTGCAGCATGTTCCAGAGTGGTGGAAACATTGAGAATTTGTTCCTTGGAATTGGATTCAGAATGCTTGGCAGTCCAGGCCTTCGACCCCTGCAGCCAACAGAGAGGGAAACCTGGTTTACTGACAGCAGACCTGGCATCATCCAGGTGGCACTGGTTTTAGGTGTCTGCAAAATCCAAGAGTTGTGGGGTTAAGAAAGCTTGCACCTCAATTTCAGAAGGCCTGGGAGGCCAGGCAGTGTGCCCCTGAGAGGGCAGTGTGTGAAGCTGTGAGTGTGAAGCCAAAGGTACAGTGGAGACCCCAGAAGTTCTGAGGAGCCAGAAATGTGGGCTGTCTAAGGAAAGCTGCGAGGAGAGAGCAGAGCAAGCCCAAGAGAGGAGCTGTGGCAGCTGTGATCATCAGAAGTGCGACAGGGTGACACCATCCAAGCCCTTCAGAGGTCACATCTTGTCAGATTGCCTCAGATGCTGCACATGAAACTATGGGACTTAATGTTTTCCCTGCTGGGTTTTGGACATGCTTTGGTCCCATTCCTTTGTATCCTCTTGTTTGTGACTTTTGGAATGGAAATGTTGAGCTTGTGCCATTGAATGTTGGAAGCATTTACCTTTCTTTTCATTTGTACAAGGGCTCACAGCTAAGCGTTTACCTTAAATCTCAGAGCAGAGTTGGGCATTGGATTTCTCCGCAATGGTGCATCTGTTAAGATCTTGGTAACTATTGGAGATGGAATGAAAGCCTTTTGCACAAGGGGATGTGTGCAAATACTGTGGGAAGGATGCCAGGGAAGAATGTCATGATTTGTGACTGGATGTCCCCTTAAAGCCTCATGCAGTCCTGAGGGCCAAGATTTTTCAAAGATAGCCTGAACCTAGAGTGTGAGACTGATTCATCATGCAGTGCTGGGATTAAGGGTGCTGGGATGAAGCCTGGGTGATTACTGGACCACTCCACTGATGGGATTGGTGTCACCATAATCCCAGCAGTCTGGATAAGAAAGGTAAGATAGGGGTTTGTTTCCTGCTTTTGCTTTTGCTTGTTGCTTTTGCTGTCTTCCACAGCCGTGAATGGCTGCCCCTCTGCCATGTGCCACCCGGCCTTCAAGCTAGAAGACTGAGACCTCTACAAACTGTGAACCAAATAAACCTTTCCTTCTTTATAAAAGAAAAAAGCAAGCCAAAAAAACCTAAAGTTTGATAGGCAATATATAGGAGACCAGGTGTTATGGCTTGTGTCTAAATGTCTCCCTAAATCCTTATGCAGTCATAGGCGGGGCTTTGTCAAAGGTGGCTGGATCTTAAGTGTATGGTGCCGGGATTAAGGCAGGGTGGTTACTAAATCAGGGTGGTTTGGCATCACCATAATCCCAGTATTCTTCATTAGATAAAAGGATTAAAAAAATGACAGTAGGGTCCCTTGCTTGTTTTGCTACCTTCTACTATGCCATGAACTGCTTCTCTTCTGTGATGTCCCTTGCCTTGGAGCCAGCCAGCTATTGACTGAGACCTCTAAAAACTGAGAGCTAAATAAATCTTTCCCATTTTACTTTGGGCATTGGGTATTTTGTTGCAGCAATGAGAAAAGTGACTAAGGTACCAGACATATTAGTCAATACAGACCAGGGAAGCATTTTGAGAGCTTATCTTAAAATTATTTATCTTACAATCCTTCCCACTTGCCTAGAAAATTATATATTTAACTTCAAATTATAGAATAAAATCAGAAGAATAAAAATTATATGGAAACAAATTCAGTCATTTCTTCTACTTTTAACTTTTTGGTACTGGGAATCGGACACAAGAACTTGGTACTGAGCTACAGTCATTTTTAGTTTTTATTCTGAGACAAGTTCTCCCTGAATTGCTAAATTTCCCAGGCTGGGTTTGAACTTGCAATCCTCCAGCCTCAGCTTCCCAGAGTACTTGGGATTATAGATGTGTTCCTCCATGCCCAGTTTTTTCCAGCTCTAATGTATTAAAACAAATGAACACTAAGCTGGTTTAGTTCTATGAAAACAAATTAATCTTCCTTTTTATGAAGGCAAAATTGCACATGTATGTTTATACATATAGCATCCCCTTATTACTGTAGTAGAAATCCCCACTACCCTGCCAGTATACTTCAGTTTGTCAGTTTCCCAGGTGATAATAGTTCCTGCTCCAAATCCGTTTCTCCTATCTCTTAGAAATGACCGGTCACTGTACCGCGTAGCTGGTCACTATGATGCACATTGAATAAACCAATCCCTAATGGACCAGCCATTCTGCCTCTGTACTTCCTGCTTGCTTATCCAATATAAGCCCTAGACCACCAGAAATCGAGGCCTGGTATTCTGAGAATGATCCCAACCAGTGTCCATCGATGTAAATAAACCTGCATCCAAATCCTGGGAGTTCTTTCATTGTTTCTCTTTGCTACTGCATCACCACATATCTTCTTAGTCTAATGTACTAAAAAGTTGTGAGATGCTGATATTTTTTAGTGAAATTCCTCAGTGAAGATCAAGTCTATGGATTTTGTCTAGGACAGAGAATATTCATCAAACACATACACACATAAAAGTCAATGTTGGTGGCAGCTAGCTACTCCAATTTAAGAATGTTTCAGTGATAATTACAAACTACTATAGTATAAGGTGAATATAGAGAACAGGATAAGTCACTTTCTATTGCTCCAGCAATTTTAAATTTATTATAAGGACTGAAAACTAACACAGTGTCATTTCAAAGTGTTCTTCCTCTTACTATTATGTGAACATACCTAACAATGTTGATTTTGCTTTCTAATTGTTCATTAGTGATTTTGGTTTGGGTACTTTCCAAACATTCTGAAAATCATTTAAATAGAAGTAAATATATTTGCATAAAATTTACTAAAAAGAGCAACTAGAACTTGATTAACATGTAAATTTAGTCCAGCACAAACACATCCACGTAAATTTTATCAAGTAAATGTCTTGCTATAATAGAAACCCAGGTGTATTTAATTATTTGAAAATTGAGCTAGCTGGCTAGTAAAATTACTGAGATGAGAAAGTGAATTTATTTTTTTTTTAGTCTTTATTTTTATTAGTACATATTGGCAGCATATTTTATAACCCTAATGCCAAGACAAAAAAAATTAAGATACCAATTTTTTTTCATCAGTTACCTACTTACATTACCACTAATTACCTACATGACTTTGGATGAAACTAGTTTTTTCCAATATAGTTTTCCTGGAAATATTTCTTTTTTTTTTTTTTTTTTGGTGGAACCAGGGATTGAACTCAGGCCCTTGCGCTTGCCAGGGAAGCGCTTATTCCACTGAGCCATCTCCCCAGCCCTGGAAATATTTCTTACGTAGAATTTTGTTCTGTCTGGAATGTGAAGTTGAAAATATTCATCTAAGTGATATGAGCATCACAATTCTTATTAAAACCGTGGGAATAAATTGTTCGATGTGGAGAGAACATAAAAGAATTTAAGAGCCCTGGCCAGGACTCCATCAGTGTCTTCCCTGACTTACCCAGAAGGCCTTTCTGAGATTCACTACAAAGATTGGCAGTTAAATTCTCCTTCCTGATTATATTAATTAACCATAATTTGAAAGGATCAACCATCGATTTTCTTTTTTCTTTCTTTTCTTTTTTTTGCGGGGAGGGGTCTACAGGGTGTTCAGGTTCTCACTTCTAGATCGGACTCGGACTCGTAGTGGTCTGCCTGTTTACAGCCTCCCAAGAGCTGGGATTATAGGCGTGCGCCACCATGCCCAGTCTCCATTGATTTTCATATAGACCTGATCAGAACCCAATAAAAAAATCAATTTATTTTGATTGATTATTTATCAATTTATTTTACTTTTCTCCCTGGCAATTTATTTTACTTTTCTTATGCAGCATGTGGCGTATGCAAAAGAATACTGGATTAATCCCTGTGACTACAGCCAGCCCAGGTGTGGAGACACGTGGTCTGGCGATACCTGCTTGCCTACATGGTCATTTAAATGTGTCAATTTATTATTTTCATAAAAAGCACTGAGGCAAAACTAATTAGATGCAATAGACCCATTTTAGTCACATAGATATAAAAACATCTTTTTTTTCCCCCAGGATCCATAACTGCACACTTGTTACCCATACTAGAGTATCTGCAATCTGGGACAACACATTTAGCTACATGCTCTCTTGGAAATCCTGCAAGTGACTGTATGTCATAGATACCACTATTGTGGCCATGTTACAATTCAGAAACACAGCTTGGGAGGTTAACAATCTTTTGAGAGCTCACTGAAGCTGAAAAGAGTGCCGTGTTAATTTGAAACAATCCAACGAGTACCTGTGAGCTGCCTCCCAGTCTGAGAATTGGAACATTAATTTTGCCTTTGTAGCGTGTTTCTCACTGTCCTATCCTTCTGTACCTCCTCTCAAGAGATTACCACTGCACTACATTTTATACGTATCTCTTGCTTCTTTATTCTTGCTTTTTAAAAGTCATTTAGGCCAAATAGCTCAGCGGATTAAAGCGTCTGCAAGCAGGAGCAGGGGCCAGGGTTTTGACCCCCAGGCCTGCCGTGTGGGTCCCTCCCCTGGGGTGTGCTGTGATGGCAATTGAGACAGTGTGGTGACATGCGCCTGTAATCCCAGCTCTTGGGAGGCTGTAAACAGACAGATCACTGCGAGTCCCATCTAGTAGTGAGTCCCTGAACACCCTGTAGACCCTTCCCTAAAATACAAAAAAAAAAAGAAAAGTCATTTAATCACATATGCATGTATTTTTAAGCAATATACCGTATTCATTTGTGAATGCTATAAAACTTGTATTCTATAGTTTTCTGTGAACCCTTTTTTCACTATTACATGAATTATACAATACATATATGTTGCAAACACTCCAGATCACATGTTTTATATGGTACATATATATGTTACTAACAATTTATTCATTTTGTTGTGTATGGCTGAAACAGTTTTAGTACTTGCTTTTTCCATTGGGGTCTTGTGCTACAATATGTTACTGGGCATCTAGCTGAACTTTTGCTCCTAGCAAGAGTTTTCTTTAATTTTTTTCCTGCCTCAGGTTTATTTGTACAAAGAGCACAGGAGGACACCAGCCCCCTACAGATGGCACCCCAGGGGTCACATCAGTCCTGTTTTTACTTCAGCAGATAAGAGGCTTTTACTGTGGAGCCTTCACAGGGGCCTGGACAACTTTGGGAGCCAGGGCTGAAGCAGAAGCTGGAGCCTGGGCCTTGGCTGGAGCAGGAGCTGGAGCCTCAGCCTTGGCTGGAACCTGGGCATTTGGCTGGCAAGGCCTGCGACCCTTGGCAATGCGGGCACAGATATGCTTCCCAAGCTTGGGGTGGGCACCATAGGCAAGTTGAGTGAGCCTGTGGTTTACTTCCTTTGGGATGATCTTGGGCTTGACCTTCTTGGGCGTGACAAGGGCTTTGATAGCCTCGGCGTGTGCACTCATGTCCTTGGCATTGTTTGCTTGCATCTTCTTGAAGCACTTCTTATTGTGCTTCTGGGAAAAATGCATGTTCCTAAGGAACTTGGGATCTACCCCCTTCAGAGATTTGTATCTTTGTGACTGAGGTTTCTTGATGCCATTTCTGTGCCATTTTTGGGACTGGTTGTGCATTGTGTGGTTCCTGGACTTGGCCATAACTGCACTGTAAACTGCGGCTGCCAAGTACCTGGAACCAGAAACCCTCCTAGCAAGAGTTTTCTTACTGTAAAAAAAAATAATAATAATAGAGACAAGGGATGTAGCTGAGTGGCATAATTCCTGCCTGGCAAGTGCAAGGTCCTGAGTTCGATTCCCAGTACAAAAAGAAAAGACCTGCAGAAGAAATAACAGTACCACATAGGGTTGCACGGAGTGCTGATAACCTATGCTCAATGTACTTTTTTTAAAAACCTGTTTATTGTTTGTTCTCTGTAAGTATTCCTTCCCTAGAACTTTTTGTTTGTTTTCGTTGGTGCTAGAATCACACCCAGGGCTTCACACTGATTGGCAAGCACTGCACCCCTGAGCCACGTCCTTAGCTCTTTTCTGGGACTTTATTTCTGGTGTTGGTGCAATTTCATTTTCTTTCATCATGCTTGATCTAGGATGGCTTTTGTCATCTGTGAGTTCACCTTTCATCAGTTTAGGAAAATTGTTGGCATTCTGTTTTCCAGTACTGCCTTTCTGTCTCCTTCTGGAACTCTGATTGCCTTATATTACTGACTCTTCTGCCTTGCATGTCCTTTATCTTTTCTTCTGTATCTTTCATCTCCTCAGATACATCACCCACATCACTAGTCCTGTCTTCGATTGTTTTTTTGGTTCATTTTCTTTTTACATATCCTAATTTCAAAATCTGTATGTGTCTACTCTATAGTTATTGGGTCTAAAAGTTCTATTTTAAATTTTATTTTTATTCTACTTGTTGAGACATGGTCTTGCTCTGTAGCCCAGGCTGGTCTAGAACTCTCCTGCCTCAGCCTCAGCTTCCTTAATTTTGGGATTATAGTGGACATCACAAACTTGGCTTCTAATTCAGTTCCTTTAGCTAATCTTTCTGGTCATTTTAACAATCTTTTTTTCCCTTCTATTTGATTACACATTTATTTTTAAAAAATGGTTCACAAAAGATTATTTAATAATCTGCGTATGACAATTCCAATGTTAATTCCTCACTCTCATAGATACAAATTTATTGTTTGTTGTTTTATGTATTGTAGCTAATGATGCTTGTATTGGATTTTTTTAATTTCAAACTCATTTGTTACTTAATTTGTGGTAATCCCAAGGACCTCCACCAAAGACTGCTTTCCTCTGAGAGTGCTTGCACTTGATTCTGCGGGAACTCTGAGACAGTGTGGATAGGGGCTCCCTTCAAGAACCTTCTGGGGGCTCGCAGGTGGACCCCCCACCCCACTGTGCAGCAGACCTGCCAGCGCAGTCCCCTTGGTCCAGGACCACACTGGCCTCTCCCACCACAACTCTACCTTTTGTGCTTGCGCAGTGCTTCCTGTTCTTGTTGAGCTCATTTGTTTTTCTTTTTGAGCCTTTTCATGATATTCCAACAGCAGTTTAAAATATGCTTTAGCTGTGATTCAAACCAGGAGCTGATCATATCACGACTAATGAGCCCTTTAGCTTTCTAGGCTGCCAGAAGTATATGTCCACATGATATTTCTAATTGAGTAACAAATTCGTGAAGGAGTTTCCTTCAGTATACTACTAAGCTTCTCTTTTCCTAACATCCTTGCCTCAAAATTCCAGTTTTGTGCAGAAGGAACACTCCACTAGATGTCGGAGATGTGCATTATTGTCCGTGTGGCCCTAGGAAAATGTCTCACCCCTGGTAAATAACATTTCTTTTTCTGTTTCTTCCACTATAGAATGGGGCTATAATTACCACCATACCACCCATACATGATTTTTCAGCTAAGCAGAATAACTATACTGAAAAACTTGAAAAATAGTAGAGAGAAATGAAATTTAATAACAGTTTCTGGGTATGGTGGCACACTGGTGTCATCCCAGCCCTCGGGAGGCTGAGGCAGGAGGAGTACTGTGGGTTCAAGGCCAGCCTGAACCGCATAGCAAGACCCTGTCTCACCCCGCCCCCAGATTTAATAACAATTATAGTAACTAGCATCTACTGAGCACTTATTACATTTGGGAGCTGGCCAGGCTTCTTGCAAGCATTGCCTCCCGGTTCCTCCACCAACCCCATAAGCACTGACACAAAGTACAAGAATGGTATATGGTGAGTGTTCAAGTTTTTTTAAAGTTTCAGTAAAACATACATTGTCATTGATCCCCTTCAAAATGTTTCCCCTTCTAACACACATCCCATCATCCTTGTCACTTTCTGAAGAAGTTTTAGAAGTCCTCTTCTGTGAGTATCTTTATGAAGTATGATAAAAAAAAAAAATACAGTAGGGGGGAAAAAGGATTAAAGCGCGAAAAAAATACCGTGAATGTTGCTGCCGGGTGCCATCCAGAGGCGTGGGAGGAGCACAAAAACATTACAACGTGTCCTCGTCCAGCTACTCGCTGATCTGGCTCTTCCCCCAAGTCAAACTGATCATGAAAGGTAAACACACTGAGTGGATTCAGGACGGAGCTGGCCAGGACAGTACAGCTAAACCCTCATAAAAGAGGACTGCCAGAACTGCTCCAGAAAGTAGCAAGGACGATGGGATAAGTGTGTTCAAAGTGGGGAGTTGGGGTGTATTTTGAAGAAGACTAATGACAGTATATCTTTTTTTCTTTCAGTACTGGGGATCAAACTTGGGACCTTGCGCTTTGCCAGGCAGGCTCTTAGACCACTGAGCTATCTCCCCAGCCCCAGTGTATCTTTTACTGTAATAAATTGTTTAAAATGTGAACAATTAAAGGGCCGGCCAAATAGCTCAGCAGATTAAAGCACTTGCAAGCAGGCACAGGGGCCAGGGGTTTGATCCCCTGGCCTGCTGTGCTAGCCCCACCCCCAGGGTGTGCTGATCCTAGCTCTTGGGAGGCTGTAAACAGGCAGATCAGTAGGAGTGTGACCTAGTAGTGGGACCCTGAACACCTTGTAGACCCTTCCCTAAGATACAAAAAAAAAAGTAAGCAATCAGCGTATTTTTGCATTCACACCCTGCATTCCAATTTAACAGCTGAGGAAACTGAAGCTGAGAAAGATCAAAGGTGTAAGAGCAAGGCATGACTATTTAGGATTTTCTTATTTTCATTAGGATACAATGTTCAGTGTAGTCATTACTACGAAGGGCAGAGGATTCCTCAAGGTGAGTCAAGAACTCCGAGGCCTCAGCCAGCTGGATGCTTTTCCTCTAGTAATGAGGAATATTCCACACGGATACACACACACACGCCCGGGGTGCTTGCTGTGCCCCAGCCTCCACCCTGAAGCAGCGGTGCGCTTTTGACAAAAGCATCTTCAGCCGTGAAGACACCGTGGCAATTCGTACAGCTGTGTAATCGGAGCTACTAAAAGGCGAGTTAATGTATTATTCTACTCACAGAACAGCAGTTTGATTCCTATGACTTCTGGGCACATCTGTTTGGGATATAAATCCTAAGCAGACTGCGTAGTCGCTTTCTAAATCTTCAAAATGCTTTACTAAGCAAAGTCTTCAGTGTGGTTAAGGGAAGAAAAAAAATTAATAGACTCCCCAGTGAGTGGGGTAGTCTAGCTTGTTGCAAACTGTTTAAGGCAGGTGCGGGGGGCCTAGGGACTGGGAGAAGGTGCACTTGGTGGTAGAGGATGGCACATGTGCCCACAGGCACCAGAAGGTGAACTCTCTTGCCAACCTCAGGTAATTAGCCAGGGTCTTTGGGGACTGGGTTGCCCATGTTTACAGCATGTTTAATTTTTCTTGCTGGAAAGAGTTCAAATTACATTTAAGTGGGCCACACCCATGGCCCTTTCTGGTACAATCCCTAGATGCTCACCCTCCTGAGCAGGAGGCAGTGGGCCACACGACCATGACCGCAGCAAACCGACACGTGGTCTGAGGGAGGCGGCTGGCAACTGTACCCAGAAACCTCAGTCTCAGGTAGTTCAGTTTAAAAATACAAGCAAAAGTCAAGTCTTCTCTAGAGAATTTGCAATAAGAAGCACAAAGGGAAGTTTCGCTTTGGGGCTATTGTGAAACCGAAATGCTGTAGGGACACTGGAACTAGAGTGGCCGTTTTCAGAGCCAGGTGCAGTTGAGTGAGGCAAACGGGGCTCTAGGGGACGGCGAGTGCTGACTCACTGAGTGGTCGGCAGGCCCTGAGAGAGCTGGGCAGTGACTGTTCCCTCTGCTGCTGCTGCAGCTCCAACTCTGCTGCAGGCTTTGGGGGCCAGTTCACCCAGATATATAGATATAAATATATAGGTATACATTTGCTAGTAATTTGACTTTTTTTCTAAAACAGGGTCTCGCTCAGTAGCTCAAGCTGGCCTCAAATTCTTTGTGCAGCCCAAGATGGCCTCATACTAGGAATCCTCCCGCCTCAGCTTCCCAAGAGATGGGATTACAGGTGTACTACCGTGCCCAGCTGAGCCTCTGATTCTTGCAATCAAGTAACACAGTCTGAGGGAGACAGGGCATCAGTGTTGTGTCTCATGCTGCTCTAGGTTAATATCTAGGCTTTCTGCCAAGCGCCCTGGTGAGCTCTGTTTCAGAAGGGCTCCTGCACTGGAAATGGACCGGAAGGGGAGTTTATTAGGAAGGCTCAGAGAAAAGCCACAAGACAGGATACTTCCAGCCCTCAAGAACAACTGGGACTAAGGACTCAGCCCTGTTAAGACTCTGGCTCTGGCTCTTGTCTCTGTTCCGCTCTCTTTTTCTTCTTACTGCAGACTGATTTCCTCGGAGTGAGAAGGAACGTGGTCTCTACTGGCTTCCCAGTGTTTCCCAGAGACTGTGCGATTTGGTGAACAGGAAGCAGGCACGGTCCTAACTCAAGTGGGCTGGTTTTGGATCCAAAGTTTACCACAAACTTGCTGGGAGAGCTTGACCTTTAAACTTCACCTTGACATCTACATAACTCCTCTGTGAGATGGAGATTAAAAATAGGCTCCTACTTGCAGCGTTGTTGTGAAGATTATATGTGATAATATATGGAAAGCGTTTAGCTCAGCATCTGGCTCTCAGTCAGGTTAGTACTTATTATTTCTCTGCCAAATGCAAATCCAGAAAAGATTCCCCCTTTAAGAATGTAGATCTCAGCCTATTTTGATCTTTGGAAGATAAAGGAAGGCAGGGCTGGGTCTCTGTGGCTTTCTCCAGCCGCAAATTGCAGGTGTTGAATTAGAAGGGACCGAGGCTGAAGTCAGGCTTCACTCCGAGGCTTCAGCTGCTGTCAGCTTTCTCTGGAGGGTGCTGCTAGGCCTGAGGACACCACAGCAAGACCTGAGCTGGTACGCAGGGCCGGCCAACACGGTGAGCCTTGGCTGGCCACGGGAGGGTGCCAGATCCTTCTCAACTGGCCCAGGAGACAGACAGGAAAAAAAAGGTCCAGGAAGGAGTATGTACTTCCCTGGCTGCTCAGGACTGCCATGCCAGGTAGGGGGTCTAGAGACCAGCACAACCCTGGAGACCTGGCACAGGGCTCCAGGAAAGCTCAGCGCCTCAGGAAAGCTCCACCCGGGCTCTGTCTGGGTTGAGATGTCAAACTCCCAGGTCTGAAGGAGAACAGACCGTTGAGACATCGAGGCAAGGGCACTGAGGGGAGTGGGGAGCTGAGGGCGGGATCTGTCCTGAAGAACCTCCACTGAAGTCATGTAAGCTCAACAGAACAAGATAAAAGGTGGATTCTAGAGACAGAGGTTGCAGGTAAAGGTAGGCAATATTGGGGCCCTTGAAGGTGCTTCTGTTTTGCAGGGTGTACTTGGGGAGCACACTGCCAGAATTCAGATTAAACTGTGAAATTATTTCAGTCCTAATGACAATTGTATTGATTATGAATTCCATCATGCACCAAGATAAGAGCTATGAAAGTACAAAGCTATTCACTGTACAATTATCTAATATGTAAGAAGTTTGTTGGTTATTATCTGAACTGCAGTTCTTTGTACCCTACATTACAGTATAAAGCTATAGAAAAAAGCGCTGCTATTCTGGACTTTACCATTTGTTTTGTTTTGTTTTGAGACAGGCTCTCACTATGTAGCCCAGCCTGGCCTCGAACACAGAGAAATCCTCCTGCCTCAGCCTTCCCTAGTGCTGGGATTACAGGGGTATACCATCACACCAAGCAACAAAATTATTTTCAATGACTATATATGGGAGCCATAAATTTCATTTGAATTTACAACAAATTAAAGCTTCTCCGATTGTTGAATATTTAGGTGGTTTTCAGTTATTAATTTTACTATGGTAAATATGTTTCTGCTTAAAATTCTGTTTACGGTTTGGATTATTTCCTTAGGAGCTAGTCTTGAAAATAAAATTATGAGCTCAAAGAGCATAAGCATTTTAAGACTCCTGATACATTAGGTCAAATTGTTTTAAAAAAAATTTGGTCAAGCCAGGAGTGGAGCTGCGGTTGTAATTCCAACACTGGAAAGGGAGGAGGATTGCTGAAAGTTTGAGGCCAGCCTGGGTGACACAGTCAGACCCTGTTTCAAAAAATAAAAATTTAAAACATTAAAAAGTTTAAGCATTCCTCCCTGCATTCTTACTGGCATTTTATATTACTATTTAAGGTCAGTGTTAATATCTTTGAAAATAATACTAATAAAATGACACTCATTAATATGTTTAGCTATTTATGTATCATCCGTTGCAAACTGTCTGCTCGGGACTTTTACCTACTTATTTAAATGTACAGTACTTTTTAATATTGATAGCTATTTGATACTATTGAGAACTATCTGTTTAGGACTTTTACCTATTTATCTAAATGCACCATAAAGTGCATTTAAAGTACATTCACCTTTTCTCATTTTAATGATTGGCATTGATTTTCATGATAATACCTTAGTAGAGGGAAGGCAATTCTTTTATGCAGTTGAATTCTGACATTGCATCTACTGACTAAATGATTACAAGGATCTTCCTTATCTAAGAGACAATCTAGGCATCCACTACATTTTCATCCGGTGTTCTCAGATTTCTACCTTCCTAAGATGTTGTGTGTACACATAACAACTCCTAGGGAAGAATGTAATCATTATGTACAGCAAAGGGGGACGAATAAATTTTTTTTTAAATTTTAAGTTAAAAAAAGAGATTGAGGGGCTGACGAGATAGCTCAGCGGTCTAAAGCACGTGCTTAGGCAAACTTAGGCAAGTGCACAGGGACTGTGGTTAGACCTCTGGCACCACATGCTGTGCCAGCCCCACCTCCAGGGTGGTCTGAGCTGGCCACTAAATAAATAAATAAATAAAAACAAAAGAAAAAAACAGATTGAATCTTCTATTTAATGCTTGAACTTAGCAGGATTGACTTTCAAGATATGGCAGGAGGTGGGATGCAGCATGCTCTTAGAGAAAGACAAGTCTCCCCACTGGGGGCTGGGGATTCTGCTCAGTAGAATAAGCACTTGCCTGGTAAGCACAAGGGCCTGAGTTCAATCTCTAGTTCCGCCAAAAAAAAAGTCTCCATGTCATCGTGCTCCAGGTCTCCCAGCCCAGCGCCTGGCTGGTGTGACTGCGCTGGTTGCTCATTCCAGGTGCCATACACACCAGCTGTTCTATTGCTTTTGTCATGGCCATCGGAGGATTTCCAAGAATAGAGATATTTCCTCTATGCCTTGCTGCTTTGAAATAGGGAACCCCCTTGGCCATCTCATTGCCTAATGAATAAAAGATGATAAAATCAGAACGCTCAGAGGGGCTCACATGATCCTATTTCAGCTACTGCAGGCCTTAGTGGCCCAAGTACATGACGACAGGGGACTGGAAACCTGGCGCTGGTGCCTCCAAAAACTTAACGATGCCTATGTTGGCTCAAGATTCCTTTTTATTATTATTATTATTATTATTTTATTTTTATTTTAGGGAAGAGTCTACAGAGTGTTCAGGTCTCACTACTAGATCGGACTCATAGCGATTCTCCTGTTTACAGCTTCCCAAGCGCTGGGATTACAGGTGTGAAGATTCCCATTCTTAAATCAGGTTGTTGAGCCAGGTGGGGGGGGGGGGGACACGACGGGGGGGGGACGACGACGACACATACCTGTATCCCCAGCACTGGGAAGGCTGAGGCAGGAGTATCATTGTAAGTTTGACGTCAGCCTGGGCTACACAGTGAGTTCGAAGCCAGCCTGAACTACATAGGGAAACGGGCTTACTGCAGCCAGGTCTCTGTCTTCTTCCCCTAGAGCACTGGGGCCACTCCTCACTGTTAAAGGCATCGGTTTAGAAAGCGTTACCTACTTCTATATTCGAGGGAAATCTTTTCTCCCGTTTAGGAAGGTTAATTTTGGTCCTGTGACAGCAAGACCTATAGGAATCCAGGAACCATTCCATGTCTTTGGCGAGGCTGGCTGTGTACCAAGGGAACCACGGATCTCCATTTCTGACGCAATTCTCATAGTTGGCCAGGAGGGGCGCTGTGGGTACCGATCAAGGAACCCGACTCCCTCCCATCGGACCGGAAGACAGTCCAGGTAGAGCACGCAAGATGCTGTTGGTCACGCAACTGAGGCACTGCACGGCACGAGGCAACGCCTTGCTGAGGCTTAGCGGTCTGTGCAATGGTCTTTCTTTCATTTTCCTTCTTGGAACAGATGATAAACATGGGTGGAGGACTCAGAAGCAGTTATTTTTCTGAGGCAGAATTCCTTATTCTTTAATACAAAAGGCCCTGAGACTGGAATGAAGGAGATGGAGAGGCAGATAAAACCACCACAAAGCCCAGCCCTCGGGAGGCTGAGGCTGGAGGATCACGGTGAGTCTGAGGCCAGTCTGAGCTACGTAGTGTGTTCGACGACAGCCTAGACTCTATAGCGGAACCTTCTCAAAAATGAATCGAAGACCTATCACAAAAGGAGGAGGTCAGTTAGACCTGTGGAGGTTCCCTGGCTCTGACAGGACTGCACGGGAAGAATCACCCATGACGCCAGAGCACCAGATTGTATTGGTGATGGTTCCCCTTCTGCCACAGAGAAGCTCCTCCATCCCGTATCTAAAAATACTTTCCTCTAAATTCCATTGTTCCTCTGGGACTCTAAGAACCAGATCATATGGGGCCGGGGAGATGGCTCAGTGTAATAAGCGCTTCCCTGGCAAGCGCAAGGGCCTGAGTTCAATCCCCGGTTCCGCAAGAAAAAGAAAAAGAATCAGATCATAAATAACAAGGGTTAAGGGAGATGCAAGCTCTAATGATGGCAGAAGTAGGGCAGAAGAGCAAGATGTAGTTGGGTGCTAGACCTCCAATGAGAGCCAGAAATGTAGTGTGACATTCATTTTAAATGTCCCTCATTAGTCCCCCCCAACACACCCTTGTTTGCTTGAGACGGGGTCTCATTATGTTGTGCAGGCAGGTGTTTATGCCACTGAGCTATCTCCCTAGCCCCTACATTATGTTGTTCAGGCTGGCCTCAAACTCACTCTGTAGGCCAGATTGGGCTTGCACACACAGTGATCCTCCTGCCTCAGCTTCTCGAGTGCTGGACTGCAGGTGTGTGTAACCAGGTCCAGCAAATGTTCCTAGTTTATATCCATGCTCCATTCCCCTCAAGTCAGCTGGGAGAGAGACCAGTAAAACCAGAGAAAGTTGCCTAAGGCCCTGGAATTCATCAATGTTGTCACCTGAATACTGAAGCTCACAACCTGAGCTCCACTAGGCTGTGAAACACCTCCTGCTGTGCCTGAGGCCCAGGCTGCCCACAGGACAAAGCCCAGCAGAGAGCATGGGGTGGGAGGGTGCGCCGAGGCCCGGACACCAACAAACGAGTGGCCTGCCCTTTCCCACACACGCGTAGCCACCTCAATGAGCAGCAAACAGGAAATGCCAACCAGTTGAGTTGAAACATATCTTACATTATTTGGCCAACTGTTTGGCTTAATTACGTGGATACATTTGTCTCTGTTGTTATATTTAAGCTGACACTAAATCTTAATTCGGTCCTTGTAAATGGTGACAAAGGAATGGCATTGCAATTTGCCTACTTTCCTAATAATCTTCCTGTTAATATAAATGAATATTTTTATTTCTCTAAATAAATGAGGCAAAACCATGGTTACCATTGAATACAACCATTGTATTTATTGTCATCAGAAGAACAAGCACAGTGCAGGACTAGGAATTGATGACTTTTCCCAAGGGAATGTTTATATTTGATTTATTATTTTGTTTTGAGACAGTGTCTTTTTTTTTTTTTTTTTTGATCCTGGGATTCGAACTCATGATCTTACATTTGCCAGGCTGATGCTGTGCTGCTGAGCTACATCCCCCACCCTTGACATAGGCTCTTGCTATATTGCCAGGCTAGTCTTCAACTGGGCTCAGCCATCCTTCTGCCTTGACCTCCCATGCGGCTGATATTATAGCATAAACCACCACACCCAGCTAATATTTATGTTAATCCTCCCACTTTCCAGCCACCTTTACCTTCTCAGGCGAAAGTTGAGCTCCTCGGATTTCCATGATATGAATTTTGATTTTTGTATGTAGGGATGCCATTTTGTATCTGTATCATGAGGAGATTTATGCTCTGAGTAACTTTACAAATCGTAACAGATTTGCCCTGATCTATCAACCTCCTGCCATCAAAATTTGGATAGTTAGAGAGTTTTTCAGTCAGACACAACAGAAATAGACTGGCTCTGGATAATCTGAGTAGAAAATAAGTGTTTTAGGAAGATGACAGAAAGCTGAAGAATCTGTGTGGGGAACAGACAGCAGGACAGCTCACAGGTTTAGGCAGGAGAAGTCCTAGAGGGTCTGAGAGCACAGAACTGGGACCAATAGGTGTCAACCAGATTTTCAGTGTCTAGATCATGTTGTTCAAGTTTCAAGTCCCAAGAGCTAGGATTGTATCATGACGAGTGGCCTTGTCAATTTCCTCATCACTGGGACAAGATATCCGATACCCACAAATTATTCATTTTTTAATTTTTAATTTTTTAAATGCATTTAGTACAGGGCCTACAGGGTCTCACTACACAGATTGTACTCATTTTGATCCTCCTGTTTTCAGCCTCCCAAGAGCTGGGATTACAGACGCATGCCACCACACCCAGTCTGTCACCCGCCCAGGGGTGGGGCTGGCATGGCGCACAGGGAATCAAATCTGTCCCTGCATCTGCCTAATCAGGTGCTTTAATCCGCTGAGCTGTCTGGCTGGCCTGATACACACAATTTAAAGGAGGAGCGGTATATTTGGCTGACCTCGAGGCAGAAAGGGGATGGTGATGGGAAGGGTGTGAATGCATGTACCACAGACAGGAAGCAGAGAGAAAACAGTGGAGGCTAGAAAGGAGGGCTGACTGCAGCACTCCCGCGACCCAGTTGCCTTCTGTAAGCCATGGCTTGTGTCTAAATGTCCCTTCAAGTCTAGGTAGTCATAGAACTTTTTTGGAGGTGACTGAACCTAGAGTGTACAATGCTTGGATTAAGGGTGCTGGGATTAAGAGTAGGGGACTGCTGGATCAGTTCACGGATTGGATTGGTACCACCCTAATCCTGGTAGACTGGGTACAATATAAGGGATAGAAAGGGGCTTGTCTCCCCCTTTTCTTTTGTTGCTTTTGCTATCTTCTGCCAGGGTCATAAACTGTTGTCCCTCTGCCATGTGCCACCCTGAACTGCAGCCAGCCAATGATGGACTGAAACCTCAACAGACTGTGAGCTAAATAAACCTGTCCTCCGTTAACTTTGGGTGTCCGGTATTTTGTCTCAGTGACCGGAAAAGTAACTAAAATGCACCCCCAAGACTGCAAGGGGAAAAAAGAAAAGATTCAAGTCCCAGGAGACAGCCTGTCTGCCTGATTTTTGACTAGAGGAGAACAAGGCACTTTAATTTCTGGTCCCACCACAACAGCACACATTAGGAGGACGGTGTTGTTCCAATTGTAGCGCTATAATCAAACTAAACGAGGGCTGTGTGCTTGCTGCCCAAAGCTGCTGTCATCCCACTTGTCCCAGGTACTGTCGGCTCTTGCAGTTCCTACCAGGTCAGATGTTGAACCTTCCCACCACATGTCATTGGCACCCACCACTGAGACCAAAATTCTGGATGCCTTGGGAAAAATTCCCATCATCACAACTTCCCTAGCCAGTAGCAAAGACTGCCAGTCAGTGAAGAAATGGTAGTTCTGCTTTTAGGCCTCCAAAATCCAACGGGGAACTTTTGGTTTTCAGTTCACCAAGTGAGAGGATTTAACTATTGGTATCACATTCAGGGATATTGTTTTTTGTGGTACCAGGGATTGAACTCAGGACCCTGCGCTTGCCAGGAGAGCACTTATTCTACTGAGCTATCTCCCCGGCCCTGAGGTCTTAAATTTTGGATCCTCCTGCCTCAGCCCCCCAAATGCCAGCTTTATGGGCATGCACCACCATGCTTCGTTTCATTTGTGAATATTTCTTTCAAAAGCCACGCTTGTCCTAACATGAGGAGAATTTTCATTTTAATCCAGTCAACGTCGGGGTGGAGTCTACTGTCTATCAACTAATCTCCCGGGTGCATCTCCCTTGGCAGGTCTCAGGGACTGTACTCATCCTAAAGTCTTCCAGCCACTTCTCTCATGAAATGAAGACTCCTGACTATTTCCCTTGATGTCCCAGAAACACACAAATTAGGTCCCTGTTGTGACAAACTTTATCTGTCAGCTTATGATGGGGTATGCAAGGCAGGGGCAAATAAGAGGCTCCGTGCTGCACAGAGCAGGTACAAGGTAGAGTCCTTTCCGGGACGCCAAATTGCTTGAAACTCCAGCTTGAATCATACAGCAACAGAAAGCAGCTAATCTGCCCTCCGCCACATATGGAGCCATTCTGATAAGAATCAGCATTGTGGGAATAGGGTCAAGAGTCCAGAGGACGCGCAGGGCTGAGGAATGCGTGTTGCTGGCATGAAAGCCCTGAATGCACTTTCCCACAGAAACATGGTTATAAATAGTGGTCAGGGTCGTCGGTACCATTAGTACAATAGTTCAGGTACATTAGGGGGCCGTCCGTTTTTGTGGGCTGGCGTTGGGGCAGAGCCACCATTCGTAAAGTCGTTTCTATAGGAGAACTTGCTCAGGGTTCCACACAACAGACCAGCAAATAAACTAATGAGCTGGGAATTGCCTATTTTGAGGCTTTTCACCAGTAAACACAATGGATTCACGGGCTTTCATAGTCAGTCACACTGAGCTTATAGCCTTGTGGTCGAGGGTGTTGGCTCGGAGCCCAGAAACTGTGCACTGTTGCTCTGTCCTCTGTCTGCTGAACATTTGATTTAAATCCCCCGCACCTCCAGAGCCCATCAGCCATGGCTGTCTCCACCCGGGGCCCACCCACGGGCGGCCAAGTGCCTGTAATTCTAAACTTGTTCACTGAAACCCTTCGGAATTACAAAAGATTACCTTCAGAAGTAAAATACCACCTCTACAGATAAACTCTAAAATTGGGGCTTGTCATGGCCACATCAGATCTCATCCTACACATTCACCCCCCCCAGGCTTCTCTCTTCTAGAACAATAGAGACGTAAAGGGTGGGGAAAGAATTGGCACACAGAGTATGGGCCAAGTATCTGGACCATATCGAAGCATTCAGAGATGGAGACTGGAGCCGTGGTGTAGAGACAGAGACGTCATTTGGGGAAATGGAGAAAACACTCAGGATGCGTCAGGCCCGTATTCTGGGAGGCTGTGGGGAGGCGGGCCAGGGAGAATCAGGACAGGGTGTCTCTCAGGCTCCCAAGCTGGGTTTGTCTAGCCTGGCAGATGGTCTATGTCTGGCAAATGTGGAATCAAGGCCAGGAAAATTGGTAATCATAGAAAAGGGTGGGCAAGTTAGGAGACAGAAGAGGCTAGGAAGGGGCTCAGTGGGGCAGACAAGGTCAGCATCAAATCCACACGCAGGATATTTATTTATTTATTCAGTTAGTTATAGAGGCAGTACTGGGAAACAAATCTAGGGCCTTTGCACCGAACAATATTCTCAGCCTTTTTTATTTATTTTGAGACAGGATCTCACTAAATTGCTAAAACTGGGTTTGAACTTACTATCCTCCTGTGTCGGCCTCCCAGAGTGCTGGAATTACAGATGTGTGCCACCATACCTAGCAAAGTGTTGGTTTGTTTATTTATTTAGAGATAGGGTCTTACTAAATTTCCAAAGCAGCTCTTGAACTCATGGGGATCTGAGAACTCATGGAGATCCTCCTGCCTCAGCCTCCTGAGTGCTGGGATTATAGGTGTGCACCACTATACCCAATATTTTTATAAAAAAGAAAATCTAGGATGCAGTTTCTTAGGGAGGTAGCAGAAGATTGTGTAAACCTAAGAGATTTCCCGGGGAAGACAAACGGGACGAGGTGAAAAAAAAGTCAGAAACTCAAGTTCAGTGGGTGAAAATGAAGCAAGGAGCAGACAGGTACCTGGAATGGAACAGGGACTCAGGCCAAATGTCACCATGTGCTTGTAGGTTCTCCTATACCTTCGTGTTCTAGATGCCACCTTCAGACAGCACCTTTTGGAGCCCACACCTCACTCTATCCCCAAACTTTGGCTTCCCTGTTCTCTACTAGCCATTCTCTGTGTGCCCCATGGACCCCTGTCTGTTGGTAAATGAGTTCTGCTTCCTCAGTTTCTTCACAGATCTCAGTGGAGGACCCGATCTCAGTGTATCTTGCCCATTCACAAGGACTGTCACAGTAGCTTGTGGCTTCCACTGTGTTCAGAGTGGCCAAGCTCCCCCAGCTCGCACCAACACCCCACTCCCTGCTGGCCACAGACAGCTAGAATTGGTTTCTGTTCAGTGCAGCCAGAGACCGAGCTAATCTGCTTCACCTTCTGGTCTGAACTGAAACCTGGCTTTCCCCCAAGGTTACCACTTCCCCTGAAGTCTTTTAAAGTCAAAGATATTTTTTCTCCCATGGCTTGCGCATCAGGAGATGTTAGCAGCCTTCATCTAGTTCCCTGAGATGCTTCCACGCCATTTGTCCTTTGTTCTGGCCTGAAGACTTGTGCCCCACCGAGGATCCTGCTTCAGCTTCTGGCCCCCCTTTTTTTTTTTTTTTTTTTAATCTCTGTCATTCATCACCCATCTTAGCTTCACATTTGTTAAAGACTTAGCTCCTCCCTTCTTCATCCTGAGGGAAGAGAAAGAGGTTTTCCGGACTCTGTGGAGCATCCATACAACTCTCTGAGCTCCTGGATCTTCTAAACCCAGCATCTTCACTTATAGGGGCTGCTTCAGTGGGCTCCCATGGCTACCTCCCGTCACCTTTGTCACCACAAGAACAGTTCTGCCTCCGCATCTCAAATGCTACCGCTGTGCCCAGCCCACTCTGTACTGATGCAGCCTGAGGAGTTGAGGCCTCTGCTGAGTTCTCAACCTACTGGGTCAATGTTTGTTTGTTTCCAACAGCTTTCCTTTCCCTCTTCCTCTAGCCACCCTTCACTACAATTTATAAGCTCCACACACTCAGCCATGGCTTTGTTTTGTTGTTCTGTTCACTTATTCATGTATCGTTTACAAGTATGGAATGCATATTTATTACACATGCACTGTGCGTCAGGTGCCACGGATGCCATGAGACGGGTTTGTCAGGGAGCAGCTCCCAGGCCAGGAAGGAGGGACATCCAGTAATGGTGTGCAGAAGCCTACCAGGGCCTGGGACAAGGCCTGGGCAGGGCGGGGTGGGGTGAGGTGAGGGTGGCAGAAAGGAGACAGAAGAAGAAGAAACAGCTGGGAGTCAGAGTCAGCGCGGCTTGAGGAAGTGAAACAAAACCCTGTGTAGCAGGAGACAGAAAGCTGGAGAGTGTAGCAAGGTGAGGCTGAGCAAGGGAGGAACAGGAAGAGCTGCATTTTGAAAAGATCATTGGCAAGAAATGACTCAGTGAAACAAAGGGTGGCTTTTTTTTTTTTTTTTTCCCTTCGGGGCAGTGAAACTATTTTGTATGATATTGTAATGGTGAGTACATGACACTATATATTGGTCCAAACCCTCAGAACTGTACAAGAGTGAACCCTAATGTAAATATGGACTTGAGTTGATAGTAAAGATTTCAACTGGGTGTGGTGACATGTGCCTCTAATCCCATCACTCCGGAGGTCAGCCTGGGCTACACAGCGAGTTCAAGGCCAGCTGGGACTATGGAGCAAGTGGAAAAGAAGGAAGAGGACAATCCATGTTGGTTCACCGGTTGCAGCGAAAGCCCCACACTAACTGAAGATGTTCAGAATATGGGAGATTGTGAGTGGAATAGAGAGGCGATATCAAGGAACATTCTGTACTGAGTGTTCCACTTCCTGTAAACTTGTAGAACTTCTGTTTAAGAAATTAAATCTGTTAATTAAAAATAAGTGTGGTGAAGAAACCATCACTGGATGCTATGAGAAAAAGACATTGGAGGGAGAAAAAATGGGGGCAGACCATCGCAGAACTGTCCCAGGCCAGGTACAATGGAGAATACTTGTAACCCCAAGCTAAGGAGGCTGAGGCCAACTGGGCAACACAATGAGACCTCAGACAAGGTCTAAAAAACAAACAAACAAACAATACCAAGTTGCCCAGGCTGGCTTTGAACTCGTGATCCTCCGAGTAGCTGGGATTCCAGGTACATGCCACCGCACCTGGTCCATGAGTTGTGTTCTTGTTTTGACCATTCATTAAAATAGAAAAGATTAGTTCCTCTTTCTGGGCCTTGGTATTTACAGTGAGACCAAGAGAAAGCTGAACCCATTGGTCCCTAATGGGCAGGACAATTAGGGACATAGAAAGCTGTTGGGCTCTAGAATGAGGTCTTCAGATACCAAAACACCTTTGCCCCTTTGTCCTTACCTCAGGGCTCTGCAGTGAACTCTGATCATCCAGTTCTCTGGTCCTGGCAGACCTACAACAGCTGGATTCCTGCCTCTGCGTTCCAGGACCAGGACTAGGGTCTGTGCGACTTACCATAACCTCAAGGAACCCTGGTCCCACCCCAAGTACTTCTCTCCAACTCAGATCTGGGACATGCTACCAGATGGCCCCAGAGGAAGCTTAATTCTCTGTATGCTTTTATCATCAGACAATAGAACAAACATACCAGCAACCTGTTCCCAAAACCTGAATATCTGAACTGCCGAGAACCTGTAGGTCGCAGCCTTGTTCTCCTTCCCCATGGACAGAGCCATGGCACAGAACCGGCCACCAACCCTGCCCTGCTGATGTTATTGCCAGCCAGCAATCACCAGTGGAAGGTGCTGCCCTTTGGACCAGCCTCTGCCTAAATCCCATCTGTGGTTTCCTGCAGGGGGACTCAAGGTCACACGCTAGGTTGTGCCGTGCTGCCTTTGAATGGCTTGTGGAAAATGCCATGGCTTTTCTAAAATACCTTGTGGAGAGCTGCCTAAATAAACACAGTGATTTAGGTCTGGCATGAGAGCCAGGGCTGTGTGGAAACCCATGCACTTGGGCCCAGGGAATCCCTAAGAAACAGGCTTCCTGAAAAAGACCTCTGGGTTACCCCATCCCAGGCTATGGTCCTGGTCCTTCGGCACAGTTTCCCTAAGCCTCCATTTAGCCATCATTTGCGTGATAAATGACGCTCTACTCGACTCCCTTTTGCTCTCTGCCCTAAACCCTGCCTTGAATTTCCAACCAACAGAGTGAAGAGTAGAAAAAATTATTGCCAGGTATTCCTCAGACAGAGAACTAACATCTAAAGTATATAAAGAACCCCCCAAAATTAGACCCCCCCAAACAAAAGACCCAATCAAAAGATGGACAACTGGCATGGATACTTCTCAGAAGTACAAGTGGCCAATAAATATAGGAACAAAATGTTTGACATTGCTAGCCTTTAGAAAAATGCAAATTAAAACTATCTGAGAAGGGCCAGCTAAATAGCTCAGCAAACTAAGCACCTGCTTAGGCAAGCGCAAGGGCCAGGGTTTAATCCCCAGCACTACCTGCCATGCCGATCCCACCCCCAGGCATGATGAACTAGCCACTGAGAAAGGGGGTGGTAATGCACACCAATAATCCCAGTGTTGGGGAAGCTGAAAACAGGAGGGTCCTTATGAGTCTGAGCTGCTACCAAACACATTAAAAAAAAAAATAGATGCCACCTTACCCCCTAAAGAATGGCTATCATTAAAAAAAATCTGACAAAAAACAAAAAATCTTCTTGAAAGTCCCATTGAACTGAGCTATTCCCCTTCTGGGTATTTTTCCAGAAGAACTGAAAACATCATACCACAATGATATAGGTACACCCATATTTATAACAGCACAATTTGTCATAGCTGAATCTTGGAAACAACCAAAATGCCCATCAACTGAGGAATGGATAAAAAAGATGTATTTTTATACAATGGAGTATTACTCAGCTGTAAAGAAAGACAAACTTGAGGCCTTTGCAGGTAAACAGATGCAAGTAGAGGCTATATTCATAAGTGAAATAAATCAGACCCACTTGTGTAAACATTGTACTGTCTTCCTAGTGTAAGAACTGAAAGAATAAATAAAATCTGAAAAGTATAACAAATGTAGTACAATGGAAAGAAATTGAACATAAGGAATAAACAATGGAGATGAAGGAAAGGAAAAAAGATAGAAAAAGGAAAGAGTAAAAGTCATGCTAGTGTATATACAAACTAGTTGGGATGATTATACTACTAACTTCCATTAGTTTTTTTAAAGTAGTGGTTAATGTTTAAGATTTTCACTTTGACTAACTATATGCTAATGTCTGTAATCTGAGCAACTACATAAAAGACAGCAATGTGCAATACAAAACTCACAGTGGAATGCCTCTCATCTTGTTCTTCTAAATATGTGCTGTTTCTAATGTCTTATTAGTTATTATTGTACTCTCTTTAAAATAAATTTAAGGGCTAACCAAATAGCTCAGCAGATTAAAGTGCCTGCAAGCAGACACAGAGGCCTGGGGTTCAATCCCTGGGTCTGCTGTGCTAGCTCCGCCCCCGGGGCGTGCTGAGATGGCAATTGAGACTGGGCGTGACAGCACATGCCTGTAATCCCAGCACTTGGGAGGCTGAAAACAGGAGAATCACTATGAGTTTGATCTAGTAGTGAGACCCTGAATACTCTATAGACCTTTCCCTAAAATACAGAAAAAAATAAAATAAAAATAAGAAATAAATTTAAAAATACAGAGTAAAAAGAACAAGAAAAAATTAAGGTTTATTGAAAGGAAGAGTTAATGTTTAATTATTTGACCAACCTTACATACCTATATCTAATAATCTGAGCAACAGATATGTCCATAAAAGCAAGTAATATAGTAACCATTGTTAATTTTCAATTCTTGTTTTGAAATTCTGTGCCATACATATTGTTGTATCTTTATCTGTTTCTGTCTTTGTTTTTGTTATTTGCTTTTGTTTTTATTTTTGCTCTTTATTTTTATATTTGTTTATTTATTTTTTGTATTTAGTGCAGGGTCTACAGGGTCTCATTACGTAGATCAGACTCGTAGCAATCCTCCTGTTTTCAGCCTCCCAAGTGCTGGGATTACAGGCGCACGCCACCGTGCCCAGTTTCATTCACCATCTCAGTGTGCCCCGGGGGTGGGGCTGGCATTGTATGTCTCGGATGGAACCCGGTCCCTACACCTGCCTAAGTAGGCGCTTCAGTCCGCTGAGCTATCTGGCCAGCCCTGTTTTTACTCTTTAAAATAAAATAAAATATTTTAAAAATCTAACAATAACAAATGCAGGCAAGATAGTGGAGGGTTCTTCTACATTGTCGGTGGGGGAATCTTGAATGATACCACTATACCAGCGGCGCTGTTGGTGGTGGGAATGTAAACTAACACCATTACCATGGAAATCAGTGTGGAGATTCCTCAAGAAACTACAAGTAGGGCCAGGGAGATAGCTCAGTGGCATAAGCACCTGCCTGGCAAGTGGAAGGTCCTGAGTTCAATCCTTGGTACAAAAAGATAAAAAGGAAGAAAGAAACTAAAAGTAGGTGTCCTTCTAGGTAACTTCCCAAAATGGTTAAAATTAGCAAATTATAAGGATACATTTTCTCCCATATTCATAGGAGCACATTGTAACAGCTAGACCTTGGAAACAGTGTATATGTCCATCAACAGATGAATGGGTAAGAAAGTGTGGTATTTATACACAATGGAGTACGAGTCTGCCATTAAGGAAGATAAACTTAAGGTTCTTGTAGGTAAAGGGACACACCTTGAAAACGTCATGTTATGTGAAATAAGTCAGACACACACAATTAATTGTCCCTTAGTTTCTTTTATGTGAGAAACTAAAAATTAAATAAAACAACAAAAAAAGCTATGCACGCCTGGCATGGTGGCACATGCTTGTAATCCCAGCACTCAGGAAGCTGAGGCAGGATTGCTGCAAGTTCGAGGGCAGCCTGAGCTGCACAGTGAGTTCAAGGCCAGCCTGAACGGACCTGCAGTTCACACCAGGCTTTTGTGAGCCTGTCTCACAAAAGACGAGAAAGCATAAGGACAAAATAGAAGATAGATAAATAGGAAATAGGGAGAAGTTGACATAATTTTCCAAAATATTCAATCTTTTACTTCAAAAATATTTTAGTATGTGTGCTAATTTGTTTCGTTTATACTACGAATGCCTTAGTTCACTGAAAAGAAAGTTGTATGTTGTTACCTGTTTGTAGGAATCTTTTCTGTCTTTTTTTTTTTTTTTTTTTCAGAACCAGGGATTGAACTCTGGCCCTTGCGCTTGCCAGGCAAGCGCTTATTCTACTGAGCCATCTCCCCAGCCCCAAAATCTTTTCTGTCTATGTCTTCTATTCAGTAACTATTTTGAAGCTAATGAGTCACAGTATACTAGCTATTGTTATTATTTTATTATTTTGTTATGAATTTGTTTTATATTTTCATAAAATAAAAGAGTTTATAGCAGTTAATAAAGCTCAAATAAAATGGGAAAAATTATAGGCAAACAGCAATTGCCCTAGAGTTCTCTTGCACAGGGCTGGGGAGATAGCTCAGTGGCATGAGCACCTGCCTGGCAAGCACAAGGTCCTGAGTTCGATCCCTGGTACCACAAAAAAAAAAGAAAAAGAAAAACACAAAGAACTCTTGCACAAATGAGCAAGTTCGCTCTGGATGAAGTCCTTCTGCACTCAGGCCACCCCTCTGGAGTGTGTATCACCTGAGGTAAACGTGCCAACTCTAGACAACGTCCGTTATTCTGTGATCTTTTTCTAACGGCACCTTCTGGGAGTCAAACTGCGGATTGCTGGCCAGCCGATGTATTAATTAACCTTGGCCAAGGCTAATCCTTGGTTTAACGGCTGTCTGGGCTTTAGGAGAGGAGGGGTTATGTGGTATTAACCAGGACGGGCTGGAGCTGGTGCTCCTGCAGGCGGCTGATTCCTAGCGGCCAGCAAATGATGCTAAGTCCATCAGAGCACTGCTGAAGCATTTTTGAAGTTATTTGATCTCTCTGTCTTTCTCTCCCTCCCTCCATCCCTCTCTCTGTCTCTCTCTCTATCTCTCTCTGTCTCTGTCTGTCTGTCTCTCTTTCCCTCCCTCCCTCCCTCTGTCTCTCTCTGTCTCTGTCTCTGTCTCTCTGTCTCTCTCTGTCTCTGTCTGTCTGTCTCTCTCTCTTTCCCTCCCTCCCTCCCTCTGTCTCTCTCTCTGTCTCTGTCTCTCTGTCTGTCTGTCTCTCTTTCCCTCCCTCCCTCCCTCTGTCTCTGTCTCTGTCTCTGTCTCTGTCTCTCTGTCTCTCTCTGTCTGTCTGTCTCTCTCTCTTTCCCTCCCTCCCTCCCTCTGTCTCTCTCTCTGTCTCTGTCTCTCTGTCTCTGTCTGTCTGTCTCTCTCTCTCTCACTTTCCCTCCCTCTTTCCCTCTCTGACAAATGATGAGCTGAATGGGGGTACAGAGTAGGTGTTCAATATTAATTTTTCAAACTCATGAACAAATGGATGAATAAGGTAGAACGCCTGCAGGGTCAAGAGAAGCTGGAGAAGTCAGCAGAGGACGTAAATGAATCAAAGATTTGACTAATCCAGCTCTGAGTAAGCCACCTTCTGAGTAAGCAGAACCTGTGGTGCACACAGACACCCGAGGAATTGCCGTGAGAGCCAGCAGTAGTGAGCAGAGCACGAGGCGCAGAGGGAGTGGCTGAGTCACCCCGAGGACATTCACTGAGCTGCAGATGACGTTTTGGAACCGCCTGGCATCCACAGCCACCCCCACTGCTGTTCTTCCTGACCCTGATTGCTCATCTTCCCCTGGGTTTCTGTAAAGGCTCATCTTTACAACAGATCAGTTTTTATTAAAAGCAACCTGAATGAATGAATTGCCACATCTTGGTAGTCTTGGCTTTGGGGAGTTTTAGGGACAGATAGATGCCCCAAAGAGTCCAATTACTTAACCCATAGAGCACCAGATGCCTTTAGTGAGCAGCATAGTAGCTGCCTTCATGGAAAGGTCCTGGTACACTGAAATTGTTTTTGTTTGTATTTATTTACTTACTTATTTTTGAGATGGGGTGTTACTGTGTAGTTCAGGCTGGGCTTGAACTCATTATGTGGCCCAGGCTGGCCTTGAACTTACAGTGATTCTCCTGCCTCAGCCTCCCAAGTGCAGGGATTGCAGACATACACCACCGCACCCAGCAACACAAATGGAATTGGAAGTGGAGACACAGTTTAGCTCACTCTAGCACCTTGGCATATTTACCATATTTATTACAACACATTTGCTTCTTCCCCTCCGCCCCCAGTGCTGGAGCTGAAACCCACAGCCTTGGGCATACTAAGCAACAGGTTACCACAGAGCTGCTGAGCTATATCTGCGGCCCCCGGTACCCTTCTCACTTTCTTTCTCTATTTAATAATATTAGAGGTTGGAACCAGGGCCTTGAATGCTGGCCTAGAGCTATATCCCCAACTCTTTTTTTTTTGTTTTTGAGACAGGGTCTTGCTTTTTAGTGCAGGCTGGCCTTGAGCTCAGTTCTGTAGCCTATGCTAGTCTTGAACTCACAAGAGTCCTCCTGAGTGTTGACTTACAGGTGTGTGCCACCATGCCTGGTGTCCCACTCTTTTAAGTTAATTTTTTTTTTTATTTTAGACATGTCTCTTTAAGTTATTAAATTGCCAGAAGGGACTCAATCTTGTAATTCCACTGCCTCAGCCTCCCAGATTGCTGGGATTAGAGGCATATACCACCAGGCCTATCTCCCCCAGGTTTTTTGAGAGGGTCTCGCTATGTATCCCAGGCTGACTTTACATTGACGATCCTCCTTTCTTAGCCTTTTGAGTGCAAGGATTACAAGTACATGCCATTGTGCCCAGCAGAGGACTCCTAACTTTTTAGTAAGGGCAAATAGACTGCTTGACTACATGTACATCTGAAATTGGACAATAGAAAAATTATTTTTAAATAATATGAAGAGTTAGGGGGCTGGGGAGATAGCTCAAGGCATAAACACCTGCCTAGCAAGCCTAAGATCCTGAGTTCAATCCCCAGTACTAAAAAAAAAAAAACAACACAAAAAAAGAGTTAAGAAGATAGTTGTTTTTTCTTTTTGTTTGTTTTTTGAGACAGGGTAGAGCTATGTAGTTTGGGATGGAACTGAACTCACTATGTGGTCCAAACTGGCCTCAAACTCATTGCAATCCTCCTGCCTCAGCCTCCCGAGTGCTGAGATTACAGGTGTGTGCCAACCACACAGGCCCAAGATAGATCCTTTTTATCATCATCAGTACTTACTGCTTGATTATTATGAACAGTTGACACTGGACAGCCACATTGTCAGTTATCCCTTGGTCTTGATCCCGTTTTGGTGTCTGTATATGAATTTCCTACTGATTCTGTGGCACAGAGTGGCCTAAACAAATTTCCCATCTTACAGCTCTGTCTAGTAGAAGTCAGATAGGGACCTCTTGGGCCTCTCCTGGGCTCTGTGGGAGAAGCTGGCTTGCCCTCTGCTTCCGCAGGACCCCTGCATCCTTGGCTTGTGGTTCCACCTTCCCTCTTCAAAACTGGCAATGGCGAGCCCTGTGTCCTTCACCTCTCTGGCCTTCTCTCAGTCCATCTCCCTCCGATGCTCTCACTACTACAGGCTCTCCACTTTCAAGGATGCATGAAATTAAGTTGGGCTCACCTGGGAAATCTAGAATAATCTGCCCATGTCAAGGTTGTTAACCTTAATTACCTCTGCAAAGTCATTTTTCCAAAGCAAGATCACATATTCATAGGTTACCGTGGATTTGGACATAGGTAGATCTTTTGGGGGAACAATTATTAGGCTATGATACTATAATTACCCACCTCTCTGTGTTCTGATAATATCTAGCTAGGAACAAGGCAGCAATGAAGTGTGTCAAAAAAACTACACGTTGTTAGAGGGAGATAGCTCAGTAGAATAAGCGCTTGCCTGGCAAGCACAAGGTCCTGAGTTCAATTCCTGGTACCACACACACACAAAAAGGAGGAACTCTTATACTAAGAAATAAGACACAGCTCTTCCCATTAAAGGTCAATGAAAAGGGAAGGGGAGTGTCATGCCCTGTGTGACTTCACTTCAGGATGTCAGGACAGCAGGTGGATCTCAGGTAACAGCCCCAACTAGTCTTTCCGATTAGTATTTTCTCTGTTTTATAGTTGAGGAAGCTGAGACTCCGGGGTTAAATATAATTTATGCAAAGTCACATGTGCCAACTAGAACTGTCAAGCACTACACACACACACACTTTCTACTGTCATTTGATCTCCTCAACATTCTGTGGAACTCTGTTCATCTTGTGAAAATGCGCATACCTACTACCCAATGCAGGATTCCCTCAGGGGCTCTTAGGTGAGCTTTCTTGGACACTTTTTTGTTTTCTTTTTTTTTTTAACTCAACTTATTTTTTTGTTTGTTGTATATACAACTTAGTTCATACATGTTACTCTTTCATGTTATTGACCTAACACAACGGGATAACATCTTTACGCACAGACGTGAGACTCGGCGCATCACAGCCACTTGAGCCTTGTATTTAATGCAGTATTTTCTTCTATTTCATAAAATAATCCTAAATTCCATTACCAGAAGATCTCCATACATAAGCTTTTATTCTGTTTTTTTTAATTAATTTTTTTGAGAAAGAAATAGCAATGAGGCAGTTTCAAAACAGGTTAGTAGGACTGTTACAGTAATTAATACATTGCATATTGTTTTCTTCATAGTAGTTATTCATAGTACAAGATGAAGACATGATATCTTGTCTAAACACAATTAGTACAAATTTTTCTTCCACTGAACTAAAAGAAAGTAGCTGTATATCCTAGTTTGTATATACAGATATATTTTTTCAATACAAAATTGTCCTTCATTTATATCCCCCTTTTTGCTTAGTTTTGTCAGAGATGGGTTTTCTATTGCCACTCAAATATCGTAGGTATGTGAATTCAGCAAAGTAATCCAATATAGTCCAGTAGTCCATAATAGTAGGGGGTTATCTGCGGAACTGGCAATGTCAGAAATTGTTGACTTGAGCCTTGTACAGCTCAGCATATTAATATGGCTTTACTTTTTATACCTTGTGTTTATACATTTCTGCTGGATGGTTAAGACCAAGATAAAGCATGAGCTACATAACAAAAAAATGTAACTTTTGTATCTGACAAGGTCAGTCAATCCCCTCACTTATGACATTTTCTTTTGTTTCTTAAAATAATTCTTACTGTGTTTCCCAGGATGGTTTTGAACTCCTGAGTCAAGGATTCCTCCCATCTCAGTTTCCCAAGTAACTGGATCCCAGCTCTTAGGAGGCTGAGGCAGCAGGATCAGTGTGAGTTCACAGCCAGCATGGGTAACCTAGCGAATTCAAGAGCAGGATGGAATACCAATAGGTATGAGGCCCTGTCTCAAAACAAACAAACAGAGATGTAGTTGATATTGCATACTGGAGGAAAAGACACTCCAGCACAGAATGCTTCCTCTGTTTCCTGCTGTGGTATAAAATCAGAAAGACTACTAGATACCCTCATTTTTTCTGAAAGACACTTGGATATGGGCTGGAAAGATAGCTTGGCGGTCTAAGTGCCTGCCTGGCAAGCGCAAGGACCGGGGATCAAACCACATGGTACCACATGCTGTGCCGACCCCAAAACTGGGTGTGGTGGCACACAGCTATAAGCCCAGCGCTGGGGAGGCTGAGACAGGAGGATCACTATGAGTTGGAGTTGTGTAGAGATCAAGACCTTGTACCAAATAAACAATAAAAAAGAGAGAGAGATAGATAATCCTGCCATTTCAGTGAGTGCGAAGGCTGTGGATTTGAGCATTGCCAATAGAGATTTACTGACCAAATTCTTGCCCTAACACATCCTCTCTTTCTATTAATGTCACTCAGTAACCTGGATCCAAGAAGCCAGCGAAGACAGCGGAAATATCCTTCAATGGAGCTGATCAAGCTGGGTATGGTGGAACACTCCTGTAATCCTAGCACTTTTGAGGCAGGAGGATTACCATGAGTTCAAGGTCAACCTGGGCTACATAGTGAGTTCAAGGCCAGTCTGAACTGCACCACAAGACCTTTTCACACAAAAAAAGAAATAAATAAGAAACCCGATCAAATCTCACCCTCTCACCTACCCGAGGCAGTGCCTATCACCAGAAAGAGTGGAGGCCAGGCTGTCTAAGAACCTATCTGCACAGGAGAGAGAACTAGAATGCTCTTGTGGGGAGAGCAAGCTTTGCTGTGGTAGAGCCTGGCTGTTCCCTGCAGGTCTGATACCAGCTTGTCATCACCCACCCTCCTCACGGCTCTTTCCACATTTGCCTTGACCTCTATGAGGCCAACTGTTTGATCAACAGCTCTCCTTTCTGCAGACTGTTTGCATGTACTTTGGTCATCCTATCTTTTTCTGCCCTCTGATATCTATTTGCTCTTGATTTCTGTGGATTAATTGGCCTTTGTCTTATTACTGCCCAGACCTTTGTGTTTCTGGTCATGGCCTTGGTCTCTCAAACCCTTAGCTAGCTGCATACTCAGTCTGACTGCCATCTCTCTCCCGAATCCTATCTAGCCAAACCAGGCATGAGCTGCTTTGGAGAAAGCTTCCCTGAGGCCCTCTGAGAATCAAAAGCAATCTGTTGAGATCAGCAATAATCTAGGAGTGTGATGTTTTCCTTGATTCTTACAATTTCTTAATCTTTGGATTTTTTATTAGATAACATGATTTTTGGGAGGGTGGGTTGATTTGTATTCTGTTTGTTTTTTGAGACAGGATCTTAAGTGTAATCCAGGTTGGCTTGAACTCACCAGACAGCCCAGGCTGGCTTTGAACTCACGATCCTCCTGTTCACTAGTCTCCCCAGTGTTGGGATTATTTGCTTGACACACCACATCTGGCTAAGTGGTATTCTTTCCCTGACTTTTTTTTTTTTCTTTTTTTTTTTTTTTTTTGTGGAACTGGGGATTGAACTCAGGCCCTTGCACTTGCCAGGCAAGCGCTTATTCTACTGAGCTATCTCCCTGGCCAATATTCTTTAATTGAACTTTTCTGCACCTTTGGGTGTCATTTGGAGCAGCCCAGCCATAAGGGATTCCTCTGCTGAGATGACACCTGTCCCCTCTGCAAATGGAAATCCTGGTGTTTGGCAGGACATGACCAGTCCAGTCATAGCCAACGCTACCCAGATGTCCACCTTATGGTTCTCAGGTGGGATGAAAGGACACTCCTGAGGGCCCAGCTCTGGGGAGCGTTGTGGGAGGGCACTCCAGGCCGAGTCTGGAATGTCAGCAGGATAAGGCAGCTTGTAGGCTCCCAAGCATGGAGCTGCGACAACCAGAAGAGCCCTGCCAAGGGTTGAGGCCGGACTAGAGGACTGAGATTACCCCAGTGAATCACTCAGCTGAAGTGATCCAGCACAGCAGCAGAGGCCAGGCACAGGACGACAGGATGGCGAGACCGGAGACTACCAGGTTAGAGCACCGGTCAGTGGTTTGGGTAAAAAGTAGGGTGTGGTCATTAGCAGCTGTGAGCTTTCTATAGCGACTTCTTCAGCTTCTATGAATTAGGAGAGAGCTATGGAAGGGCTAAGCTATTTTAGGCAAAAATTGTATATGCTTTTCTCTTTCTTTTTTTCTTTCTTCTTTCTTTCTTCTTGCCATTTTGAGGCAGGGTCTCCCTATGCAATTCAGGCTGACCTTGAATCACTTTGTAGCCCAGACTGGCTTCACACTCGCACTAATCCTCCTGCCTCAGCCTCTTGAGTGCACCACCATGCCCGGCACCTCCTCTACTTTCTGGTTTCTTGGTTTTGGTGACACCCTCACTTCTGTCCTGTCTCCATCTCCAAGGCCTCCTCTGGCTCTTAGGATTTTGGTTCTTGGAATATCTCAGCTCTGCTGGCTTCTGGGGTCTGGACATTTTTCCATTGTCTTATGTGAGTATTTTATGTTTCAGCTGACATGTATGCCCCAGTCCTTTAAAGATAAATGGTATCTTCTTCTCCCATCACCATGAAGGTGGTAACCTGGAGAGGACAAATGATAGCCGTTGGAACCCAGAAGTCCCAGTAGGGACCTCTATCATCTTCTCTGCCACTCTGTCCCCATTCCAATTGGTTCCTCTTTGAATTGTGTTATTGTACACGGCAAAGCTCACACAAGTTGGCTTGGGAATCTTACACAGAGGCCCACTAGGATCTGTTCTCCATTCAAGGAAGCCATTCAGAATATGGTCCCCTCGTCCCTTTGCTCCTTCTTGGTCCTTGTCTCCATTATTCTTTCATGTGTATTGGTTTTACACCACAGAGGCTGTCTAGCACAGTGAGAACAGGATTCCTAGCCTGGTTTTTCAGGACTGCCAAACACCATGATTTCTACTTGCAAAGGGGGGCGGGCAGATATTGATTACAGCAAAGCAATCCCATATTGTCTGGCTTCTGTAAATGACAAATGGTTTTTTTTTTTTTTTTTTTTTTTTTTGAGACAAGGTCTTCCTATGCAGTCCAGGCTGGCCTTGAACTCACTATGTACCCGAGGGTGGCCTTAAATTCATGGTGGTCCTCCCATCTCAGCCTCTTGAGTGGCTGGGATTATAGGCATTTGCCACCATGTCTGGCTCCAAATGTTCCTACCTCGGAACAACTAAAGTCTTTGTACCCAGCACTAAACTCAAGTAACTCTTATAATTACATTTCAGGAGAAAGCAAGGACATTTTTCTCTTGTTGGCACTATTCACGAACACTATATCTAGGAAAACACATGAATCACAAGTACACAGCTGGATGAATTTTTGCAAAGTGAACACATCCCTTTCATCATTACCCAGATCAAGAAACAACATCTTGGGGCTGGGGGTACAGCTCAGTGACACAGCGCCTGCCTGGCAATTGGGAAGTTGTGAGTTTGATTCCCAGTAACAAAACAAAGCAAAGCAAAACACAAAAAGCACCCAACCCTCTCATGCCTCACCTGGCTACTGCTCCCCAGTGAAAACTGCTTTTTGGACTCCCGACATGATTTGTTTTAGAATTTCATATAAATAGAATGTACAATTATTATTATTATTATTATCTTGTGTGGCTTTTTTGTTTGCTAGTGTGTAATGTTCATCTATGCATCTAATCATAGCTTGTTCTTTTTTATTGTTGTACAGCGGATTGTCTGAATATACTATTTTTTATCCATTCTGCTGCTATTGGACATTTGAATTGGTTCGAACTTTTAGCTATGATGCAGCATCCTGCTATGTACATTCTTGTGCATGCCTTTTGATGAACATATGTATGCATATTTGTTGGGTATGTGCTTAGGAGTAGAATTATTGGGCAAAAAGTACGTGCATATGTTCAGTTTTAGCAGATACTGCCAAACTGTTTTCCAAAGTTGTAACCAAGGAGATTCTTTTATTTTTCCCAAACCTCCGGGAATTAGAAGGAAAGGGGTACAGAGCACCTGCTTACCACTGCATTGCTTTGGCTGCTAGTGCTGGCAGCTGCCGTTTGAAGGCAAACCTTTCCCTCTATTCTGCATTGATTTTCCCAGATAGATTTTCTTCTCAGGGCTCAGGGCTTGGACAGTACGTGCCACCTACGTCCCACTGGCTCCAGAATCCTGCAATATTGGACTTAGTGTAGAGAGCGTTGGCTAAGTTAATATCAGACACCAAGCCAGAAGAGTTAGCGTGACAGAAAGCCAGGCGAGAGGTCAAAGTCCCCAGGCCCAAGGTCAGTACAAGAGGGAGCAGAGCGGAATTGACAAGAATAAAGAAGAAGCTACAGAGATCCAGTTGGTACACAGAGCCTCCCATCCGGGGGAGGAGGAGAAAAGTGAAAACAATACAACCACAACAAAACAATCACGCGAGGAGAGTGGAAATGGGTTGGTGGTGCTCAACTGGCCTGAATGTACCAGCCTAGCCTAGGGTGACGACAGTCAGCCAAGCTGAAAGACGTGAAAAATACGAAACAAAACAAAGCTGAGTAAGCTCTGTCTGGAAATGTCTTTTAAGAATAATTGCAAACTTCTGGGAACTTGAATGGAGAATGTGGGGGTGGAACAAACACAGTTTTCTGTCCGAGATGTTCTGTTTGTGTAGCACAATTCTCCAGGCCACTTGAACTTGGCCGGCCCGCTGGATGGTGCAGGCGGCACTACCCGTCGGGGGAGACAGATCCCCGGGCCCTCGGGTCCCTTCTGTGTCTGTCAAGGACGCGTGGGGGATGGGGAGCCTCGCCCGGCAGTGAGGGGCCATTCACGGACTCATTTCCCTGGCCCCAGCTGGTGTGCAGCCACTTTTCTGCTGAAGTGGGGAGAGATGCCTTCCTCCCACCTGTTCCATAATTAAGCCACAAAAAAGGCCCTGTTTCCTCGGGTGCCTCTAACGGTATAGCACTTTCATTTGACTTTGTTTTTCACTTAAGGAAAAAAAAAAAGAGAGAAAGAAGAAAGAAAGAAAGAAAGAAAGAAAGAAAGAAAGAAAGAAAGAAAGAAAGAAAGAAGAAAGAAAAGAAAGAAAGAAAGACACTGAGGTGACAGTGTGAGTGACTTCACAATGTGCCATAATCACAAATCATCTCTCCTTATTTTTGTCAGGGCAACTCCTCCACCCTCACTAAGCCTCTAATAGTAAATACTGTACTTACTGTGTGGCCTTGAACAAGTTACTCAATATCTCTAACATTTAATTTTCTTTCTTTTTTTCTCATTTTTTTGGGGACAGTCTCTCTGTGCAGCTCAGGCTGGCCTTGAACTCTTAGCGATCCTCCTGCCTCAGCCTCCCAAATGTTGTGATTATGGCCATGTGCTGCCACATCTAGTAACGTAATTCTTAATTTTATCATGGGTAATATGGGAAGAAAAATACCAACCTTTCAGAGTTATAAGGATTTTATAGATAATATGTACGGGGTCTAGAACAGGGGACATTTACACACACACACACACACACACACACACACACACACACACCCTCCTATTTTCCCTTTTCCTTCCCTTGCCTAGGAAGAGAGGCTCTGACTGGGCCATTTTCCCCAGTGGTCAGACCCTGCGTGCTGTACTTGGACCTCCTGCCCGGCGCGGCTCCTCCAGTGCCTCTACTCCATCTTTAGCCACCTGTGCCTACCTGCAGTCAGTCTTGGAGAGAGAGAACAGGTAGGTCTGCTTGATTCAGCCAGTGTCCATTCTGGGTAGGCCAGGGCAGGGCTGTCCTTTTGGGGTTCAGCACTGTCCCAGGAAATGGTGTCGCTTCCCCTGAGTCTTTCCTTCTTTCTGACCTCAGTGATGGCCAGAGGGAGAAAATGGCTGTGGATGAAGGTCAGGCCTTCTTGGAGTGTTTCACTTAATGTGATCTAATTGGACTCCAATCCTGACCTTCCACACAGTGAATATGGCATTTTGGTTATCTATTGCTATTTAGTAAAAGCCACCCTAAAAGTTAATGACTTAAGGGCTGGGGAGATGGCTCAGTGGAATAAGTGCTTCCCTGGCAAGCGCAAGGGCCTGAGTTCAATCCTCGGTTCCGCAAAGAAAAAAAAAAAAAAAAAAGTTAATGACTTAAAATCTTTATAAAAAACTTACTCGTGATAGCATGAGCTGACCAGTGATACTCGGCTGGCTGTCGCTTGTGCTGCTCTCCTCTGGCTGCCACAAAGCTGTTGCCGGAGGTCCTGACTCACATCTCACCCCTTCTCAGGACTGCCTGGGGTCACCTCACAGGGAGGCTGGCAAGGCCGGGCCTCTTCCTCTTACACATGGCCCAGGATGCTTCCCTCTCCACTTGAACGTCTTCAAAACTGTGGCTCAGGCCTCCAAAAAGCATCAGTGTGGAAGCTTCCAGGCCCTTCTAAGGGTCAAGCCTGAAACAGGTACAGCATGTCTGCTGCCATATTCTGTTTCCTAAAATAAGTCATTGAGCCAAGCATGGTACCATGTGGGAGCCTGAAGCAGGAGGATCTCAGGATTACTTTGTCCTTATAAGATCTCAGGTTTAAGGCTATCTGGGGCAATTTAGTGAGAGCCAATCTCAAAATGAAAGAAATAGCTGAATGTGGTAGAACATGCACCTGCAATCCCAACACTCGGGAGGCTGAGGTAGGAGGATTGCTTCAAGTTCAAGGCCACCCTGAAGTGCATAGTGAAACTTTGCCTCATAAAGATAAAAATAAAAGCAATTTTTCTTTCTTTTTTATGTATTTAGTACAGAGTCTACAGGGTCTCGCTCTACAGCTCGGACCTATAGTGATTCTCCTGTTTTCAGCCTCTCAAGCACTGAGATTACAGGCGCCGCCACGCTCAGTCTCAGTCGCCATCTCAGTGCGCCCCTGGGGTGGGGCCGGCATGGCACGCTGGGTCGGGTATCAAACCCCTGTCTCTGTGCCTGCCTAAGCAGGTGCTTTAGTCCACTGAGCTATCTGGCCAGCCCTAATACAAAAATAAATAAATAAATAGAGCTGGGAATGTAACTCAGCAATCCCTGCCTTCAAATCTCCAATACTACAAGGGGGCAAAAAAAAAAAAAAAAATCAACCCAGCCCCACCTCAAGGTGAGAGGTCTATGCAGGAGCCAGGAGGCAAGATCCCCTGGGCAGTAGTAATGTAACAGACTTCACAGGAAATATTTGCGTTATCATTTTATCTTTAGTTACTACATTGAGTAACTGAATACCTTGTCCTTCTCAGCTCTGGGCAAGGCGTGATCTCCACCAAGTGTTTTCTTTTTTTTTTTTTTTTGGCGGAACCGGGGATTGAACTCAGATCCTTGCATTTGCCAGTCAAGCGCTTGCTTATCCTACTGAGCCATCTCCCTGGCCCCACCCACCAAGTGTTTTCTGAGAGCTCCTGGTCTTCGCCGTGGGGTTACTCGGGCCCTCCACCTTCAGTCTCTGTCTTTGTGTGTGGTCTCTTTTATAATCATGCAAATCAAGCCTTTGTTGGCCTCTATGTTCAGATTTGATCTCAGAGGGCTATGGAAAAATTAGATAAAATCATCAGCACATCTCGAGGTGCTAGGTGCCGGTAAATACAGGACCATGGTAATTTTTTTGTAGTTGTTTTTAATCAGAGTCTCTAACGTGTCGTACAGGCTATGGAAAAAGGGTAATGAGACGGCTTTGCAATGGCTTTGCAAGGTCACAGCTCCTGGGGCACCTGAGCGATTAGTGCCCTAGAAAGTGAGTGAAAGGCTTAACCCAAGATAGTGGGGACAGCATGGGTCATCAGCTGTCCACATACACGATAAGGAGAGAAGCAAGGAGTCCCAAGTCCTGTTGCAGGAAGTGTCAAAACAAGAACAACCATACAAAAAAAGAAATGGAAATAGTCTGAGGCAGATGCAGAAGAAAAGTAATTTAGTGGAAAGGCTCCAGAACAAAAGGAGGAATTGTTTCTTACCAACAGGGCCCCAGCAGGTGATGAGGTCAGCCTAGGAGAAAGATCTAGAAAGGGAAGAATGAAGTCGCTTGTGACGGCTCCTACCTGGAACCCCAGCACTTAGGGAAGTTAAGGCAGGAGAATTCCAAGTTTGAGCTGAGTCTGGCAAATGAGCAATTAGCAAGACCCTGGGTTCAAACTCCCAGTAGTGCCCCCCAGAAAGCTGGAGGGGCAGGGAGAAATGAAGGAAGGAAGGAAGGAAGGAAGAAACAAAGAAAGCAAACAGAAGAGTGGCATTTCCAACTTGAGCCAACTTTTTTTTTTTTATTTTGTGGTACCAGGTGAATTTTACTTTTAGTTCCTGAAGCTACACAGAAGTACTCTTTATAAATTTCGTGGGACTGTTATATACATTCAATAAAGTGACTACCGTACATACCACTCAGGGACTCATAATCAGGATTATACTTTTGAATTATGTAAACACAATCAATCCACAGAACTAAAAACAAAATCATACTAACTTTCCAACTAACAGTTTTACACTTGTTTCTCCAGTCAGTACTGCCAGGCATGGTGGCACATGCCTGTCATCCCAGCCCTTGGGAAACTGAGGTGGGGGATCACCATGAGTTTGAAGCCAGCCTAGGATACATAGTGAGTTCAAAGCTAGGCTGAACTACATAGCAACACCCTGTCTTTAAAAAAAAAAAAAAAAAAAAAGCCAGTCAATATCTTTTTTTAAAACAGTATCTAGCCAGGGGTGGTAGTGCACACCCATAATCCCAGCACTTGAGAGGCTGAGGCAGGAGTGGGGTTTTTTTGTATTTTTTTAATTTGTATTTTAAAAATACAGGGTCTCACTATGCAGTTCAGATAGTTCAGACTCATAGTGATCCTCCTGTCAGCCTCCACTGTGCTAGGATTACAGGTATGTACCACCATGCCCATGGACCAGGGTCCAGCACAGAACTCAGTACCAGGGATCAAACTCAGGACCTTACTCCAGCCAGGAAGTTGCTTAGACCACTGAGCTATCTCCCTAGCCCCCAGGAGTGTTTTTAAAAAAAATTTATTTATGTGTGTGTGTGTGTGTGTGTGTGTGGCCAGCTCAGCCCACCAGGGGTCGGGGCTGGCTGGCATGTGGTGCTGGGGGATTGAACCGCGGTCCCTGTGCTTTGCTAAGCTTGTTCTAAGTAGGTGCTTTAGACCACTGAGCCATCTCACCAGCCCCCAGGAGTGTTTTCCAAATGATTCTTTCTTTTTTCTGGTATGGGGGATCGAATTCAGGACCTTGCGCTTACCAGGCAGGCACTGAAGTGACTGAGCTACCTCCCTGGCCCAACGGTATTATTTTAAAGGGAAACAGATTTGAGTATTCTTTTTTTTTTTTGGTGGAACTGGGGATTGAACTCAGGTCCTTGCGCTTGCCAGGGAAGCGCTTATTCCACTGAGCCATCTCCCCAGCCCCTATTTGAGTATTCTTGAAGAGACAGTTGTCAGAGCTTCTGCCCAACTGACAACACTGAGCCCTCTGCCCTGGCTCAGGCCCTCGTTTCTGCCCTTAGCCCTGACAACTCCAAGAGTGCCGCTTGGCATCTTTTACCTTCCACCAAGTCTGTAACTGTGGTTACAGGACAAGAGCTGGTCAGTGTATTCACTTACAGTATTCCATTCATGAACAAACAGATACTGGTTATTCCTACTGGAAGGAGGAAGCACTGAGAATAGAACCCAGATCATCATCTCTTTCTTTCCATTTCATTTGCAGCAGAGAAAGAAGAATTTTTGAACAGAAGGGGAGCAAAATTTATGGGGAAAGACTTCCGTCGCAGGCTGAAAAGCAGGGCAGTCATGGGAATCATTTAAGTTGATTTTATCACAGACACAGCAGGGAGGGTCTGCGAGGTCTTCGGGGGCTAAATTAGTGGGAAGCTACAAAGCCATAGAAGTGGATCAGAAAAGATGTTTGGCCTTGTTTAGAAGACGCAAGATAGTGTTTGCTTATTTTATTATTCTGTGAGTATTCGTGTACAAGGTCCTGTCTGTCCTCATGGAACTTATTATGTTCTGGAGGGGGAGATAGATAATAAAAGAATCCGTACATAAATGAAAATGTAAGTGACGATAAATCCTATGAAGAAAATAGAGTTGAGAAAGGGAGCAGAGGGCACACTGGGTACTCAAAGTATCTTTGTTGCCCCTGCACTTAGCACAAGGGAGGCCTCAATAAAAGGCAAATAAATAAATGAATAAATAGCTGCCTCCTCCCAAGTTTGCATTCTTCCCCCTCATGCCTACTTCGCTGTCAGTAGCCTTCAATCGCTCTTCCTTTCAAGCGGAATGCACCCCGCTGATTCTTTAATTAGGTCACTTTTCTACTCCAAAACCTTTAGTGTCTCCCTATTGCCTTTCCCTCTCAGTTAAGTTTAAAGAAAGTACTATACTTACCTGTCACTGACTCCTGTTTACTGGTTAATGTTATAGTTTCTCTTTATTTTTATTTATTTATTTCCAGTCCCAGACACTTTTTTTTTTTTTGTACAAGGAATTGAACTCAGGCCCTTGCACTTGCTGGGCAGGTGCCTGTGCCACTGAGCTATATCCCCAACCCAGAGATTTCTGAACTAGATCCCCACTCCTTTTATTTTATTGTAGGACAGGGTCTTTTAAGTAGCCCAGGGTGGCCTCAAATTTGAGATCCTTCTGCCTCAGCCTCTTGAGTAGCTAAGATCACAGGCATGTGCCACTATACCTGGCTCTGAGATGGCTTTCTAACATTATTATGAACCCAAACAACTGTACAGGAAAGCAGGCGAAAGAAATAAACTACCAAAAAAAGGGGGGGGGGCTGGGGAGATGGCTCAGTGGAATAAGCGCTTCCCTGGCAAGCGCAAGGGCCTGAGTTCAATCCCCGGTTCCGCAAAAAAAAAAGAAAGAAAAAAGAAATAAACTACATTTATGTCACTCTCTCTAAATGTTTGAACTATGAAATCTCTATGGTTTAGCATTGAAAATGGCTCTGGAACAAGTCTAGGTGAACTCCATTTCCTGGATGAGGAGACTAAGAGAACGCAGATAAGCTGCTTATATCTAGACTCAGGCTTCTGGGGAGGCCCAGTTGGGACTAGGCCTGAGAGCTTCTGCTTGCCTTGACCCTTCCACGCTCCTGCACTGTTAGATGGGCATGTGCTGCTGCAGGGTTTCACCAGGGCATACATTCAATTTGTAAGCTCTTCCTTTCCACATCCAACCTTTGGTATACACATTTACATGTATAGACACAAGCTGTGTTCCTGTCATTTGTGGTAGCTACATGGCATCCCACGATATCGATATGGGCAATGGTCTCTTGTGAATCATCATTTCGAGTTGCACAAAGAAAGAAAACAAACAAGCCAATCCTAACACTCTGTGTCATATTTCTAAAAATGAGATAATCTGCAGCAATTTTGCAAAGTAGTTTGAAAAAATGAAACTTTTTTAAAAAATGTACTTAGTACAGGGTCTTACAGGATCTCACTACACAGATTGGACTCATAGCGATCCTCCTGTTTTCAGCCTCCCAAGCACTGGGATTACAGACATGTGCCACCATTCGCAGTCTAACAAATGAAACCTTCTTAATCTGGATTACTCATGTTTTCTTTTTTTTTTTTTAGGTTTCAAAAATTTATTGACTTAATAGTACCGATCACAGGAAAAAAAAAATAAGATTCCTGATTAAGTATATTCCACTGTCCGGGCAATGGTTATTTTTAAAGCTTTATTCAGTATTGTCTTGACCATGATTAAAAGATTACATCGTCTTGTGACCTCCCAGAGGGTAAATGTGCTGCAGCTCACGTGCAACTCCTCACAGTCCTAGCTTGGTCTTCCTCCAGTGTCTCCTCTTGGAGTTGTACCTAATTTTATTACCTGTCTTCATACGAATCCACTGAGGAATGGTGCGATTCTGCTTTTGCTTGTTGGCCAGGAATTGTTTGATTCTGAAAGTCTTGTGAGAAGACATGGTGCGGGTAGGAGGCGAGAGCACACACTCGATGGCGGACTGAAGCGGAAGAGCTCATGTTTTCTTTTCTGAAAGTGAGATATGATCACTTGTGTGCTTTTAAGTGTTACTCTTATTTAAATTTTTAATTATATCAAAAGAGCTAAGCCACAAACATGTACAGTATATGGAATGGCTTTGCATTGAAGTCAAACTCCTTTACCACTAATTCAAAATATTTAGGTTTCTGATTATTCTTTTTTTTTTTTTTTTTTTTTTTCAGAACAGGGGGTTGAACTCAGGCCCTTAGCCCTTATGCTTGCCAGGGAAGCACTTATTCCACTGAGCCATCTCCCCGGCCCCCTATCCTTTGTAATCCACCTCCTTGATCATGGCTACTCTGCATTTGGAAATCTGAAAAAAGGTTTTGCAAGGTATTACGACTCTCCCCCCTCTGGCGAAGAGGCTCTTACAAAGGCAAATAGTTACAAAGCTTATCCCACATTTCCTAAAATGTCTCAGGATTTATGACAGACCATTTTCCAAAGTCTTGGTGAGAATTAAGGCCACAATGATATTTTGTGGTATTGTTATGTCTTGTTTTCCTTGACAGTTATTATTATAAGAAGAGGATTTGGATTTGCTTTTGTTTTTATTTTTTTTATTGTTTTTTTTTTTTTTTTTGCGGAATCAGGGATTGAACTCAGATCCTTGAGTTTGCCAGTCAAGCGATTATCCTACTGAGCCATCACCCGGGCCCCATTTGTTTTTATTTTTGAAACAGAGTCTCCTTATTTACTCAGCCTGGTCTCATACTCAGGAGTTCAAGTGATCCTTCTGCCTCAACCTCCTAAATAGGTAGGAGTAGAGGTGTGTGCCACCATGTTCAGCAAAAAAGCAGTTATTTAAAAAAAAGTTTTTAGCTCATTGGGCATTTGATATTACATGGACTTCTCTGCATCCAAATCAAACTTAGAAGTAAAGGCCAACACATCTAAAAAGTAAATTTTTTCATTGTTGTCTTTGTAGTTCTTTCCTTTTCCCCAAAGATTGGTAGTTGTAGCTGGGCATGGTAGTGTGTGCTTGCAATCCCAGCCTCTGGGAGACTGAGTCACAGGGCTTGCAAGTTCTAGTCCTGCCTGGGCGACTTGGTCAGCCAGATCCTTCTCGAATAAAATAAATAAATAAATAAATAAATAAAGGCAGGCTGGTCCCTGGTTCTGCAAAAAAAAAAAAA
>NW_004524740.1:4409504-4424025 GCF_000260255.1 Octodon degus | reverse complement strand
AAAAAAAAAAAAGAAAGAAGAAAAAGAAGGCTGGGACATGACTCAGTGCACACGTAGGACCTGCGTAGGTACGCGCACGCTCACCCACAATGATGGGTGCCACGTAGAAGTAGCAATACAGATATTGCAGTCTGCAAGGTGGGCGCCGGGAGCCCAGGCTGCCGTTCACTGCTATCATTCATTAGCCTCTTTCTGTGCCGAGAGTGTTCAGAGCACTGTGACTGCGTTTCTCCTGTTATGGATCGGAGAGGAGAGGCGCTGAGCCAGCAGCGAGGCCGCGCAGCTATTGGGGGGCGTCTTTGTTTATTTCCAGGACCGCGTTTCCTGAGTTGGAGAAATGGTTGGCAAAAGCATTGGATGTCGCCTTAGCAAGAGTCTCATAGAAGGGGGTGAGCTCCAGAAATTGTTCCAGGGAGAAGAGTATGTATTTTTATTAACGCTGATAAGATACTTTTAGAAACTTATTTTACAGTGAAAGATAAAGATTTGGAGTGAATGTAGCTGGTACTTTTTTTTTTTTTTGGTGCTGGAGACTTACCTCGGAGCTGCATCCACGCTGAGCACATACGCTACCACTGAGCTACATCCCGAGGCCCTGTTTTTATGTTTTTAAAACAGATACCTTCTAGCTCACATGGTGGTGCAAGTCTATAATCTCAGCACCTGGGAGGCTGAGACAGGAGGGTTCTTGTGAGTTCAAAGTAAGTCTGAAGTATACAGCAAGATGCTGTCTCAAACAAACAACAACAAGGACGACGACAAACTCAGACACCTTCTAAAAGGTGTGTGGTGGATGTCACACACATTTGTCCCAGGGTGGGAGATAGGTGAATTTGTTTACAGTGAGTAGAAATATGAAGCAAAACAATAACAGAAAAACCAACACTGGCATCAAGTTCTTCATTAACGCTGTATTTCAGCCTTTGGATCTGTCTTGGTTATTGCAAGACTTCTGACTTGCTTAATTTTTACAAAAGGAAATCCTGCATATTAAGAAAACCAGATAGAAAGCCCAGCAGACTGGCTGAAATTCTCTAAAAATCTAATCAGCTAATATGTCATGTATATTGCAAGCAGCTTCACTGAAGCAATTTATGAACCTCCCACCTCAGCTTTTGGACTGCTGGAATTATAGGCATGCGTTACTACACCTAGCCATCTTCCTTTCTCATCACCAATCTTTTCTAAAGAATTCTTCCAGCCTGCCCCCTCCTGTGCCTTTTTATTTTTCTTTTAACAGTTTTGTTGAGGTTTTATTTATTTATTTTTGCAGAACCAGGGATTGAACTCAGATCCTTGTGTTTGCCAGTCAAGCGCTTATCCTACTGAGCCATCTCCCCAGCCCCGAGGTTTTATTTTTTTAAATGAAGTTTGTTGGTACCATTTAGATATACACAATGATTGCATTCATCATAGGGAATTGTTACCTAGACATGATATATCTTGCTTCTTAGTTTCTTTCCCCTCCCCTCCCTTTAACCTCCTCTTCCCTCCTTATTTATAAAGTTTTGTTTCTATTTTATCTTTCTTTTCTCATTTTTTCTCTTCTCCTCTTTCCGTTCCCCTCCCCCTCCCTAGTTCCTCTTTCCTTTTGAACAATGTCTATTTCGCAATGTCTATTATACATTTTTGGTCCTTATTTATACTTTCAATTTCTTACACTAGAGAGACCATGTGATATTCACACATGACAAGGACTAGAACTCTATGAACTCCAACAGAACAAATCCACCAGGCAAGGAAAATAATTAAATAGAGGGGAAAGGGTGGGGGTGGGGGGGTGGGAACAACAACAAGAAAATAACATGACAAGGATAAGTCAATACATATCAGTTATAATCATCAATTTATTTATTTATTTATTTATTTTTGGCGGAACCGGGGATTAAACTCAGACCCTTGCTCTTGCCAAGGAAGCACTTATTCTACTAAACCATTTCCCCAGCCCCATAATCATCAATTTAAATAGTCTTAATTCACCAATCAAAAGAAACAGATTGGCATAATGGATCAAGAAACAAGATCCTGCCTGGCAAGCACAAGGGCCTGAGTTCAATCCCTGGTTCCGCAAAAAAAAAAAAAAAACAACAAAAAAAAGAAAGAAAGAAAAGAAACAAGATTCTGTCTGGCGTGGTGATGTTCACCTGTGATCCCAGCACTTTTTTAAAGTATTTGGTACAAGGTCTCACTACACAGCTTGGACTCGTAGTGATCTTCCTGTTTTCAGCCTCCCCAGCTCTGGGATTACAGGTGTGGGCCACCACGCCTGATCTTTGTGGCTGACCCACTGGCATGGCATGTGGTACTGGGGATCAAGCTCCTGGTCCCTACACTTGCCTAAGCAGGCACTTAGTGCACTGAGCTGTCTCACAGGCCCCAATCCTAGCACTTGGGAGGCTGAGGCATAAGATGGTTGAGAGTTGGAAACCAGTTAGGGCTACAAAGTGAGCTGAAAGCCAGCCTGAATGAAGAAGAAGGAGAAGGAGAAGGAGAAGAAGACGGAGGAGAAGAGAGAGGGGCAGGGAGAGGTGGTGGAGGAGGGGGAGGGGAGGAAGGAAGGAAGGAAGGAAGGAAAGAAGGAAGGAAGGAAGGAAGGAAGAAAGAAAGAAAGAAAGAAAAGAAAGAAAGAAAGAAAGAAAGAAAGAAAGAAAGAAAGAAAGAAAGAAAGAAAGAAAGAAAGAAAGAAAGATCCAACAATATGGTACATATGAGAAACATATTTAACACAAGAAGAAATTCATAGACTGAAAGTCAAAGGATGGAAAACAGTACTCCAAGGAAAAAAGCAGGAGAAGATGTTCTATTTGCAGATAACATGAGCTTCAAGCCAAGACTGATCAAAAGAGATAAAGAAGGTCGCTACTCCAAACAGAGATAACAATCACAAATATATATGCACCAAATACCTGTGTACCCAACTATATAGAAAAAATATTAACGGCCACAAAAAATCAAATAAGCACTAACACGTTTGTGACAAGGGACCCTAATATCCCATGCCTATTAAAGGTGCAGTTTTGCTACATCATCCAGGCTGTTCTGGAATTCCTGGGCCCAAATGATCCTCCTACCTTGGCCTTCTAAAAAACTGGGACCACTGATGTGTGCTACCCTGCCTGGCTTTTCTTCCATCTTTTTTTTTTTTTTTTTTTTTTTTTTTTTTTTTTTTTGCAGAACCAGGGATTGAACTCAGGCCCTTACGCTTGCCAGGGAAGTGCTTATTCCACTGAGCCATCTCCCCAGCCCCCATCTTTTAACATCTTTGACAATGAAGTGTTTTAGAGGGGTGCATCACAACCTCTTTCTTTCTTTCTTTCTTTCTTTCTTTCTTTCTTTCTTTCTTTCTTTCTTTTTCTTTCTTTCTTTCTCTTTGTTTTCTTTCACGAAATAGGGTCTGGTTTGTAATCCAGGCCAACATTGAGCTCATAATCCTGCTTCAGCTTCCATCAGCAGGTAGAACATTGAGAGTATTCCCAATTTTTCTACTATAGTGAAAGCTTAAACTAAACAATATGGGGATCCAACAAGAAAGATTTAAACTGTAATTCCCCTACTGTATGCTGTTAATTATACTAAATAATAATATACATGCATGAAAAAGGTATATATTATGATTAAATAGTTTAGCTCAACTTTTTTTTTTTTTTTTTTTGAGACAAGGCCTCACCATGTACTTCAAGCTGGTCTTGAACTCACTATTAGCCCAGGTTGGCCTTGAACTCACATTGATCCTTCTGCCTCAGCCTCTTGAGTGCTGGGATTATTGGTGTGCGCCACCAAGCCTGGCTCAACAACTCTCTTCACCTAGCGGGAGGCAACCCTCAGTGACCCGGATGCGCACAGATCAAATCAAATACCTTTCTCTATCTGATTAGGCTTCTACCCTCTTTATACCAGATTTTCTACTGCTGCCCTTTACATACTTGTCACATTAGCCAAACTAAACTGTGATGATTCCAATTCATGCTTTTGGCCTGCTGTGTCGCTATGGGGCAATGTAAAAGCAAAACAAAAACAAGATTTGTGATTCAAAAGAATTTAGGCAATGCTACACGGCATAGATTCCTGTGAGTAATTTCTCATGCATGTTAGCACATTAAAAGTTCTTAGGTGTCCTTCAGTAAAGAAATTGAAGCTAAAAAAAAAAAATTAGAAAAGGAAAAGAAAAAACCTAGTAAGACTGTCACAGAATCATAATCCCCTTTTCTGGGGCAGAAAGATCACAAACTCAAGCCTAGCCTGGGGAAATTTAGTGAGACTCTTAAAAAAATAAAGCCAGGCTTGGTGGCACACACCTGTAATCTAAGCACTGAAGGGGCTGGTGAGATGGCTCAATGGTCTAAAGCGCCTACTTAGAACAAACTAAACTAAGCAAAGCACAGGGACCGCGGTTCAATCCCCCAGCACCACATGCCAGCCAGCCCTGCCCCCCTGGTGGGCTGAGCTGGCCACACACACACAAAATAAATAAAGAAATAAATAAACAAACAAATAAAATAAATGTTTTTAAAAAAAAAATCTAAGCACTGAAGAGGCTGAGACATAGAGAATTGTCCAAGTTCAAGGCTAGCCTGGGTTCTACAGTGAGTTGAAGGCTAGGCTGAACTACATAGAGAGACCCTGTCTCAAAAGGACAATAATAATAATTAATAATAATAATTCTGGCAATGATTGGGGTGGGGTGTGTCTACACTACTAGTGGGAATGACAGTTAGTACAGCCAGTATAGAAATCAGTATGGAGATTCCTCAAAAAATTAAAAACAGAGCGACCATTTGATTCAGCTATAGTGTTCCTTGGTATATACCAACAGGAATCAGAGTCAGCATACTGTAGGGACACATACAAACACATCTTCAGTGTGGCACAATATATAATAGCCTCCAAGATCTGCATCCAGCCTCTGTGTCCATTCCATCAACAGATGGGCGGTAAAGAAAATGTGATGCAATGGAGTGTTACTCAGCCATAACGTAAATGTTGGGGACCGGGGAGATGGCTCAGTGGAATAAGCGCTTCTCTGGCAAGCGCAAGGGCCTGAGTTGAATCCCTGGTTACACACACACACACACACACACACACACACACACACAGAATAAAATGTTGTCATTTGAAAAAAAAAAAATACCACAAGATGGGGATAGATCCAGAGAGCCTTGTGTTGAGCAAAATAAACTAGGCTCAGAAAATTGAATACAGCATGTGTTCTCTTATATGAGCAATCTAAAAATGAATAAATAAAATAAAAGAGGTATGACAGAAAACCAGAGTGTAGACTTTTAGAGTTGGGGTATCAAGGGAGAAGGAAGGAAAAGGAAGAGGACAACGATGAAGGAAATAAAATGTGCTCTGTGCACAAGCCAATATTTCAAAGCAAATTTCATGCTATTAGTGTATACCAATTTTTGAAACTGAGCCACACCATTTTTTACAGAATTTCAAAATTTTTGAGATCTTCCCTTTTTCCTATGAATACTTCAGGAGGAGGAGGAGGAAATGCGTGCTGGATTGTGAGTCAGCACTGTGTCTCTCCCCGGCTGAGACACTCAGCTTTGCACAGGCTAAGCATTCCTTCTTGAATTATAAAATTAAGGAGTCGCTGAATGTTTCTAAGTTACTTCTGGCTTTTAATAGTCAAGGACAAAAATGTAAACTTTTCAACCACTGGGAAAAAAGACAGTGTTAGTCAGAGACTAAAGTCCCTTGGAGCTGTGAATAGACACATCATGACCTGTGATATGGCTGCAGGTGAGAGCTTGTGAGAAAAGGAGCTGATGTTACTGGAAATTCAAGAGCAGGAATCCTTATCACACGGCTCAGCCAAGATACGGTCTACAGCAACTGTACAGTAGAAGATAAATCTAAAGCCCTGAGTGATCTAGCTAAGAAGATTTCCAACCAAAGATGTCTTTTTATTTCTGATAGTAAAATGCAAGAGGAAGTTTGTTAAGTGAGAAAGGAAAGAGAATTTGCTGGGTTTGAAAAATCTCAGTCTCTGTAAGTGGCCAACAATGCTGAAATTAACACAGCACCTCCAAGTAAAAATTAAACCAAAGACAGGGCCAGGAACTCCAGGGCTGAGGGTGTAGCTTAGAGGTACTGCAGTGACCAGGGGTGGGTGTGCTCCTGAGTTCAAAGCCTCTGAGTTTGATCTCCAGGCCCCAACAGAGCAAAACAAAACATGGCTCAAAGATGAAACTACACACATGACCTTACAATCTTTTGTCACAATCTCAGGAAGATTTAAACTTGTGCCCTAGGATACTATTTAGTAAAAAAAAAAAACAACAAAAAAAAGTCCTCTAAAGAGGTTAAAGGTATGCTCTCTATAAAATGATAGTGCAAGCTGGGTGTGGTGCTAAGTGTCTGAAATCCCAGTACTCAGGAGGCTGAGGCAAGAGGATCACTGAGTTTGAGGATAACCTCAAGCTTCATGGTGAGTTCAAGGCCAGCCTGAACTATACAACAAAATCCTGTCTCAAAATAAAATAAAATAATGATACTGCATATGGCAAGCTTAAGGGTATAATCCCCACCAGAAACCCAAGGGACAGAAAAACAACCCTGAAAATGATTTGTGAGGGTACCTTTTATGTAACATGGAGCGAACCCTGTTGAGATTACAAGAGACTTATACAGCCTGCCAAGTGCAGGGTCCCAAGTGCGATTCCCCAGAACCAAAAAAAAAAAAAAAAAAAAAAAAAAAAAAAAAGATCCATAGGTTTGTGAAGAAGTCCGTGTGAGTTATGTGAAGAAATACTGACACTTGGAAGGAAAGAGAAGTAAAATAATGAAGATGTTCTGTACATGCACCAACTCCTCCCGAGGAATTTGTAATCACGTACTACAAGCACGTACGTGAAAATGTACATATAAAGAAATATTGCCGTCCTGAACCCCAAGGGGCAGAAATAGCTCAAATTGAAAAATGGATCTTGGACTTTCAAAGTTCTATTGATGAGAAATAGGCTGAAAGAACTCAACTACAAACGGAGACTGTCTTTCTTCATAAAGGGAGAAAGAGTCAAAAGACAAAATCAAGACCCCAGAATAGGAAGCAGAGAGCTGGGGAGAACTAGTCCTGGGTCTTGGAACTTAACGATCTTTTAGTATTTGCTCAGCTGAGTTTCAGAATGAAAACAGGCCAAGAATTCCTTTGTGCCTGCCATTTGCCTATATTTTGAGCAGGACTATCACCAGCCTTGTCCTCTTCCACCTGTCTCCTGTGTGCAGCAGCATATAAGCTCTCTGTAGTTGCACAGGTGGATAAGAGCTGGCCTCCAGGAACTGTGCTTAAGGAACTATACCCAAGAGCCTTAGCTGCTGCTGAGCTGACGTAGATGATGCGATCTGGACTTGAAGCTGATGCTCTCATGAATGAGACTTGTGACTTTGGGAGGAGGTGTGTGTATTTTATGTGTGGGAGAGGAGAAGTGAATCACTGGGAACCAGAGGGTGGACTGTGTGGGTAGCTTCCAAGAGAGTCAGGCCTCCCCCATCCCGGCCTCCTTGGCAGCCTGCTCCTAGCCTGTATCATAAGTCACTGGTGTGGCCAGAAGTGTGTGGAGGAAGATATGCTATGTTACTTCTGAGATTAGGTTACAGAAAGACTGTGGCTTCAGTCTGAGTCTTTTTCTCAATCTCTCTGTATCTTGAATGATTTCCTGTTGGAGAAGCAAGCCGCCTTGTTCAAGGAGAAGCCCACCAGGTAGGAAACCAACACCTCTGGCAACAACCAGCTAGGAACTTTGTCCTGCCATTGATTTCTGCAGTCCAACTATAGTCAGTATGTTTTCTCCCCCCTAGTACTGGGGACTGAGTCCTGGGGCTCATGCATGCTCAGCAAATACTCTACCCACAAAAATAAAAAGCACACAAGGGCCCTCAAGCAAGACAGCCTAGCTGTCCAGGGACCAAAGAGGGGAGCTTGCCATCTACAGTTGGAGCCACAAAGAAAATGCAGTCCAACTAAGTATGGTGGCACATGCCTGTAATTTGGAAGTCTGAGGCAGGAGCAAGGTCTAACCTAACCTAAGCAATGTTTTTATGTATGTATGTATGTATTTATTTATTTATTTATTGAGACAGGGTCTCACTTTGCAGTTCAGGCTGGTCTAGAACTCACAACGATTCTCCTGCTTCAGCCTCCTGAGTGCTGGGATTACAGGCATGTGCCATCATGCCAAGCATGCTACTTAGAGATTTAACAAAATCCTGTCTAAATAAATAAATTAATTAAATTAAATTAAATTAAATTAAATTAAAGCTAGAAATGTAGCTCAGTGTGAAGGCCCTGGGTTAAACACCCACTCCGCATACTGGAAGAAGGAAGAAAAGGAAGCGGGGAGAAGGAGTGGGAGGGTAAGTAGAGGACCGGGTGTGGGGGAGAAGAAGAAAAAGAAAAAGAAAGAAAACGAGAATGAAAAGCCATATCAGAGATACCTCCTGAAGCTCAGGGAGAGGAAGAAAATGTTTTGCCTCCTCACAACCTCTCATCTGCCATCTTTGCTTCTATTGGCCAAACCAAACCACAAGGAAGTTGGTAAGGCAGCCTGAGAAATGTTATTTATAAGGAGAAGCCTCTTAGAATATAGAACAGAGGATAAGGGAGGGGAAAGGAAGGAGGGAGGGAGAGAGAGACACAGAGAGAGAGAGAGAGACAGAGAGAGACAGAGAGACAGAGAGACAGAGATAGAGACAGTGACAGAGATATCTGAGAATTAGTAGGCAAATTACCAGCACAACTAACGTCTTTCACATAGAATTTCCAGTAACATTCTTTTTTTTTTTTTTTTTCAGAACCAGGGATAAACTCAGGCCCTTGTGCTTGCCAGGGAAGTGCTTATGCTACTGAGCCATCTCCCCGGCCCTGGCCTAAATCCTCTTCCTAGAATCTCTGCAAATCCAAATCTTAGTTGTCAATTAACATCCACTTTAAATGCAAAGTTCTCCTCCAGTACTAAACTCACCTTCCTCATTATCCAGGGGAGGCCCCTCCTTTGTCAATGCCACAACATTCGATCTATGCCTATTATAAAAACACAAGTTAGAGCTATTTAGTTCATGTCTTACTGCTTGAGAATTAACACATCTCTTGAGAGTCGGATCTCCTGATGCACGGTGACATGTACTGCCTGGTAACAAAGCAGCTCACATACAGCAGAACAAGTAATACTACTACTAAGTGATTGACTGACAGAAATGTATAACACTCTGTTGCCTTTGTATTCACTAATTAGTATTAATTGCCTTATAAACTTGGTAAAATCAAGAGACACTAAAAAAACCTTCCTCTTTCCCACTCGGCAGATCATTGAACTCCTTTGAATTTTTTCTTAAGGAAAGACAACAATAAAATTGCAAGCCAGTTTGTATCTGGGCAGGAATAATTATCCTGTGAGTCCAAAGTCTGGAATCTTTTCGCAGAAGGAATAGGTTCAAAGAACTGCACGTGTCTCCTCTTGCAGCTTTGGTCACTCGGAAAAATCATCAGCTCAGTAAGAAAGGAATGCTTAGGAGTTTGCAAAAGTGATTTCCTCTACATCCCCACCTTCCTCGCCAATGCCTTGACAGGGAATAAATGCGAAGCCAAGAGGATGTTTTTAGACAAGCTCCTCTTAATTAGTTCAGGCCTCTTCACTTCCTGCCTGGATTACCACAGTGGTCCCAACAATTCTCTTGGTATCTTGTTTCTAAAAACAAATCTTAACTCGTCACTCTTATGTTTAGTCTTTCAATGGTTGCTCATTCTCTTCTGGATAAAATCCAAATTCTTCATGATTCGGCCCTTGGCTAATTTCTCCAGCCAAACCTTTGCCCACCAATACCAAACTGTCCAGTTCTCTTCCTCTTTCTCGTGTGCTTTTCCTTCCACTGCCCCATCAATCTTTTCCTGCCTTAACCCAACTCATCATTCAAGATTTAGTTTCAACTGTCCCCCCAGGAAGTGTCTTTTGAACTCTCTTGATGTATTAGCCTCCCTCAGTATACTTTACAGACCTCTTTGGGCCCCCGGGCAAGTTGCTATCTAAACCTCAGTATCTCTGTCTAGAAAACTGGGATAACACAGTACTTATTTTGGAAGCTTGTCATAAAGATACTTAGCATCCTGCATGTTAGATTGAAATGATTACTTAATCCATTTTTTTAATCAGGCCAGAGAAAACAGAGGCAGGGAGGACTAAATGACTGGCTAGAGTTGAATAAAGCTGGGGAAGGAGAATGTCTGTTTTGCTTATGAAATTCACAAACCTAATTCCAAAGTGAGGAAATTAAGAAATTTAAGTTCTTAAACTTAATGTTAAAATAAAACATTTGAAATAAAACTTAAGGGTGACTGCTACACTATTTAGAAAAACAACAATTGAGGGCAACTTCTGAGGCCATTTAATATATTAGACATTTAGAATTGAAAGGTTTCCTTAAATATCCCAACTTAGTGATTTACTTTGTCCAAGTCTGCTCATTTCTATATTTGATGAAGTTGTATCTGCACATTTACGAAATAAAATGGCTTGTAGCTTCTTAACTTTTTTATTTTTCTATTGAATTAAGTGCCACATTAAACCATTAACAGGACCCTAAGAAAATCAATATTGTCCCGAGGCTCAGGACCACTCACTTTTCAGCTTAATTGGTTCCCTAGCTTCCCACTTCAGACTTCAGACTTGTGCTCTCCCACCCTGTGGCTGCAGTTCCATGTGGCTGCTGGGCCTGGAAGGGCCCAGTTCAAATTGAAACGTGCTGCAAGTAAAAATTATAAAAATAAAACAAAACATGGAATTTGAAGGGTTGCTTTAAAAAGTAGAACGCAATCTACCTAAACAATTTTTATATTAGCTACATATGAAATTACAAGAGTGAGGGCTGGGGATATAGCTCAGCAAGTGCCTGCTTGGCAAGTGTGAGGTCATGAGTTTGATTCTTAGTACAACAAAACAAAATAAAACACCCCAGAAATTGTATGAATAGGATTTAAAGTGTGCCCTTGTGCCTGGCTCCAAATGTCATTTAATAGAATGGAAATAGTTCTAGGCAAACGCTGTGGGCTGATATTGTACTCCACCCGCCTCACCCCCCATGAGGCGTTCATCCCCTCATCTTGCTTCTCATCTCTTCCTCCTCCTCTTCTTCTTCTCATCTCCTTCTTCTTTCTCTCCCCCGTCACTTTTCCTTCCTATCTCTCTTCTCTTTCTTGCCAATTCCTTTCCAGGATGATCCTCAGCGTTTTCCTTCCCTGACACTTATTGCTCATGTCTTTTTTAGAAGATTGACGTTCCAATAAAAGTTCAATCAAATATTACTTCCCACTTGGTAGGTTGCAGACAAACCCTCCCTCCATGGAGGTCCTAAGGAAGGTGCACAAGTTGGTTGATGGCAGCCAGGAGGGGACAGATACATTATAGAGCGGGAGCAGGGCAGGAGATTCCAGGCTGAAGGAAAAACAAAGGTTCCCTCTGAGAAAGAGAGGAGCAGAGGTCCTCTCAGCTCCAGGGTCTGGGGGTGGCCGTCTCCTGGTGCTGCCACTCAGTTAGAAAGGATGTCCACCTTAGTTGATTTGCGCTCCTGGATTGAATTAGTGCTGCTAGTATAATTGACTTTGATATGTTGCCTTTGGAGCTGAATTGGGTTTAATAAGATTTAACTGCTTCAAAGGGCTTTATAAGAATTCATTTTATCCTTCCAATCTGATTTCAAATGCTCCCTACTTCATGACGCCTTCTCAACTTTGATGCTTCTCAGGTCCCCCTGTGGTGCCACAGCTGACACGGACCTTATTCTAGCAGTTATGCCCACTGCGTTTCATCTTATCCTGTGGCAATGTTTTCCTTAGTGCCTCTCCAGAAATCTTGAGTCACAGGTATGTGTCTGCTTCATATTTGCATCCCAGGCCTAGAGCAGATCCGGAAAACACTCAATAATGATTTTTATGTTATATTAATATTTAACATTAAGGAAGCAATGTGGCAAGCACTATGCCTACATTGTTTCATTCACCAGACAGCTTAGGAAAAAATATTTTTATTATGCCCAATTTGTAACAACTGAGAGAAAGAGAAATTAATTGTATCTAAGGTCAACTAGAAAGTGATATACTTCTTCTATAGGGTTTTGACCTTAAGATTTGGGCTTTTTCTCCTCCTTTGAAGCACTAGGTATTGACCATTGGGCTTCGAGGCAGGCTGGATGAGTGCTCTAACTCTGACTATATCCCCAATGCACTTTGCTGTTTTGTACTCTGAAGTCAGGGTCTCACTTAAGTTGCCCAGGCCAGCTTCAAATTTGCCACCTGCTTTAGTGTCCAGAGTAGCTGGGTTTAACAGGTGTGTGCCACCGCACCTGGCAAGATCTGGGCTTGTGCCAGCATAGACGAGCAAATGGATCAGATGAGAAATGCTTTCTATTCTATGGCTAAGGAAGTGATAATTATTCTACAAAGATAATTATAACTCCTAATTAAACTCACTTCTCTAACTTTTGAATCATCTTTTTTCTTTCTTGTTTTTGTAATCCTAAAGCTCCCAAGGAAAATGTTTTGAGCTCTGCCATAGACATGTAATCCAGCCAAGAAATGAATGTTTTATAAGGAAAAGAACTAACATTTAATTTGGTTCTTTTCTCTCTTCCTTTTTTTCCTGAACTTTCTTCTTTTGCGGGTGCATGCGCACATGTGCGTGTGTTTATTTTTATTCTAAATTTTTAGATGAACCTTGAATTTGTGGCCCTCCTGCCTCCCTCCTGAGTAGCTCAGATCACAGGCATGTCCCACTGCATTCGGTTTGCTGCTCCTTCTGCCTCTTTTTTCTTTGTAGCAGTAATTCATTTGTAAATTTACAAACATTAAACACTTACTGTGTGCTAGGAACCTTTTCAGGGCATTAGAGAGGCAGGGTTAAGGCCAGGGTTGGGGCACAAGTACAAGTGCCTAGCCCGAGGTAAGGCCCAAGGCTCGACCCGCCCCCCCCAGCTCCCCAAAAATGAGAGACAGCGACAAGCAACACAAAGTGCCTGTTCTCAGAAAGACTGCACTCTACGAGAACTCTAAGACCGGGCTTCACTTGCTCCTCACAATAAGCACATGAGCTTATGATCACAACAATAACGGATAACTCTTCTCAGTGCTGCATCTGTGCCAGGCACCGGGCTACGTGCTTTACTTGCATTAACTCATCACACTAGCTAGCCCGAAAGATACAGGGTGCATTTCTTCCCCTTCACAGATGTGGAAACTGAGACACAAAGAGTTAAGTGACTGGCTCTAGCTTCGAATCCAGGCAGAGAGGCTCTAATTCCCAGGCTCCTAACCACAAGACCATATTGTTTCGTTTATGTTTTCTTTATATCCTAACTTTTAAGTGGCTGAGTTCTGTCTCTATCCAGATCCTCTGAATGCCAGTTTGCGCTGTTCCCCAGTCGCCTCCTCGAATAAAAGAGAATGCCTCGGCATTTTGGCCAACTTTTCTCTTCCAAAGAATTCAAACTGATTTCCACGAAATTCTCACAGATTTTTGAAGTGAATCCTTTCTCGGCCAGGAGGATAAAGGCCGGGGCCCGAGTCATTCTCCACCGGCCGGGGTACCCAGCAGATGGCGCTGTCTCAGTAGCCACCAGCGGGCTGCCGGGTCCCCGGGGCGCACCGCCTCGGCCGAAAGCTTCCCTGCCCTCCCTCCTCGCTCCCCCTCCCTACGGAGCCCGGGCCCACGTGACCTCCGGGCGGCCAATGGGCGGGCAGGGAGGGCGAGCTGGTCCCTGTGGCCGCCATTAAAGCGAAGGGAAAACCCGTGAATTCGGATTAAAGGGGGAAAAACACCGCCCGCTGGGCCCACAAAATGGGGGAAGACTACGGCGTCCAGGCGGTGAGGCCGCGGCAGAGCCGACGCTAGACAGACTCGTCCTAGGGACAACACGAAGACAGCCAGAGCATGGACGGACGCCGCCTGCACCAGCACCACCACCTCCGCCACTGAGGAGACTGGGCTTAAGGACATCGCCGCTGCCCGGCCGGCGGCCCGGCTTCTCCGGCTCTCACCCTTCGCGGGCGCCTTCCTACCCGGGAGAACCCTCCGGGCCCCGGGCTCTGCGGACTCGGATTCCCTTCCGATTCTTAATTGTGTCATTTCTTATTTTTCCCGTGGAAGGGACCCACGTCCCCGCCGCCGCCCCCCAGAGGGGAGACGCGCGTCCGCGGGCTCCGCAGTCCGGTCGGGCGGCGGGGGGGTGTGCGGGGAAGGAGGGAGGGCGGCCGGGCGGCGGCGGCGGCGGAGGCGGCCGCCTCCTCCTCCTCTCCCACCGCCCCCCAACCACCAGCACCAGCACCCCCCCGCCCTCCCCGGTGTCTGTGTTTCTCTCTCTGGTCGGAGGCGGCGGTAATGGCGGATGGTGGGTTGTGGCGCCGGCGGCGGCTACTGTGAGGGACGATGAGTTCCTCCGTGCCGAACGGGGCCAGCCTGGAAGATTGTCACTGTAACCTCTTCTGCCTGGTGAGTGCCGGGGCGGCGGGCCGGGGCTGCGGCGGCGGCGG
>NW_004524740.1:4404351-4409404 GCF_000260255.1 Octodon degus | reverse complement strand
TGCCGGAGTCCCGGCCCGAGTCCCGCCCGGCTCCGGCCCAGCCGGCCGGGCGCCGCTCAGCGCTCGGGGCTCCGCTCTGTGGAGGCTGCCCCTTGTCTCCTCGGGCTTCCGACTCTATTTTTTCTTCTTCATCCTCGTAGTTCTTGCTTTCAACTTGGGATCTTATCCGCAGGACACTAACATTTACCTCTGAGTTTCTGCTTAACTCTCGCTTTTCTCTTTGACCTATGTAAACTCCTTCACACTTTCGATTGTTGCCCTTACTCTATTTACTACCTTTATCCCTAGCCCTACTAGTTTAGTTGCCCCTAATAAACATGACCCCATTCATTGAAACCTTCTTTTCAGTTTACCATATTTTTGTATGAGTCAGACTTGCTGGGTACTTTTTCTTTCTTTCTTTTTTTTTTTTCTCCTCACTCCCTTGGGTGACTTCAGATCTTTCTGTGAAAAACCGGTAGATGCCATTTCATATGTTTTCTTTTTAAAGTTGTGTTGTTTTTTTTTTAAGTTTGCCATTCTGACAATTTCAAGCCATCTTGCTTTTATTAGAACATTATGTGAGTGGAGGGACTAATAAAGGAGGTGCTGTGGTTTTACACTGAAAGTTTCTATATTTGTCTGTTTTGCTTGCTTTTTTAGAGAGTTTTGAACCGGTTGCTCCTTGTTTTATTGAAAGAAAAGTTTAGGGAAGCTATATGTATGGATGACAATCGCGTAGGTTGTTGTTGTCCCAGATCTGGTAATATCTAACAGTTAAGACTTTCTGAAGTACCAACTGTTGCAAATACCTAGTCCCGAGAGTAGCTTAGCTTCATCAGTGAGTTAAAGTCTAAGTGACTTTCTTTTTTATTTTTTTCCTGTGCTATGAGAAATATTAAAGAGTATATCATAACTTCAGCGAATTGAGTAGGTGGAACACAACTAGTTAGGAAGTGTAACCTGCCAGTCATGTATCAGCAGTTTCTCTTTTTAGTACCTTATCTTTTCCCACCCTTATGTTAAAGAATTACTGAATTTCTTTGGTTGACTTTTTTCCATGATGTTACATGAAGATATTTAATACACTTCATTCACCCTTACAAATTTTTTTCACCATATCTACTAAGCAGCATCTTTTCAGATTATAATAACACATATAACTTGAGTTTAATATTTCTATCATTTCCAATCTCTGTTTTGGTACTTTTAGGATCAGGCTCTTTGAAGATAGATTAGCACAAATCTGACAGTTCTTTGGGAGCAGCTGACTTTTACTAGAGAGGAGTGTGTTTGATGAATTAATGGGGAATTTTTTTCAGGCATTATTTGGGTGAGGTTTCATTAATTTTCTGTTGAGAGTTAGACACCAAGGAACAAATATGACCAAGATAGAGTTGAGGACAGAAAAGAAGTGTAACACTCAGTTTGTAATATTAAAGTACATGTTTATATTTAAATTTTTATATTGCTTGTGACACTTGATGTGCTGTTCATTGACATGTTAGCAGATGTTTTTCTTAAATTCTTTGTTTTTGTCAAAATTGTTTAAAGGATTTTGGTGGTGTCATAATCTGCTTTCCGTATCATAAGCATGCATTAAAAAATTGTAATGTCTTAATGAAATCAGGGACTTTGTGGTAGTGAACACTTTTGACCTCGCGAGGTTAAGTGATAAAAAATCTTTCTTTCCTTCAGGCTGACTTGACAGGAATTAAATGGAAAAGATATGTATGGCAAGGCCCAACTTCTGCCCCTATTCTGTTTCCGGTGACAGAAGAAGACCCTATTTTGAGCAGTTTTAGTCGCTGCCTTAAAGCAGATGTACTTAGTGTTTGGCGTCGAGATCAAAGACCTGGAAGAAGAGACTTGTGGATATTTTGGTGGGGGGAAGACCCCAATTTCGCTGACCTTATTCACCATGACTTATCAGGTGAACGCAGTTTATCACTTCTATCTGATGGTTCAGCAACATTGTTTATATTTTTCCCAGCATGTCATTTGTATCAGAAGTTAAAGTGTTTGTGTGCTTTGTGTAAAACCAGGTAAAAATACAGTTTTTTGTTTTATTTTATCATCATTTTATTTTATTTAAATTGTCCATGTGTGTTATGGGAGGTTTTGAAGCTTATAATAACTACTACTGAGTTGCTTAAATTTGTCACAGGGAAATTAGAGCCCAGGGAAGGGATGTTACATTAACCTAAGAAAAATGGAATCTTGGAGCATAAAGTTTATAACAGTTGTATAAAACATTTGAAGCTAAGTGTAACACCTTTGAGTCAGTTCAGCCACTGTTTTTTTTTTTTTTTTTTTTTTTTCTGAGTATAGTAGGAGTATCCTGAAGTATAATGTTATCTTTTGTGATTTTCAGGGTATGTAGTTATTTTGGTATTGTTTGCAACTGTTATTTTATTGACTGTTAAAATTTTGTTATTTTTGAAAGTGTTTTCTAAGATACTGTTATGACAAAGATTAAAAAATATTAGACAAGTGTCAGTTTGAAGCTTTTCTGAGATAGGTCTTAATTTAAAAGATTATACAAAAATAATTTTATTGTGAGAAAATCAGTAATCCGTATGATTACTTCAGTCTTTCTTGACTTTCAGCACCAAATATTTTTATAAAGAGAAAGTAGAGCTCTTCATGTAATTGCTGAAGCTTGTGTTTACTTTAGACTCTTGAATGAATTTTGACTAAATCTTACATGATAGGAATGTAAATGATTAGTTGTGTGCTGCAGGGAACCAAATACTCCAAGTTAGTTTGATAATGATTCTTGACAGTTACACAAAGGCTTTTTAGATCATTTTTTAAAAAGCATTTTCATTTGAAATTGAATACTCTGAAATTCTGTTATTGCCTGACCTATAGAATTGGTTTTATTTTTGAATGAAATGTAATCCAGGTATTAGTGTCTTAAACTGGTACTTAGTAACATCAGCACATAAATTTATGTAGGAATGTGTGTGTTATATTTGTTTTGATAATTGCAATTATTTTGTAATAGACACATACTTCCTTTTGTATTTTGGTTTTTGTTTTGGATAGTGGTTGTCATTCTTATACAGTAAAGCTTTTTAGCGTCTCCATCTTTCCTAAACAGATGCCTCCAGGGAGAATCTATTTCTTAGGTCTAAGTATGCAGCATATAGTTTTAAATACATAAAATTATATATTTGTATGTATGTAGATATGTATATAATTGCTTGGTAAAAAATTCCTTGGTTTTAGCAAGATTGTGCTTTCTACTTGTCATGCTAAAAGCCAAAGCTACCCACTTCCTTTTTTATTTTACTAATTTGAGTGTGCTTACTTTAATCTTGGAAGTGATAATGAAACTCACTTTGCTAAAATGTTGGAAACATTGTGGCATTGGGGATTGAACCCAAGGCGAGCATGGTTACCATTCAACTATATTTTCGTGGTTTCCATTCAACTATATTTTCAGCCCACCATGCGGAGACAATTGATGTAACTATCTGTAAGTTACTGATACATTGAAGTTTTTGATGAAACAATTGTTAGTAGTACTGTAATCCTATTGAAGATGTAGCTCAGGGGTAGAGTGCTTGCCTAAAATGCACAAAACCCTGAGTTCAACCTTAGCACTACATATACATGCACACGTGCACACTCACACATACATGTGTGTGCAAAACTGTAATGCTGACTCCTGGGATTGGGTCGATAAAATTGGCAGGGCATCTGAATGAACTATTTTAAAGAAGATCCCATGAAACTTTGTGGAATTAGGTAATTTTAGATATTTAATTTTACCACGGTAGGGCTAAATTTTGAAAGCAAAAGCCTATTATATGTAGGCTGTTTGATATATGTTAAAAAATTACATTTGTTTTGGGATTGTTTTAGGTTTCACATTCTCAGATATGTTTTCTCTGCTGAAACTGGGTTGTGGTTTCTAAAAATTTCTTCTTTAGTTAACTTTGTCTTTTAATGTAATTTAAAAAAAATGGTATTACTCATACTTTCAATTAGGTATTGATCCCTTAATGTGATGAAAGTAATTTAGGGAAGTTAGTTTTTGTGAGATTTTGCTGAATCTGATTGAATAGTAAATAACTTAAAAATTTATCAGAGTGCAAATTAAACAGTATATTGAAGTAAAATTAAGATAGTTAATGTAAAAAAAAGTTACGTGATCATACCATCTCCAAATCCCTCTTAGTTTATATAGTCAGTATTATGAGATTAATTTTTTAAAAATTTAATCTGTCATTTACTTTAGAATGCTGTTTCTTAAATCAGACATATTTTAAAAAATAATAAGGTCTTTTCAGATGGAGTGTATTTGTCTTGCCCTTTTCTTTGCTCTAGGGACACCGTCTGCCTCCCTTTTGGGGTAATTAGTCTGCCTCTGTCTCTCTAGCTAACCCCTTTTTCATTTTTTCCCCATCTGTGGCACACTATTCCCTTCTTTTAAACTCCCCTGAGAAGAGAGCAGCTGGACAGTAGGGGTGGCATCAGCTGCAAGAGGCAATCCTGAGTTCCAAGTAGAGGTGTAGCAGTAAGGAAAGGGAAACCGGAAGGACCCAGGTGGTGACTAAGCTTGTTAATTTAGCTTGAACCTGTTCTTCAGAGGCAGTAGTGTCCTTCTGTTTGGTTTAGCACCTACCACATCTTGTTACTGAAATGTTTGTAATTGTGATGATAATATTGCACTACTTTTTGGAGGAGGAAGACATTCCTTTTTGCAAAGATTAGTAGTCTGAGTTTTTCTAACCAAAACAACAAAAGTACAGTACTTTCAGTTAATCCGTGGGTCATCCAGAGTGTTGTTTGTTTGTTTTGTTTGGTTTTTGGTACCAGGGATCCAGCTCAGGACCTTGCACTTGCCAGGCAGGCACTTATGTTGCTGAGCTGTGTCCTTGGCCCCATAATGTTATTTTTTTAAAAGTAAATTTTGTTTTAGGATAGTTTTATATTTACATAGAAGTCCCAAAGTTAGTATAGAATTACTGTATAATTTGTTTTTTTTTAATTGCTCACATCTATTTTCGAATGACATTTTTCACAAATAATGGTGCTTCCCTGTTAGTATATATGAAATACA
>NW_004524740.1:4392019-4398996 GCF_000260255.1 Octodon degus | reverse complement strand
CTTTAGACCACTGAGCCATCTCTCCAGCCCTATATTTAGTATTCTTAAATCATATAATTGTAGATTTAACTGAAATAGTTTTTCTAATAAAATTTTTAGAATTTTAACATAATCAGTATTAATTTTAGAGGTGACATGGAGATTTAAGTACAGTTAAAAATCTACTGTTCTGGGGGCCTGCCCCTTAGCTCAGTTCTTTAAGTGACTGCTTCAACAAAACAGTCAGGCTCAGGTTGCTGTGGTTCGATCCCCACAACTCAAGCCAGCCAAACCTGCCTTCTGGGCATTTGGAGCAAAAAAAAAAAAAAAAAATCCTTATTCCAAAAGTCTACTGTTCTGATTTTTTAGCTAATATTTATTTCCATATGTTGTATAAATTTTGAATATGGTACTGTTTTTAAAATGTTCTTTAAATTAAAAACAATCTTTTATGTATTTGTTTATTTGGTACATGGTCTCACTATGCAGTTTGGACTCATAATAATCCTCCTGTCTCAGCGTCTCCAGCCCAGGGATTATAGGCATGTGCCACCATGCCCAGTTTCAGTGGCTGGCACAGTGCAGTTCCATGGTTAGCATGGCATGCAGTACCGGGGATCGAACCTGGTCCTTGCACTTGCCAGGCAGGCACTTAGACTGCCAAGCTAACATCCTAGCCCTTTAAATTTTTTCTGAGACAGGATCTATCCATGTACTCTAGCCTATCTTGGAACTTGGATGTGTGACCCAGGCTGGCCTTGAACTCTTTCTTGATAATCTTAACTTTAGCCTCTGAAATGCGAATCCTGTGCATGCACCATGTCTAGCTTAAATCATGTGTTGATTTCATACATGTCTGCTTTTATTCAAATCTCATAGTGTATGTGTTTTGCTATCCATTTAGTATATACATGTTTGAAATGAGACAGGTTTTGTCACTTATTTCTACTTGGTGAGACAAAGTTGGTTCAGTTTTAGGAAATGTTTACAAAGGTATATAGACTAAAGGAAGATGCTTAATTATATTTGAAGGCAATTTAAAGTATTATGGAAAAATTTAAAATTCAAAAGTCTTGTCATAGCTAGATTCATTGGATTTTTTTGTCTGAAAGACATGGAATGTATAGAGTAATATGATTTTTTGAGCTACATCCAGATTTAGCTCAAAATGACTTATTTATTGGAAGGTTAACAGTGATTAATAGATTTGCTGTCAGAATTGAGACTATATAGTTAGTAGTGATTACTGTAATTTAATATGATAGAAGTGTTTAAATTTCTTTCCCAAGTAGAGGATTCTATACTGAATAAAAATCATGGCAATCATTTGGTTGAAATGAGATCTAAGGTGGCTGATAATACATTGCTTGTTAGGCTCTGTGCCAGTAGCTTCCTTCTTACTCATCACTTAGTTTTACAGTTGACTCGTGGATTAGAATGCTGAGAGACATGAAATGTTTTGAGTTTAATTATTAACTGGCAAGGTTTTTTTTTGTCAGGTTGAATGATTAGAGGAATTAGGACAAAGTAACAAGTGAGCTGGTTTAGAAATTGGCACCATAGATAAAGAATGTGTTTAATATTTTCCAGGTTATACAAGCAAGTGGCCTTTTTATTAATACAGAAATCAAGCCAGTATATTTATGGAGCATTATCATATTTTACATTTTTGGAAAATAATTATTAAGTGGTTTAATAAAATACTTGACAGTTCTTTAATTTTTTATAGAGTAACAACTGATACTCTGCCTATGTTGAAGTGATGTAGCTTAATGTTCTGAGGTAAATGATACAGAATTTTAAAGTATTTACTTCTTTACTTCCTTCAATTTTCTTTCAGAAGAGGAAGATGGAGTGTGGGAGAATGGACTTTCCTATGAATGCCGTACTCTGCTTTTTAAAGCAGTTCACAATCTTTTAGAACGGTGTTTAATGAACCGAAACTTTGTACGTATTGGCAAGTGGTTTGTAAAGCCTTATGAAAAAGATGAAAAACCTATAAATAAAAGGTAAGCTATCTTATTTGATAATTCTATGTTTCATCAGTTTTATGACTTCACAAGAGAAAGTGGCATGAAAAGCTGTATTTTACAGACATGTTAAGGAGGTTAACTTTGGCAACTATACTATAAGTACCCATCTTCCCTCCCTTCCTTCTTCCCTCCCTTCCTTCCTTCCTGGTGTTTTTCAGTACTGAGGATTGAAGCCAGGACCTTCATACTGAGACTCCAGCCCTTTTTCTTTCTTTACACAGTCTTGCTCCGTTGTCCAGACTGGGCTTGAACTTGAGATCCTCTTCTGCTGCCCAAAGTGCCGGAGTGCAGGTGTATGCCATTATGCCCACATTCCAAGCGATATATTTTTTTTTCCCCAACTGATAATTTTTTTTAAAATGTTGAGACGGGATCTAGCCAAGTTGCTCGTTTTGCCTCAGTATCCCAGATTACTGGGATTGTAGACATACATATTATACCCCATTCATTTGTTCATTGTCAGGTTGTTTGTTGTCTCCCTCCCTTTCTTCTTTCCTTCTTCACTGTTTTCCTGTCTGATCAAACTTCTGGGTTCACTTGATCTTTCTCCTTTAGTTTTATAAGTAGCTTAGACTACAGATGTGTATCACTGCCCAACTCAAGTACATTGTTTTCTTTGGCAATTTCCCTCTTCTGTACATTTAAGGATTTTCTTGTAACAAGAGTGGGCTGTGTTTTAATACAGTGAACTAAATTCTGATTACATTTTTGATGGTAGAATGCAGGATGAAAGCACAGACTTACCAAAGGAAGTACTAGGGGAAACATGATATAGGCATAGTACTCTACAATTTAAGTTATAGTAGCACTTCTTTTAAGACAGTATCTCTAGTACAGGCTAGCCTCAAACTTGCAGCAGTTCTTTGGCCTTACCCTCTTAGGTGCTGAGATTACAATCACATATCATGTCTGTTTGTACTATTGTAATATTAGCACTTGTTAAAACAATAATCTGCGGTTATAGTTTAAGTTAAGTTAACCCTTCTCATTTCCCACTCTCGTATTTTCTTTTTCTTTTTGGTAGTACTGAGGGTTTTACACATGCTAAGCAAGCACTCTGTCATTAAGCTACAGCTACATCTTTTTTGTTTGTATTGAGTTAGGGTTGCTAAGTTGTCCAGATTGGCCTCAAATGTGAATTTGTAGTCCTTTTACTTTTAAGTTTCCCAGAAGGTGGGATTATTAGTGTGTACTCCCATGGTTTGTTATTCTCTCTTTCAGTTTGCTTTAAAGTAATTTAAATTTGTATTCATCTATATAAGACACATAATATTTTTGGTGAGTCTGTAATTTTCTTGATCTTTGAATTAGGCAGATTTATGATACTAATTAGTAGAGTAGTGGTGATAGGGGCATAGGAGACAGATCTTATGCAATCAAAGCTTCAGGATTCTATATTCCTGTGACTTAATACAAGACATAGTCTATCAGATTTAATCCCAAGAAGTTGTTAAATCAGTGAGGCTTTGAGATGAACTAGTGGCAAGTAAGGTGGAATACAGGAGAAAATGAAAGGAAATTTGTTTTTTCCTGGGTGATATGAGAGGATTGAAATAAACATTTGGTTGTAATTATAATCATTGTTGAGATGTCATTTTTTTTGTCATGTATGCAAATCTTTATTGTATATAACTTAAGGGTGTGGTCAAGATTTTTTTTAGTTTTAGTTTTAGTAGACTAGATGAATAGATAAGCCTAGAAAAATGAAAATTCATTTATTTTCTCTGAAAGTTAATAAACTTATTATCAAAATAATTATACAAATGTGTAATGCATTCATTATGAATGACAAAACTTATCTGGCTTAAATAAGAACTAATGTTCACAATAATAAGGAATCTGGAGATGGATAATTCAGGACTGGTGTGTCTAGTCATTAATAAATGTCAAGGGCTCAAGGTTCCCTGGAGTTTCTAGCGTTAATTTTTTATCTAGCCTCTGGTTTGTTGTATCTATCTAGCCTTTAGTTTTATCTTTAGTTGGTGGGTATTGAGCCTCAACATCTCAGTAGATTTTAGGCAGGAAGAGGAAGGAAGAGAAATTAGGGGCAGCACTTGAATCAGAGAGAAAATTCTTTTCTCTAGAAACTTTATTTGATGTGTCATTGACTATACTAGGGGAAACAAATTGTCCCACTACCACACACCTCCCCCCCCCGACTGGGGATTGAGTCCAAGGCCTTTGCACTGCTCTGCAGCCTCAGTCATCCATCCATCCATCCATCCATCCATCCATCCATTATTTATGTGGTGCTGGAGATTGAAACCAGGGCCCTTGCAGTGAACAATTTCCTGAGCCTTTTTTTATTTTGAGATAGGATCTCACTTGAGTTGCTCAGGTTGGGCTTAAATTTATGATCCTCTTACTTCAGTCTCCCACAGTGCTGAGATTACAGGTAAGACTTTTATCACTAAAAAAAGAGGAATAAGTATTAGGTAAGCAAGTGAAAGAAGAGAGTATAAATATCAGGTAGGCAATTAGCAGTGTCTTCCAAGGACAGTATTCTATTATCCAGTTTCAGTTACCTGTGGTTTCGGTTACTATTGGTCTGAAAATACTAAATGTAATTTCTCTAAGCAATTTTTACGTTTTATATTGTACACCCTTCTGATTAGTTTGATGATTTGTACAGCGTATCTGTTGCTATAACTCTTACTCATTAGTGCTTTAATAGCCATCTTGGTTAGCAGATGAACTGTCATGCTTTTTGTGTTTTGAGACAGGGTCTTCTTTTGTAGTTCAGGTTGACCTTGAACTCACTTTGTAGCCCAGACAGACTTCAAAGTTATGATGATCCTCCTGCTTCAGCCTCCTGAGTGGTGGGATCAGACATGCACCACCATGCCTGATAAACTGTCATACGCTTGTGTTCAAGTAACTTAATGATGAGCATAAAGTACAACAATGTTGATCAGATATGCCAAAAGGAAACCATAAGATGCATCCTTCAAATGATTTCCTAGAGAGAACATGTTCATATGATATATAAGTTATAGTATATTGTTATTCTTTTTTATTAAAGATATTTCTCGAGGGCTGGCAAGATAGCTCAGCGGTCTAAAGCACCTGCTTAGGCAGGTTTAGGCAAGTGCCCAGGGACCATATTCGATCCCTGGCACCACATGCCATGCCAGCCCGCCCCCAGGGTGGGCTGAGCCAGTCCCAAAAAATAAATAAATAAAATAAAGATGTTCTTTGACTAATGACAGTGTTTTTTTTTTTTTTTTTTAAAGGTTGCGAAGTTTATTTTATTTATTTATTTATCTATGTTTGTGGCCGCCTCAGCCTACACTAGGAGTGGGGCTGGTGTGGCATGTGGTTCTGGGACTTGAACAGTGGCCCCTGTGCTCTTGCTTAAGCAGGCGCTTTAGACCACTGAGCTATCTCGCGGTCCCTAGTGACAGTGTTAAACCCTTGTAATTTGAAAATATGTCAAAAATTAATACACTAAGGCCTACTGAATATAATAGCTTTCTCTGTACTGCCTTAAAAGAATTTTAAACAGTATCACAAAATTGAACAATTGCATCAGAAGCAGATGGCTTTCAAAACCAAAAATATCATTAGCCTGAAATATATCTGAATTTCTCCCCCCACCTCCTTTTTGTGGTGCCCAGAGCCTAGTTCACACTACACAACTGTTCTTCTCCTGAGCTATAGCTCCAGTGCAGTACAGCTGGGTCTTTATAGAAAAACTTTACTGATTCCTGAGTTTTTTACCTTTTATCTCTAGAGTGTCTACCTAAAGTCAAATCCCCTATTACTGTCTTTAAGAATTTTGTGTAATCTATTACCTTTGGGAAAGGGGTAGTGACCTATTAGAACCCTTTCATTCTTACTCAATTTGTACTAGTTGATTTGTGACATATCTTTCATAATAGTCATTTTGGGAATTCTTTTTACTTTTCTGTTTATGTTGGATCCATTAGTTCCTAGATTCCATTTTTCCTCTTAATTTTTTAAACCATCTGAATTTATTTATTTATTTATTTAGTTAGTTAGTTAGTGAAACCGGGGATTGAACTCAGGTCCTTGTGCTTGCCAAGGAAGCACTTATTCCACTGAGCCATCTCCCCGGCCCCTAACCATCTGTTTTAGTGGTGCCTGTCTGCTAATAGTTTCCTGAGAATGCATGGGGAAAAAAAACTTTTTGAGGTCCTAAATGTGTTATTTTTTTTGTTACTTGGTACTTTTGACTGGTTGTAGAATCTAGGTTTGGCAGTCCATTTTTTTTTTTTTTTTTCTTAGACAACTGGGCACTAAAATAAATTGAAAATTCTGTGAATGCACAGTTTGAAAGTTGTATACTTTACTAAGTGAAAGGTATATCCTGACCATTTTTACATGTCACTGTTGGGTCATATCTTCATAACCACTATGTCAGTTTTTTCTAGAGGAGTCCTTAAAACCTTTACTAGGAAGAATAAACTTGGCTGCCAGTGTTTGGGGGAGCCTTTTAGGGAAGGGAGTCATTTAGATACTGTTAGAATTTTTGCTTTGTTGCTGTTATAAATATATTGTCTCAGGGTTTTCATTTGTTGTTATTGTTTCTTTTTCTTTTTTTTTTTTTTAAATTTTGAGACAGGGTCTTGTTTTTAATGCAGGCCAGCCTTGAACTTGAAGTAGCCATCCTGTCTTAGCCTACCTAGTGCTAGGATTACAGGCATATGCCACCACACCCCACCTCAGCTATTTCTGAGATCTGTGAACTTTGAATCCCTGTATATAAACCAGTTCACAGTGTGAACTCAAAATGTTTTAGAAGTTGAAGAGAGGCTGTCTGTAAGATTGTGAAGTGAATTGAGGAGTCCAGTATATTTTTTTGATTTTATATTCTTTGTATTTCAATTATCTATGTACGTCTACCCTCAGAGAAATACCAATACCTTCAGTTTCTGAATCTTTCTAGGTGGAATTCTTTTTACCATCTTGGTTTCATTCCCTTAACTTTTTTTTTTTTTTTTT
>NW_004524740.1:4388035-4391385 GCF_000260255.1 Octodon degus | reverse complement strand
TGGCATGTGGTGCTGGGGGATTGAACCGTGGTCCCTGATGCTTTGCTAAGCTTGTTCTAAGTAGGTGCTTTAGACCACTGAGCCATCTCTCCAGCCCCCTCCCTTAACTTTTATCTACTAAGTGAAATGCAGTGTTTTTTTTTTGAGACAGGGTCTGTGTAGTTTTTCTGCCAGTACCATGCTGTTTTTATCAGGGTAGCTTTTTAGTATAGCTTCAGAGTACTATCCCATTCCTTGACTTTGTTGCCCAGAATTGCCTTTAGTATTTTAAGTTTCTCTGATGCCAAATTTAGGATTTTTTTTCTCTAGTTTTCGATGTATGTTATTGTAAGTATGACCTTTTTTCACTGTATTGGTTCTGCCTATCCAAGAACAAAAAATATCTTTCCATTGTCTAATATCGATTTCCATCTCATTTTTCAGAGTACCTTAGTTTTCAGTGTAAAGAACATTTCTTTCATTATGTTGATTCCTAAGTATTTCATTTTTCTTAAAGCTACTGCAAAAAGTATAGTTTCATAATTTCTCAGTGAGTTTGTAATATATAGGCATGCTGATTTTGGAATGTGACTTCGTATTCTGATATGCTATTGAATTTAGTTATGAAATCTAGTATTTTGGTGGAGTTTTTGGGGTCTTCTATTAGAGTATCTTGTCATCTCTAATGATAGTATAGAATAGGAGTGGTAATAGTGGATATCCTTGTCTTGTTGCTGATTTTAGAGGGAAAGCTTTCAGTGTGATGTTGGCTGTTGGTTTGTCATAGATAGATTTTATCAGATTGAGATAAAAACCTATTCCAATCTGTAGGGCTTTTTTATTATCATGAATGGGTATTGAACCTTGTCAAATGCTTTTTCTGCATCTGTTGAGATAATCATGTGGTATTTGTCCTTGGTTCTAATGTAGAGTATTATTACATTGATTTGTGAGTGTTGAACTATTCTGCATTCTTGGGATGTATCCTACTTGGTCATGGTGTGATTTGCTACATTCTATTTTCCAAATTTTATTGAAGATTTTTGTATCTGTGCTCTTTAAGAAGATTGAACTTCTTTTTTTTTGGTTGGGTTCTTCTCTGGTTTTGGTGTCAGGGTAGTGCTTGCTTCCAGCGATGAATTTTGGAGTATTCAAAAATTAAATCCCTTTGATTTCATTACAGAGTTTGGGGAGCAGTGGCATTAGATCTTTGCTAAAGTGCTTGTAGAATTCAGTTGTGACTGTGAGGTCTAGAGCTTTTCTTTGTTGGTAGTTTTTAATTACTTCAATTTAATTGACTAATATTGGGTTAGTTAGAATTTTTTTAACTCTTTATTCAGCTTTGGTAATTCACATTATCTCGGAACTGTCCATTTCTTCTGGGTTTTCTATCATATTAGAGTGCAGGGTTTTGAAGTAGGTGTTGATGTTTTTCTCGATTTCCTCAGGATCCATTGTGTCTTCATCCTTTTCATTACTAATTGCATGGATTTGAGTCTTTGTTTGATGATAAGGTTGGCTAAGGGCTGTTCTTGATTAATCTTTCTAAGAACCAGCTCTTTGATTCATTTATGCTATTGTTTTCCTGGTCTCAGTTGCATTCATTTCTGCTCTAATCGTTATAATTTTGTCCCTCATAGATGTTTTGGATTTAACTTGGTCCTCTTTTTCTAGGTTGAGATTCTACATCGAATTATTTATTTGAGCTCAGTGCGGTTTTCTGATGTGGGAATTCATCCTTTATAATTTCCCTCATATGATTGTTTTCATTGTGTCCCATAATTTCCAGTACGTCATATTGGTATTATCATTTCATAGTAGGAACTATCTTAATTTCTCTCTCTGTTTTGCTTTGTTTTGCTTTGCTTTATTATATAGCCTAGGCGGGCCTTGAATTTTTGGCAATCCTTCTTCTTTAGCTTCCTGAGTGTTGAGATTATAGGCATGCACCACCACGCCCAGTTTATTTCTTCTTTAATCTTATTTGTGACCCATTGGTTGTTCAAGAGGGTGTTATTTTTTAGTTTAAACTTCTATGTTTTTGACCATATAACTTATGTTCCTGTATGATAAAACAAGTGAGAGTTTAAATTGGCATCAACAGATAAACTCCATGAAAGTTTGTGCTAGACAAAATGTATGGTGTTACTTCATATCCATGTGTTTATGTAGTTTTTGTCATTTCTTTTGCTATTGATTTCCAGTTTCATTGTACTATGATCTGATAATACACATGAAATAAATTTCAGTTCCTTTGCATTTACTTAAGTGTGTTCTGTGAGTTACTATGTGGACTATTTTGGAGAGATTCCCTTGTACAGCTGAGAAGAGTGTGTATCTGATGTTGCGTAGTGGAACACTGTAGATATCTACTAAGTCCATTTGTTCAAAGTTTTGGGTCAGCTCTGATATTTTTGTTGTTGTTGATTTTGTCTAATAGATCTGTTTGTGACAGTGGGGTATTGAGGTCCCACATTTCCATTGCATTAGTGTTTATCTAATTTCTCTCTCTTGCATGCTTTTTTTTTTTTTTTTAAAGGCAGGATCTCACTATGCAGTTCCACCTGGCCTTGAGCTTACTTTATAGCCCAACTGATCTTGAACTTGTTGCCTCAGCCTCCCTGAGTGCTGGGGTTACAGGTGTACACCACCATGCCTGACTAGTGCTTATCTAATTTTTCATAACTATTGTTTGTTTTGTATAGTTAGGTATGCAGGTATTTGGTGCTTATACATTTGTGATTGTTATCTCCCTTCCTCCTGGATTATTCCCTTAACAAGTATATAGCGACTGTGTTTGTCTGTTCTGACAGTGTTGGCTTGAAATCCACTTTATCTGCAAATAGAATAGCTGCCCTGATTTTTTTTCCAGATTTCTGTTACATGGAGTATTGTTTTCTATCCTTTCAGTCTGAATTTCTATTTGAGTGAAATGTGTTTCTTATATGCCACATATTGTTGGCTCTTGTTTCTTGATCCATTCTACCAATCTATTTCTTTTGAGACCATTTATATTGATGGTTGCAATTGATAATTTTGACTTATTCTTGTCATATTATTTTCCTGTTGTTGGATACCCCCCACTCCCATTTTATTGTTTGCCTTGCTTGGTGGATTCATTCCATTGTGATTCATTCCATTATCCTTTTCTAGAATATCCTTCAGTACTTTTTGAAGTGCTTCTTTGGTGGTTATGGATTTCTTCAGGTGTTATGAAAGTTTCTACCTTCATTAATTTTGAAAGATGATTATGAGGGGTATATCAATATAGTTTGAAATATTTCACTCCAAGCTCTTCTTGACTAAAGGGTTTCTGTTTATTTTATTTTTTAAAAAATTTATTTATTTATGTGTGTGTGTGTGTGTGTGTG
>NW_004524740.1:4377389-4387573 GCF_000260255.1 Octodon degus | reverse complement strand
AGGGATTGAACTCACTACCCTATGCTTACCAGGCAAGTGCTTAGTCTACTGAGCTATCTCCCTGGCCCCCTCCAACAGCTTTTAATATTCTGTTCTTGTGTTTAATTTTGAACAAAATTGTTTTGACTATTAATATGCCTTGTTTTTTTGTTTGTTTATTTTTTTTCTCTTTCTGATCATAGCTAATTCTAATTCTGTGCACCTTAACTTTTCTGTATATCAAATTCTTTTTCTATGCTTGGGAAGTTTTCAGGTTTTTTTGTCCTTTGTGCTGTCTTCTGTTTTTCCTTTAGTTTGGTTAATCTTTCTCGTCTGGGAGCTGGAGGATTGGTTTTTGATGGTCCTTTATTATTTTTAAGAAGTTTTTCATTTGATGATTGCTAACTGCCAACTTGCCTTGGATTTGATATTTTATCTTCACATTAGTTGAATCTGCTGTGTAACCTTTCAGTAGAATTCTTAGTCTGGGGCTCTGTTTGAAGCTGTTTTATAAAATCTAGTTCTTTCCTATGTTGGGCATTCATGATTTCTGTTACTTTCCTAAACTCCCCTACTTTTTATCTGTATCTAATCTAGATTTACTAACCATGTCCTTCAATATGGTCATCATCTCTTTAAGTTATCTGTGTAGGTATTCCTTTTTTTTTTTTTTTTTTGACCTGCTTAACCCACTATGATGGCAGGGCTGGCTTGGCATGTGTGCCTGGGATCAAACTGTAGTCCCCTGCACCTGCCTAAGCTTGCCTAAGCAGGCGCTTTACACCACCGAGCTATCTTGCTGGCCCTGTGTAGATATTTCTGATTCATTTTTTTCCTAGAGTTTCATTCATTTACTTTGTTACTTCCACTGCTATCCTTTCAGAAAGTTCAGCTAAGTGGCTTTTGATTACTTCCACTTTCCTTGTCTTGGATTTGCCTTGGGTGAGCTGGAGGTCTTAAGTTGCATCTTCCAAGTTTTCTCATTTTCTATTTTTTAAAAATTTCATTTTTCATTGATGCTTGCAAATTACTTATAGTAGGAAGCTTTATTATTAGTGTCAAGACATCTTTAGGAAATGACTACTTTTCAGACATATCTTCTAGGTGTAACTGGGTTTTGGCTTTTGAGTCTGCCTCATGATCTTGCCTCTTCAAATTATTAGGGATGAGAGGTGGCTACCTTTTTGGCCTAGCACCCAGTTCTGTGGTACTGGTGTATGCTTCGTAGTATTGGCCTACAAAGAGGACAACTGATTACAACTATATCACCTTGGCTAAAATAGTACAGTCAGCAATAGCATCAACCACAGTTTAGAAAATCACAAACTATGTAACTATTATTTTGCCACTTTCAACCATACATGCAAGATTTGTAGTTGTATAAATAAAATCTAAAATCAGAAAATTGGGGCTGGTGAGATGGCTCAGTGGTCCAAAGCACCTACCTAGAACAAGCTAAGCTAAAGCACAGAGACTGTGGTTCAATCCCCCAGCACCACAGGCCAGCCAGCCCTGCCCCCTGGTGGGCTGAGCTGGCCGCGCGCGCGCACACACACACACACATAAATAAATAAAATTTAAAAAAAGAATATTTGAAAAAAATAAATAAAATCAGAAAATTGTATACTACAAATATTTTCTCAAGACCATCAGATAATTTTTTTTTTTTTTTAAATATATTTGGTTGTTGCAGGGTCTCACTGCACAGCTTGAACTTGTGGTGATCCTCCTGTTTTCAACCTCCCCTGCAGGGGTTTATCACTAAGGGGTGCACCACTAAGCCTGGACTCATGCCAGCTTGGCCTGCCCTAGAGGTGGGGCTGGCATGGCATGTGGTACCAGGGATTGAACCACAATCTCTATGCTTGCCTAAGCAGGTGCTTTAGTCAACTGAGCTGTCTTGCTGGCCCAGAAGAAAATTTTAAAGAGATAAGAGGAAAAAATAAATAAGGGGAAGAGATTAGAAGCTAGGCTGACAGAAATGATAAGGTTACCAAAGCTTGGAGAAAACAGTGAATAAGGCAGGAGAGAAAGAAAGGAAAAAACAAAAACAAGAATAAAACGAAACAAAAACTAAGCCGGGGAGATAGCCCAGTAAAACAAGTGCCTGCCTGGCAAACACAGGGTCCTGAGTTCAATCTTTGGTACCGCAAAACAAAACACTGAAAACCAAAAAGCAGTGTTCACACTCGTGAATAAAAAACAAAAATAAGAAAAACAATAAAGATTTCTGTGTAATTGGAAGCCTATGGTTATCTTCTGGGGTCTGCAGTTCTGTGTTAATGTCCAGCCCAGGGTGTATGTTTGCTGTTATTAGTAGACAAAAGAGGCAGATGGTTCTCTGAACTCCACAGTTCAGATCCTGGCCTCTGGTTGTGGGGTTGGGGCCTGAGTTGTTCAGCTGACAAGGCCCTGGGTGTTTCTGAACAGCCTGACCTTACTAAGCTTCCTCACCCTTGACATTTCCTGTCATTGTCCCTCATGCAGTCACTGTGATTTCAACACTGGGAACTCTGCGATGAAGCCAACCTATAACTTCTCTGAGTTCCAGGTTGTTTTTTATTTTATTTTATGTTTTTGTATTTTAGGGAAAGGTCTACAGGGTCTTCAGGGTCTCACTAGTGATCTGCCTGTTTACAGCCTCCCAAGAGCTGGGATTACAGTCATGCGCCACCACACCCAGTTTCAGTTGCTGTCTCAGCACGCCCCAGGGGTGGAGCCGGCACTGTGGAGGGGTGGGAATCAAACCTCTGGCCTCTGCACCTGCTGGTAGGTGCTTTAATCCACTGAGCTATTTGGCCAGCCCTCTGAGTTCCAGGTTTAATTGGCCACTATCTAAAGTGGCATTTGGTCAAGCACCCTTTCTGTGGGACATGATAATTGCTTGGACTATAGTCACTCACCGACTGTTGTAGATCACAGTATTCACTGCTGCATCGTCTGGTGCATTCTCCCTGGAGGCCTCTGTAGTCACTCATACCTACTATCTATCTAGATTCAATCTTACTCTCTCATGCTGTAAACCAGAACCAGGGAAGAAGAGCAGCTTGCCGCCTCCTTTTTCTGCAGTATGGTCTGTCTCTTTATTTTGTCTGAGGGCTACTAAGTAATGGGGCTGGATTATAGAGCATGAAAAAGTGAGACAGATTGGAAACTCTGTAGATCATTAGATCGTCTACATTTACATCTTGTAGGTTTTTTTTTTTTAAAGCATGATTCCTTTATTTGCCCTCAAAGTACTTTAATCATTAGCTTCATCTTCTTTAATTATCAGGTTACTTTGTTCTTTGAAAAACTGTTTGTTGGACTGGAGGTATAACTCAGTGGTATATAGGGTATGGCTCAAATGCACAAGGATCTGGGTCGAACCTACAGCATTAAAAAAAAACTAAACTAACAAAACAAACCTGCTAGTAAACATACTCATTATAATATATTGTTCATTATTCATACTATTTCCTAATCATTTCTTTGAGTTTTGGTGACAAATACATCCTTAGTGTGTTGAGATGCTCTGAATCCTCCATATGTCTTCTGCCTTTTTGAACAATAAGAACGAGATAGTAATGAGTAGAGCGTTACTTATACAAGGTACGGCTTTCCCATCCCTGCATGCAGTGTTTCTAACAAAACAGTTCCTCATTTAGAGAACCCTTATACACTGTCATGGTATTCCATATAACATTGCTTCTGAGCAATGTACTTGAAAGCAAAGATGTGAAGCAATAGGTTTATGCTCATAAAATTTAGTGGTCTTACCATGTTCCCCAGTATGCTTAGACAGCTTAGTTGGGTGAACAGAGGAATGAATGATTTTGTTTTCAGTTTTTATTTTCTTATATGTTTGTTTCACTACATTTACATCTTTTTAAAATGGTAGAAAATAGTAAAAACAGTACATAAGGGAACAACCAAGAAGGACACTTGTAGAGGACTTGAAGTTGCCCAGAATAATGATAATTAATGTTAAGAATTCTTACTGTATATAAAAAAATTCTTACTGTAGAATATTAAGTAATTTACTCACTGAGTAGAAATATAATGTATACAAATTCACAGATAAAGTGTTTGATTGAGATTTAAAGTCTTATGCACACAGCTATGTTAAAAATGTCTAATATTAAGCCCTAGGTTTGGTCCTCAGGACCAAAACCAAAATACAAACCTCTCCTAAAAAACAGTTAAACAAAAAAATACAATAAAATAGAAGACCAAAAATAAGGCAAAAATGTTTGACATTAGGGGCCGGGGAAATGGCTCAGTGGGATAAGTGCTTCCCTGGCAAGCGCAAGGGCCTGAGTTCAATCCCTGGTTCCGCAAAAAAAAAAAAAAAAAGTTTGACATTGATAATAAAAGTATTAAAAAATTTCTCTGAAGGCTGCAGAAATATACATTAATGCAGTGGTTCCTGAACTTCTCTGGATATATAACTTACCTGAAAAGCCTCAAAATATTACTGATGCTTAACCTGAGCCCATAACCTAGGCTGGGGATCGATCCCAGGGCTTTCGCACCAAGATAGGATTGTAGGTGTGTGCCTCCATGCTCAGCTGTAGTCTTTTTTTTTTTTTTTTAATGTATTTAATACAGGGTCTACAGGGTCTCATTACACAGATCAGACTCCTAGTGATTCTCTTGTGTTCAGCCTCCTAAGCACTGGGATTACAGGCGTGTACCTCACCCAGTCTCAGCACACCCCAGGGGAGCGGGGCCAACAGCACACTACATCTTTTTTTTTTTTTTTTTTCTTTCTTTTTCTATTTTGAGACAGGATCTCACTGAGTCACTAAGTTGCTCTAAACATGCTTGGACTTGGATTTTCCTGCCTCATTCTGCTAGAGTGCTGGGATTACAAGCATGTGTCACCATACTTGATTTAGGCTTTGGAATTTTTTAAAGCCTGTGATGTATAAGACAAGTTTGGAAACTTGAATTCATGAAATAAAAATAATTCAGGGAATTAAAATTTTTTTTAAAATTTTGGTAAAAAATATATATATAACATAAACTTGACTGATCTTATTACCATTTTTCAGTGTAAAATTGACATTAAATGTATTCACAGTGTTTTTTAGCAATTACTAGAACTCTAGGACTTTTTCATCATCCCAAACTGAAAATCTGTCCATAAAATAATAATTCTTCGTGCTGTTCCACCCCTACTCTACCCCCTGTCATCCTTGCCTGTTGTGGCCATCATTCTTTCTGGCTGTATGAATCTTGACTATTCCACATATTTCACATAAGTGGAATTATGTAGTATTCTTTTATTTTTGGTTTATTTCACTTAATGTCTCTGAGGTTTACCCATGGTTATAACATGTGACAGGATTTCTTTCTTTAAAAAAATTTTGAGTGTTGTGGCACGTGTCCATAATCCTACCTCTTGGGGGAGACTGAGGCAGAGGGATCCACCATAGTTTCAGGTCATCCTGGGCTACATAATAAGAAGGCCATCCTAACCTGTATAGTGAGACCCTATCTCAACCCCTCTGTTAAGAAAAGTTAAAAAAAAATTAGGACATATTCATAGTACATAATAGTTACATTTATTGTGGGGAATTAGTACATGTACATAACACATCTTAATTCTTTTTCCTTCCCTTCCACTCCTTCCTGCTCCCTCCATCTCCTGGTCCCCTCCTTATTTGCAAAATATCAAGATTTTTTTTTTTTTTTTGGAGGCTAAGTAATGGCCATTATACATATAGAACAGATTGTCAATGGATAATTGCTCCACCTTTCACCTATTTTGAATAATGCTGCTATGATCGGCATTGGTGTTGCAAATACCTCTTCAGGTACCTGCTTTTCATTCCTTGGGGTACATCCTTAAGAATAAAATTGCCAGATCATATGGCAGTTCTAAATTTAATTGAGTTCGATCCCTGGTACCAAGAAAAAAAAAAATTGATTATTTGAAACAGTGAAACTATATTGAATAAAGGAGAAGTAGATGTGAGTAAAAAAAATTGTGTATCCTAGTCCATCTTTTGAATCTAAAGAACAGGAGGCTATTTTGGTTATTGGTACTTGGCAGATATTCTTGGAAGTATTTATAATATAGGTTGAAACTTCTCTAAGTGTTAAAATACGATTTGAAGCACAGTTTTCAGAATCATTTCTGTAACATACTTCATCCCTGTAATTAATGAAACCAATTTCTCTAGGTTATATTTGCCCAATTCCTTAGTAAACATCTTCCTTTGGTATTTACCTATATCTCTTTATCTCCTCTACCCCATTACCTTTGAAGGTCTTTAAAAAACTGCGCGGGGCTGGTGAGATGGCTCAGTGGTCTAAAGCATCTACTTAGAACAAGCTAAGCTAAGCAAAGCACAGGGACCACGGTTCAGTCCCCCAGCACCACATGCCAGCCAGCCTCTGCCCCCTGGTGGGCTGAGCTGGCCACACACACACACACACACACACACACACAATAAATAAATAAAATAAATAATAAATTATAAAAAAAAATAAAATAAAAAACTGCGCTGACAGGTTTGGTAGCACCCAGTTGTAATCCCAGTGCTAAAGAGGCTGAGACAGGAGGATTGTTGTGTGTTTGAGTCTTGTTTGGGGTACATAGAGGCGTTCAAGCCCAACCTGAACTACATAAGAGAGACCCTATGAATTTTTTTTTTTTTTTTTTTTAAATGGAGATTGAACTCAGAACCTTCTGCTTGCCAGGCAGGTTCTTACACCACTGAGCTATCTCCCTGGCCCTTTGTCTTTTCTGACAGTTGAGAGAAAACTACCTTGAAAATTGATTTCTGGCTGGAGAGAGAACTCTACAGCACACGTGCCTACCTGACAAGCATAAGGCTCTGAGTTTGATCCCCAGTACCAAAAAAGAAAAAGGAAAGAAAGTTGATTTCTGCCTGTTTATGTCAGTATGTATGGTCAGTGTGTTGGGCATGTTCCTCTCAGAAATCAAACACTAATGGTTTAAGATTAAAATACTATTTAGAGGGCCGGCAAGATAGCTCAGCTGTCTAAAGCGCCTGCTTAGGTAAGCACAGGGACCATGGTTCGATCCCCAGCACCACATGTCACACCAGCCCCACTCCTATGGTGGGCTGAGCCAGCCAGCCAGCCAGCCACACACACACACACACACACACACACACACACACACACAAATACTGCTTAGAAGTTATTTTTATGTATGTATATGGCCTATAACTCAGCTGTGGTCAAGACATATCAGAAAAGGGAACACTCAAAAACACAAATGTGGCTAGATGCACATTCTTACATATAATGACAAAATTAGTTATACACATATTTGATTACAAATATTGCATAGTTGAGAACAATAAATATGTGAAGGTTTACCTTGAATCTTAATCTTTCAGTTGGTATCAAGAATTGTGTTTGAGGGCCGGCCTGATAGCTCAGCAGACTAAAATGCCTGCTTAGGCAGAGCACAGCGGCCGGTGTGTGATCCCTGGTATGTCATGCTGGCCCTACCCCCATGTTGCACTGAGACAGTGATTGAGACTGAGCGTGGTGGCACATGCCTGTAATCCCAGCACTTGGGAGGCTGAAAACAGGAGAATCATTACGAGTTCCATCTATGTAACGAGAACTTATAGACCCTGTAGACCCTGTCCTAAATACAGGGGAAAAAATCGTTTGATATTCACAAATTATATATATATATATATATATATATATATATATTTGTTATTTTGAGACATAGAGTCTCACTGTGGTGATCAGGCTGGTCTTGAACTCACTTTGATCAGGCTGGCCTCAAACTTGGGGTGATCTCCCTGCTTCAGCCTCCTAACTATTGATATTACAGCAACCATACCCAGACCCCATAACAGAGAATATTAGAATCACACTTTTGAATTTTGTGTATGTATGCTTCTGTCTGCTGCTGGCTATCAAAACACCAGATTCTGTACAAGCTAAGCACATGCTGTTGTCACTGAACTACACTTCTGGCCCAGAGTCACACTTGGTGCATAGACTTTTCCCCTGAGGCTTCATTGTAGTTGCTGCACCAGTGACTTATGGAAAACGTTTGATTTTTTTGTTTCTGTAGCTTTTGGATTGACTACATTTTATTTATATTTGTTCTCTTTAAATTGTATTCATAAACCAGCAAGTTTTCTTTTGAACTTGCCTCTTTTAGTACTTGATAGTAATAATTAATTTGCATTTTGACCTGATCTATTCCATCAGATCTATTAAGTTCATTAGGCAAGCATATTCTGCCTTCTAGATTATTTTGAGCAACTGTTTTACAAAGTATTTGTTCATTATAAACTCTGGGTGACCATTTTTCCAGCCTATTAGTTTTCTCACTGTTTTTTAAATGTCCTATAGTTCTTTTCTTCTGCCATCACATCCCAAAACCTGTATGTATTTTATGTTTTTGATGTGGCAGCATCTTGTTTTTGGCATAAATTTCTGTAGCAGCTATTGTGCATCCAGACCATCCCCAGAATTTAGTGGTTTAAAAATAGTGGTTTAAATTGTGTTCTAATTTATCTGTAGGTGACCTTGGGGTTTGGCATTTTGCCAGTCTGTAAACTATACTAGGATAGAATTGCATTCTGTGTATTTTTCACCCCTCATAAACTGATGGCCCAGAGAGGACATGTTTTTATGGTGCTAAAAGAAGCAAGCTGACTTTCTTAAACATATTTCAAGTGTTTGCTTGGCATAAGCAAGTAACAAAGTAATCCCAAAGTCATGATTTGGAGAAGTATGCTTTATCTCTAGTTAGTATGACTTTACAGTTCTTCCTAGAAGCTTAGATAAAGATAATGGTGGACAAAACATATTTCAAAGCTGCAGTAATCAGAACAGTGCACTAATGGCATAAAGGTAGACATATAGACCAGTGATGTAGAATAGAGAGCTGGAAAGTAAACTCTCCAGATATGATCAAATAATCTTTGACAAATGGACTAATCCACTTCATAGGGACTCAGTCCAGAGATAGATAGTTTGGAAAAACTGAATGTCCACATGCAGAAGAATCAAGCTGAAACTTTAATGTGTATGTATAAAAATTAAAAATGGGTTAAATACCTAACATTATACATATATCTGTAAGAACCTGGATGTGATAATGCATGCCTGTAACCCCAGCAGAGAGGGAGGCTGAGGCAGAGAGCTCAGAAGTTTGAGATCTATCTAGGCAGTTTAGCAAGATTTGATCTCAAAATAAAAACTAAAATGGATTGGAATGCAGCTCACCCCTGGGTTTCATCCCTAGTACCACCACTAAAAGAAAAACAAAACAAAACTAAACTAAAGATATACTTGGCAATAATTTTTTGATGAGACCAAATGCAGAGGCATTAAACCCAGCAGTAGACAGGATAATGTAAAACCTAGAAACAAAGATATGGTAATGAGTATGTCAACCCACAGAGTAGGACATTATACTGTTTAATGGATGTAGAGTTGCAGAAAACTTCGGAATTTTCTGTTCATAACAGTGTGAACATATGTAACAGATATGGAGTTTGTGCATGTAAGTAAAATAGTAGGGTTTTCTTTTTTTTGGGGGGGGGTCTTTTTGAGACAGGATCTCACTATGCAGTTCAGGCTGGCCTTGAGCTCACTTTGTACCCTGGCTGGTCTTCAGCTGGCAATAACCCACCTGCCTCAGTCTCCCCAGTGCTGGGATTAGAGATGTGTACCACCATGTGTGGCCTGATTTCTGCTTTTCAAAGCTCAGGTCAAGTTTTAGATTCTCAATTTTGGGGGATCTGACCTTTTGAAGGCTTTCTTTATTCCCCACAGTCCTGCCACCATTTGTCATTGGTTGATTTCTTTGGTAGCTATTCTTTCTGGGGTGAGATGGAATCTCAGTGTTGTGTTATTTTAATTTTTTGTTTTTGGTAACAGGGATCAAGCTCAGGACCTTGTACTTGCCAGGCGGGTGTTATGCCACTGAGCTGTCTACCTGGCAGTAAACTGCATTTCTTTTTTTTTTTTTTTTTTTGCAGTACTGGGGATTGAACTCAGGATCCTGCACTTGCCATGCAGGCCCTTATTCTCCTGGTCTCTCCAGCCCTTGACATTTGTATTTGTTCATCTTGAGAAGTGTATATTCAGGCCGGGGAGATGGCTCAGTGGAATAAGTGCTTCCCTGAGAAGTGTATATTCATCTCAGATGCCCATTGTTTGATTTGGTCTTTGATTAATTATGGGGGCCTGTTTTTTTTTTTTTTTTT
>NW_004524740.1:4367064-4377289 GCF_000260255.1 Octodon degus | reverse complement strand
GCTGGCATGTGGTGCTGGGGGATCGAACCGTGGTCCCTGTGCTTTGCCAAGCTTGTTCCAAGTAGGTGCTTTAGACCACTGAGCCATCTCGCCAGCCCGGGGGCCTGATTTTTTAAAAATTTTAATTCTGTATATGTTCTAGATAGAAGTCCTTTGTCTGAGGGATAGTTGGCTAAAATTTTTCCCAATTCATGGGTTTTCTTTTTACTCTGTTAGTGATTTCTTTTGATGTGCAGAAACTTTTCAAAAAGATGAGATCCCAGTTGTTGATTCTTTAAAGTGTTTCCAGTGCAGTTTGGTTTTTGTTCATGAATTCTCTGCTTGCCCCTATGTCTTCAAGATTTCTACCTACTTTCTCCTTCAGTAGATTTAGTATTTGTTTTAATTTTTAGTTATTTAATCCACTTTGACTTTAATTTTGTTTATGGTGGTACACACAGGTCTAATTTTAGCCTTAGGCGTAGGGAAATCCAGTTTTCCCAACACCATTTATTAAAGAGGTTATCTTTTTTCCTATGAACATGTTTGGCCCCTTTGTCAAAGATAAGTTGGCTGAGTGTGTTGTAGTTATCTGCATCTTCTGATCTGTTCCATTGTTCCTCAGATTTGGTTTTTGTTGTTGTTGTTGTTGTTGTTTTTTGTCAGTACCATGCTGATTCTATCATAGTAGCTTTGTAGAATAGTTTCAAGGCAGTGTTTGTGATGCTTCCTGCCTATCCGTTGTTGCCCAGGGTTGCTTTTACTGTTCTAGCTCTCTTCTGGTTCCAGATGAATTTTGGCATTGTTTTGTCTAGATTTGTGAGGTATGAAAATATAGAACATTTCATGAATTTGTGTGTCGACCTTGCACAGGGCCATGCTAATCTTCTCTATATCATTTCAGTTTTAGTATATCTGGTGTTGAAGTGAGCACTAATGATTGTATTTTAAAGAACTATGTCTTTAAGGTGAAATCTCTGCTACTTGATCTTAATTTATCTTAAAAATATGTCTGCTATTGTTCTCTTTGAATTATTATTCAGTCTGTATATCATGCTATATCTAAATTTCATGTGATAGTCTAGCTCAGATATATTCTTGATTCTATTGCTTTAAAATCATTTCACTGGTTAGAGATTCATTTCCTTGTTTTCTATTTGCAGCATTTTCTGTCATAAATAGTACTGTGAATAACATTGTTTATAGGTAAATCATTGTTCCTATCTGTGGTTTTTTTAAGTCATGAAAAATTTCTGGGCTAAAGAAACTATGTTGCTGTGGTTTAATTTCTTAATGAAGAAAAGCAGGTTAACTTTTTCTTGACCAATAATCATTATTAAAATATAACTTTTTCTTCTTTATTAGTGAACACCTGTCCTGCTCTTTCACCTTTTTTTTGCATGGAGACAGCAATGTTTGTACCAGCGTGGAAATTAATCAACATCAACCTGTATACCTTCTCAGTGAAGAGCATATTACCCTTGCTCAACAGTCTAATAGTCCATTTCAAGGTAGATAATTTGATTGGCTTAGTCATTTGATCTTAACATTGTTGTTTGAAGAAGATTCTTGTTGAAGTTGATAATTTAACACTTTGAACTCTGAGATTTTCCCTCCTGGTCTTTCAATTTTGAATAAGGAATTTTTTTTTTTTTTTTTTGGTTCCTCGCATGCCTTCAGGGCACGTTTGGCCAGTGGGAGAGTTGTGAGGTTCGAACTCCAGCCACCTGAGGCTGACAGCTTTGTGGAAGCAGCCCTTTAAAGGACTGAGCTAGGCCCAGGCCCCCTCTTTCAATTTTGAAATAGTTTGTTTTCCCTAGAGTATTAAGTCAAGAAGTTACTCAATATAAGTATTATTTTAAAGGTCTTTTGTACATGATTTTAATGTATTCTGATAAATAGCATATTGAAGAAATACGTGTCATATTTTCAAAGTCATCATGTGTGTTAGATCATATAAGCCATATGTAACATATACATGGGGGGCAGGACTATAGCTCTGCAGCACGAAGTCTGCCTGGCAAGTGCAAGGTCATGAGTTTGAGTCCCAGTTTAACAACAACAACAACAACAACAAAAATTAAAAATATATATATTTTTGATAGTTTTATACCTAAAAATGGTGAACTCAAGCGTAAATGTTTTAAAATATTTCTGGATTTTTAATCAGTAGAAGTGTGTATGTTGTTTAATTTTAAACATACTTTTTGACATTTATGTGGCTATATAAGTATTTACATTTGTATATTTATATCATTTTCCCCCCAGATTACTTTCCTTAGTGGGCATGTAGAGAAACTAAGGGATATACAGGTGTCCCCAGTTGATACTGAAATTATGTGCTTTTCTAGTGTGATCATTTTTTTTGTTTCGTTTTTTTTTTGTTTTTTTTTTTGCCGGCTCAGCCCACCCAGAGAGTGGGACTGGCACAGCATGTGGTGCTAGGATCGAACTGTGGTACCCTTCACCTGCTTAAGTTTGCCTCAGTAGGCACTTTAGACCACTGAGCTATCTTGCTGACTCCCTAATTTGATCATTTTTTATTGTTTATTGGTACATTTTAGGTATACATAATGATCACATACATCATAGACAGAATTTTAGTTTTCATAATCTTAGTGTTATACTTTATCTTCACAATAGTTAAGTATAATAAGTTGGTTTTCTCTGGAATTGTCATGGGCTTTTCATTTTCAGGATTGCTTAACTGACACTTTGTTCAATGTACTGTACATTTTATTTTATTTTATTTTGGTACTGAAATTGAACTCAGGACCTAATGCTTGCCAGGCAGGTGCTTATTCTGCTGATCTATCACCCCAGCCCTAAAACAATATAATTTTTGTAACAGTCTTTACTTACTTGATTTTTCTTCTGGGTTTCTAGTTATCTTAAGCCCATTTGGACTAAATGGCACTCTCACAGGACAGGCATTCAAGATGTCTGATTCAGCAACAAAAAAATTGATTGGTGAATGGAAACAGTTTTATCCTATTTCATGTTGCTTGAAGGAAATGTCTGAAGAAAAACAAGAAGATATGGATTGGGAAGATGATTCTCTAGCTGCAGTAGAAGTTCTTGTTGGTATGGATTCTGAGTATTGATAGTTTAGGGAAAATATATAACTATATATGTTAGATTTTGTTGAATAACATACAACCCTGTTACCTCAGTGGCTTTCAACACCAAACATTTCTTACTTATTTCCTGATCATATTACATGAAGGCTGCTGCTTGACCCTAGTTTAGCTCCATATGTCTGCTCATTTTGGAGTTTAGATTATCATGGTGTTCTTATGAGAGCAGAGGAATGATAGAGACCACAAATAACCATGTAAGTGTGTTTAAAGCTTCTGCTAGGATATAGTGATTGCTGCATTTGCTTGCATGGCATTAAAAAGTAGTTAACATAGCCAAACCACTGTCATTGGGAAAAGAAAATACAGTTTGTCTAGAAAAAATTATGTTAAAGGTGGGACAAGATTAGTTGTGAATGAATTAATATTTATAGGTTGGAAAGTTAACCTGTATAGTGTTATATAGTGTTTGAATATTTAGTAAACCTCTTTTCAGGTTGGCTCTATTCTGTCTTCTCATTCAAGAACCCAGGTTAATAAGGCAACTCATTTGGAATATGCCAGTTTAATAGAAGACAGAAAATAAAGATGTTCTGCTGGTACTGCAAGCACCTTTAAAGCTTTTTTTTTTTTTTTTTTTTTTTTTTTAAATAAGTCATACAGCCTTGACTGACAGTAGGGTAGAAGACATACATACATAAACTCTGTTATACATAAGAGGCATGGTGAACATGTAGTTCAACAGATAATTGGGATTAGAATTGAGTGGTAATATTACATACGATGATTGCTTTGTCTTATTTTTATATTTTTAATGTATTTAGGGTCTACAAGGTCTGACTACGTAGATTGGACTCACAGTGATTCCACTGTTTTCAGCCTCCCAAGTGCTGGGGTTACAGGCGTGTGCCACCACACCCAGTCTCAATGGCCATCTCAGTGTGCCCCAGGAGCAGGGCTGGCCTGGCACACTGGGGATCAAACCCCAGCTACTGCACTCTGCCTAAGCAGGCTCTTTAATCTGCTGAGCTATCTGGCCAGCCCCTGTCTTTTTTAAATTAAAAGAGTGTCAGTGCTCAGTTTGAATAAACACATTACTGTCAGAACCGTTATTAACAAAAAAACAGAACACAAACATTTGTTAAGTGTTTAGTAAACCTAACTAAAATGGTCCGTAATTCTAGAACCAGATGACCTTTGTTAAATTTGTAAAATAAAACTTAAATGGCCAGCAAGATAACTCAGCTGTCTAAAGCACCTGCTTAGGCAACATCAGGCAGGTGCAGGGGACTGTGGTTTGATCCCCGGCAGCACATGCTGTGCCAGCCCCACCCTTAGGGTGGGCTGATATGGCCAAAAATAAATTAAAAAAAAAACCAAAACATAAAGTTGTACAGTATAGTTGGTCTAACGTACAAAAGATTTTTTTTTTTTTAAAGAAAAGGTTTTTAAATCTTCAAATATATTCATAGTTAGGAAGTTTTGAGGCTGGGGATATATCTCAGCAGCATAAGTGCCTGCCTGCCTGGCAAGTGCACGGTCCTGAGTTTGATATCTGGTACATCAAAATAATAATAATAAGAATTTGGGCCAGAGATATAGCTCAGTGGCTTAAGCACCTGCCTGGCAAGCACAAGGGCCTGAGTTTGAACCCCATTACCACAAAAAAAAAAAAAAAAAAGACAATCTTAAGATGAAAAAAGAAGCTACTTTTCTTACTAACACACAATAACACATACTGCTTGTTTGTTTGTTTTTGGACTGGGAATTGAACTCAGGACCTCACGTTTGCCAGGTTGGTGCTGTGCCACTGAGCTATATTTCCAATCCAAGAGCACATATTGCTAGAAGTTTTTTTTTATTTTTACAAATGTAATTGTATTATATCTCCCTTTTCGTTACAGTGCTTTTCAGAAATGAAATTCCATGATGGTCACAGTAGTAATTGATTTTTTGTCCTTTTTTCTCCCCCCTTTCAGCTGGTGTCCGAATGATCTACCCAGCGTGCTTTGTTCTAGTCCCTCAGTCAGACATTCCTACTCCTAGCTCTGTGGGCTCTTCTCACTGTTCAGCTTCTTGCTTGGGTGTCCACCAAGTGCCTGCTTCCACAAGGGATCCTGCTATGTCTTCAGTTACTCTTACGCCACCTACATCTCCTGAGGAAGTCCAAACAGGTATTACTGTTGCATCAGTTTTGATGATGAATCTAGTTTGAGTACCTAAGTACCTCAAAAATAAATTGTTGAAATACTTTAAAACTGCTGAAAAGTTGCAACTGTACTACAAAAAATTCTTTCATCTAAATTCCAAACAACATTTTTTCTGTCACCCTCTCTTGTCTGTGTACCTTCATCCTCAGTGGTCTTTCTCACTTGACAAGTTGAGACTTGATGCTCCATCACTCCTGATATGCTCATTATTATTTCCCCAAATCAAGATCGTCCCCATCCCACCACTTTTTTCATGCTAGAGACTGAACCCAGGGCCTTGTGCATGGTCAGCAGTGGTCAGTCATTGACGTTTACCCCTAATCCCTGTAATATTTATTCCATCCTCCAAGTCAAGAAATCACCTTGGACATGATGCTGTGTATTTTATGTCCCCTGTTGAAATGCTTTGCGTTCTGTATAAGCATTGTGCACTAACCAGTTGTGCCACTAGAGCTCCTTGCTTTCTAAGTAATGTGCTTTTTTCTTTTTGCCTCAAAATATAGGTTTACCAAATAGCTATGGCAAGTTCTACCATACCTTTAACAAAAAGCCCCAATAATGTTACTTTAAACCTTCCTTTATTATCCTACAACTTGTTCTCTTTTTCTTTCAGTTGACCCTCAGTCTGCTCAAAAGTGGGTCAAATTTTCTTCAGTATCTGATGGCTTCAACTCTGATAGTACTAGCCACCATGGTGGGAAAATACCCCAAAAATTAGCCAGTCATGTGGTGGATAGAGTTTGGCAAGAATGCAATATGAACAGAGCACAGAACAAGTATGTATTCTCATTTTTAAGTTTAAAAATCACATGTTACATACTGCTTAAGTATTTGGCTGGTTTTTATTTTTTAAAAAATTTAACATTGTACGAAAAAAAAAATTTAACATTGTACGAAGATAAAAAACGGTAAGATGCATTTTCTGTAACTTTATGCATTTATGTTACTAAGTTGTTAAATCCAATTTGAATTGAATTCATTACAGAATTTATTAGAACAGTTAATGTGGTTTAAGTGTACACATATTGACCAGTGAAGCATATTGTAGGTACTGAAAATGAAAGAAAATGCATCTTCAAACACATTTTATTGAATTGTTCATCACATATACTCTTAAATCTGTGTATTGTAAGCTCTTTGTTTTGTATTTTTGTATTGTATATGGACTTTCTAATGTGACAGTTAAACACATCTTTAAAAGCATAGTCACAGGCAAAAGAAAAATAATACAATTATTTCCTTCAGAACTCTTACAATGTTAAATTTGGAGGCAGCTTCAGACTATTTTATTGGTGGTAGTTACTTGCTGATCTTTTTTAATGGTAGTAATCCAGAGAAGAAACCTATGCATATGCCTGATAAATTGTTCTTAGATTAAGCCCCAAGTAAAACAATGGAAATGTATATAGAACTTCTAGTTCTTACATGATTTAATTATATCAAGATATATGAATTTAACTTCAACTTACTTTTATGTAGGCAAACTTAACTCATTTTTGTCCATTTTACTGTTTGTTAACATAACATCCCTCTCCTACATACTCTTTTCTTGACTCAAATGAAATACTAATGTAAGGTCAAGATGAGAGAGAAATGACTGAGATGAATGTCTTTACTAAAATAACCAATAAATTTTGTCAAACTCAGTAGTGTTCTTATTTTGTATTTCACATAACTATTGCATTTTTTTAAACAAATAAACTAAAACAAATCAAAAAATAAAATAAAAATCACATGTTGATAATTATAATTAGGGAAGAGGTAAACAGGCATTGATGTAACTTTTGATTTCTAAAGTTTTAAAACTAAATTTAAGACTAGCAGAATTTTATGAATCCAAAAGAATTGTAATAATTTCAAATTTCAGAAGGAAGTATTCCGCTTCATCAGGTGGCCTGAATGAAGAAGAGATACCTGATAAAGTAGCATGCTGGGACTTTGTTGAAGCTACACAAAGAACAAGTTGCAGTTGTTCAAGGTAGATTTTCTTGCAGTTGGTTGATCTCTGCATATATACATGTGTGATGGTTTCTTATGCTACTGAATACTTAGGCTTTACTTTGTTTGAATGTATTATGTAGGCACATTAGTATTTTTTTCAATAAAGAAACTGTAGCAAAATAACAGTAATTTGAGGCTGACTATGAAAGTACATTCAAATACCTACCTTAAGTTATTTCACATTTACCAGAGATGAGCTGTGAAAGCTTTTAAGTAGCTGAATAACAGAGACTTTTACTGGGTTATGGTATATACAACATATATGGGATAAAAAGCACATGTCTTTTTGAGAAAACTGTTGGTGGCACTGTGTCTCAGAAATTTCCCCCAAGTGTTCTTCTAAAAGAGATGATATATACTAGATAAAAAATATAGTTTCTATTTTTAAATAGTAAATATGGTATGAGTTTTGTGCAGCAAGTTCGTAAAACATTCTTTGTGCAACCGTAGGTGAAATACTGAAACAAGATTTACAAAATATGTTTGTATAAGGAAGTAAAGCTGTAATGTCACAAACTTTCTAATGTGTTGTATTGTTTAAAGATTGGTAGCAGAATGGGTGAACTTAGAATTCATTAGGGTGTTGAATTCTCTTTATATGTTTTAACTTCCATACCCTCCCTCTAGCCCTTTTGTACTGAGCATTAAACCAAGAGTCTTCACATTGAGTTATATCCCTAGTCCTTTTAAAATTTTTATTGTGAAAAACAGGATCTTGCTAAGTTGTTTAGGTTAGATTCAAACTAGTGATCCTCTTGTCTCTGCTGTCCAGAGCACTGGGATTACACGTATACATTACCATGCCTGGTTAATTGGGGCCTTTTGATGAGATTTGATTGTCAGAGACTTTAAGATTATATTGCAACGAGGCTGGTGAGATGGCTCAGTGGTCTAAAGCGCCTACTTAGAACAAACTTAGCAATAGCACAGGGACCACGGTTCAGTCCCCCAGCACCACATGCCAGCCAGCCCCGCCCCCTGGTGGGCTGAGCTGGTCACACACACACATACACATAAAGATTATATTGCAACGTTTATTATTTGTTTCTGTAGACTAAAGGTAGATCATACACTTTTAAGAGTCAAGAAACAGTAATGGCCTTCACTTCCCTAACCATGACTTGTGATTGAATAGTTAGGTGGCCATCCCTCTTGTCCATGGAAGTGAGCCTACAGGTCAGGGCCACAGTTTTTCCTATATTAGCCTTATTTGTTTGAATAAATTCACAGATTCTGAAATGCTTTGTTATACTTCTGTATAAATTGTACTTATTTAGATTCTTTGGATTAAAGATACACAATTTTTTATTTTAAAGTCTGGCAACAAGTTGAAGCCATCTCTGTTGATACAGAAATTGAAATAAAAATGTAGGCCTAGTAGTTGCTACTTAACAATTCAGACTAGCTAACTGTCTCATCTATTCTTGAATGTGTGTGTGTGTGTGTGTGTGTGTGTGTGAGAGAGAGAGAGAGAGAGAGAGAGAGAGAGAGAGAGAGAGATGAGAATGAGAGAAAAAAGGAAGGATATTGGTTTGGTGGATGCAGCTTAATACGAAAAAACCTGAGTTTAGTCCCTAATACTTTGGGGATGAGTGAGCGAGAAGGAGCCCTTTCTTCTATCATCCCAGATGCTGCCAGCTATGTTTGTAACACACCTGAAGCTTTAATAGTGTGGTGAGGCTAATTCAGTTTGTTACCCTTTTAATCCTAGAAAGTCAAGAATCTCACTGTCATTACTAGTATCCTAGCTGTATCACTTTCCTGTTTTATGTAACTGATTATCTATGGTAAATTTCCTGTGTCTAAAAAAACAAGACTGGACCCTGACTGATTGATAACGCTGGGTGCGCTCTCCGTGCCCGCTTGTGCTCTCGCTCTTTCACTCTGTCTCTGTCCCTGTCTTGCTCTCTTTCTGTCTCTGTGTCTGTCATCAGTCTCTGTGTGTGTGTCTCTGTCTAACTCTGTCTCTCTGTTTCTGTCTTGCTCTTTCTGTGTCTCTGTCTCTGTCTGTCTGTCTGTCTGTCTGTCTCTCTCTCTCTCTCTCTCTCTCTCCCTCTCCCTCTCCCTCTCCCTCTTTCCCTCTCTCTCTCTCTCTCTCTCTCTCTCTGTATTAGGCCTTAAACTCAGGACTGTGATAGTCAGGCAAGTGCTGCATCACCAAGCTATATTCCTGGGTCTAACATTGGCTTTTCTTAAAAATTAATTTGGGGGCTAGGGAGATAGCTTAGCGCTCTAAGCGCCTGCATGGCCAGTGCAAGAACCCGAGTTTGATCCTTGGTATCACATGCTGAAACTGGGGGTGGTGGCACACATGCATCTCTGCTCCCAGCTCCGGGGAGCTTGAGATAGGATGATCACAAGTCTGAGCTGTGTAGCAAGAACCTGTACCAAAAAAAAAAAAAAAAAAATTGATTTGAACCAGGTGTAGTGACACCTGTAATCTCAGCACTTGTGGGGCTGAGGTAGGCAGGAGGATTACTGCAAGTTCAGGATTAGCTGGAATTACACAGTGAGGCCCTTATATTTCCCCCTCAAGATTTTGATTTTAAAAAAATTGTACAAGTACACAAATAATTTGTATGCATATATTTATACAAAAAACTGTTCCTGTTTACCATTTTTTCTTTCACCAAATCCTAGTACCTCCCTGCCTAGAAATGGCTGCTTCCTAATTAGATATTATCCCACCACACATATTTGCAAGTTTGCATGTTTATGTTTTTTCCTCCTAACATATGTTACTCTCATCATATACTTGGCACCTTATTTTTTTGCCTAAGGTCTTTACATAATAGTTACTTATAGGTCTGCCCTTGCCTTGTTATGAAAAACTTCTTGGTATTTCACTGAATGGAAGCAATATTAATCATTTTTAGTTTGTTAGACACACAGGGTTTGGTTTTGTTTTTTTCTTCTGTTTATTACTGTGCCTATCATTTTTTGGGAACACTCTATTAT
>NW_004524740.1:4353236-4366671 GCF_000260255.1 Octodon degus | reverse complement strand
AATACTGGTTTTTACCTGTTATTTCCTTGGTCCTGAAAACTGTCCTCAAAATTATTTTTTGCCATTTTAATACAAAGCATAAAATTACTGTAGTTTTCTTTTTCTCCCTCCCTCCCTCTTTTCCTCCATCTCTCTGGCCCTCCCCCTCTTCCTTCCCTTCCTTTCTGTACTACGTATTCAACCTAGACCTTCACACTGGGCTATATATTCCCAGCTGACTTTTAAATTTTTATTTTTATTTTTTTCCAACAGGGTCTCACACTAAGTTGCCGAGTTATACAGGCTCAAACTTGTGGTCTTTGTGCCTCAGCCTTTCAGTACTGGGATTATAGACTCGTGCTACCACCCACCTTCGTAACATTTTTTAGTCTCAAGATTGAATAGTGCATATATTTATTGATGCACTTTAATCTGGTGAAATGCACATACACGGATTGATAGCATTTAGAAAACAAGATAACCAAGCTGGATGTGGTGGCACATACCTGTAGTCTTAGCACTGAAGGGGAGCTGAAGCAGGAGAATGACTGCAGGTTTGAGACCAGCCTGGGCTGGCTACATTGTGATTTCAAGACCAACCTGAACTACCTGGCAAGACCCTGTCTCAGAAAAGAAAAGAAAGAAAAAAAAAAAAAAAAAAGAAAGTTACTTAAAAGAACAGTACATTAAACTTCAGATGTTAACCCTAAAAGTACCAGGAACTTCAGGGTGTTAGGAGAAAGATAACTGAAGGAATTACCTTGATGACAAGTGCTCCTTTAGAAGATTCTCCAGGTTTTTTTCCTAACTTAGTTGAGTTCTGTGAAATTCATATTAGAATTGTTTTCTCTGAGAGAAGCCTTAATTTGTAGAAAAGATCTATATAGAAGAAAGGGACTATGATTTAATTTGGTCAGAAGACTTTATAAAGATCTGCCAAGTGTCATGGTATGTATACATTTGTAATCCCAACCCTTGAGGGTCAGGGGGAGTACTGTAAATTGGACTATAAAGTGATACTCAGCTTCAAAGAAAAGAGGAAGAAAGTTACAGAGCGGCCATCATCACCACCACCGCCATCACCATCATTGCCATCATGGTACAGGGGGTTGGTCCCAGGGCCTGAGCATTGAGCCACATCTCCAGCCCTTTTTTAAATTTTTTTATTTTGAGACAGGATTTTGCTAAGTTGATGAGTTGCCCAGGGTAGGCTCCAACTTGCGATCCTCCTGACTCAGCCTCCCAGAGTTCTGGGATTATAGGCGTGTGCCACCATTGCCCATCTTGCTGTTAGTATTATATAGCCCTGATGAAGAATAGCTTCTTATTCTTGTAGCTGGGGTAAATAAATGTATGGCTGTTCACTTTTCATGTTTTTGTACTTGTAATATGAACGGATAATTCACCTCCTTAATAGAGATCCTATCTTTTTTCATGATTCCTTTGCATAAAGTAGACTCAAGCATTTTGGCCTCAAAACTCATTTGCATGCTTAAAAATTATTGTGGTGGCTGGGGGTGTGGCTCATTGATAGAGCACTTGTTTTGGGTGCAAAAGGTTCTCAGTTTGATCCCCAGCAAAATGAAAAATAAATAAAATAAGTTTTTAAGCTTGTGGACCCCCTGCCATCAAGGTTATTTATGTATGTGGAACATAACTATTTGTATTCATTTTAGAGAAATTTTAAAGCAGCAGTTACTTTATTTAAAAACCAGCCCAAGGGCCGCTGAGATAGCTTGGCAGACTAAGCATCTGCTTTGGCAAGCACAGGGACTAGGATTGGATCGTAGGGTTGGTTTTTGTTTTTTTTTTTCCCCTCTGTGCTGGGCATCAAACTCTGGATCTTGCTCTTGCCAGGCAAGTGCTTATACTGCTGAGCTGTCTCCCTGGCCCAGGGTTATCATTGTTTATCAGTAATTTTTTTCAAATAAAAATGGTATTCCAGGGGCTGGAGAAATGGCTCAGTGGTCTAAAGCACCTACTTGGAACAAGCTTGGCAAAGCACAGGGACCGCGGTTCGATCCCCAAGCACCACATGCCAGCCAGCCCCTCCCCCTGGTGGGCTGAGCTGGCCACACACACACACACACACACACACACACACTCTCTAAATAAATGTTTAAAAAAAAAATGGTATTCCAGAAAAAGTGGCTAGTTTGGCTTATATTGCAAATAGTTGCACACATGCTTTCCTCAGATAGCCATTGCACTTAAGTATACAGCAGGAATGGTTTTTGTGTTTCTTCTATTCGTATAGAATACAAACAATGTAAGGACTAAAATTTAATAAAAATTCATTAAAGAGCTTTCGTAAGTAAATTGCCTTAAACTACAAATAGTATGTGGTGGTGAAGAAGCAATGACTGCCAGTAATACAGTTGGTAACACTGCATTATTTCTCTTTAGTGTGCTAGGGACATATAGGCCTGTGCACGCTGGCCCAGTTGTGTTGCATGTTTGGTTGCCAGCAGTTCTGTTGTCCATAGCTTTTGCCATGTTATTATAAATGTCAGCATAAATAAAAAGGAAAATAATGTTGCTATTAAAAAAATAGTTATAAACTCCTGAAAGGGTCCCTGGATCATGTTTTGGAAACTGTTGTAGAAGACATGCAGATATTGAAGTGAGAAATACCATGTTTTTTCTTTGCTTTCCTTGCTCTTTCCTAATAGTATTATCTGTTTTTCTCCTTCCTCTTTTTTCTGCTGGCCCAGAAATTTTGCATTCTATTTTTGTTGTTGTTGTTGTTAATTGAATTAAGCATTTATTGTACTTACTTTCCTTAAAGTATAAAGCTAATCAGAGTCTGGGCTTTTTATAGAGCAAACATCTTTGAATACTTTATCCTTGTGTGCATACGCTATGTCTGTCTTTCTGTCTTTCTCCTTGTGTGTGTGTGTGTATACACACGTGTATATATGGGGATATATATATATATATATACACACACACACACACACACACACACACACACACACACACACATATATTAGTATTTTAGTTCCAGGTTAAGAAAAAATTTTAAACGTACACAAAAGAGAAAATTATTATTATTTTTTTTTTTTGTGGCAGAACCAGGGATTGAACTCAGGCCCTTGTGCTTGCCAGGCAAGAGCTTATTCTACAGAGCCATCTCCCTGGCCCCAAAAGAGAAAATTAGACAATGAATTCATGTTCATTAACCACTAATACTCACTGTTGTTTGCTTCATTTAGACCATTTTTCTTGAAGACCTTTTAAGTTGGTTCACGAACTTAATTCTCTCCATGATACTGGTTGGAAATGGAAATGGATGAGAACTGAATCAAATTTCCCCATAAGGTTGACATTGAACCTCCTCATTGATTTTATTTGTTTCTCATTCAACTTGGCTTGTGAGCAGAATCTTTGAAAAAAATCAAGTTTGTGAACCATGGTACCATAAACCTCATAGTTTAACTCAATTTGTCTAACATTATTTTGATAGGCAGTCAATTTACAACATTAATAAGGTATTTAGTCTTTTTAAGTTAACATCTAAAAATTTGTACATGTTGTATTTATACCATATCTTAATTTGGACAGGCCACATTTTGAATGTGATAGTCACATGTAACTTCTGGTAACCATTACTTGGCATCAACAGCTTTAGAAATTAAGTCAGTAAAGAAGAATCAAGATGTATCATATACAAGTACAAAATCCCTGTAATGATTGTGAGTATTGTGTATATCTAAGATGTACCAATAAACTTAACTTAAAAAAATTAGTAATAGGAGTGATGGCTGGAAGATACAGAAAATGTAAATTTCTGTTCAGTGTAAGAAATTACCTTTTAACAACTGCAGCTGATAGACAGTTGTGTACATTTCTTAATAGATAATATATTTATTGTAATTGAAAGTATTTTAAAAAACGACCCATAAAACATATGCCAACATTGAAAAGAACTTTTTTTAAAGTCATAAATTCCTTTATAAATGTTATACATGCTCGGCCGCTTATGGTAGCATACACTTATAATTTTGCCTGTTTGAGCCTATTTAGCAAGACCCTATCTCAAAATAAATAAAAAGATTGGAGATGTAGCGCAGTGGTAGAGCATCCCGAGGTTTAATTTCTGATACTGTAAAAGCAAAACAAAAAAGCTCATATAAAAGTTGAAATAATACACAGTGATATAAAATTAAAAATTATAAGTTCTCCCTCCTACTTACCATATAGGTATGCCTGCCTGCTTTTGGCACAGGTGGAATCATGGTATGTAAAGTTTGTAATATTTCATTCTATGAATATATGATACTTTTTTGACCAGTCCCTTATGGTTCACTGTTTTTTAAAAAATCCATCCATCCATCCTTTCTTTCTTTCTTTCTTTCTTTCTTTCTTTCTTTCTTTCTTTCTTTCTTTCTTTGATACAGGGTCTCGCTTCACATCTCGAGACTCAGTGATCCTCCTCCTGTCTCAGCCTCCCCAGTGCTGGGATTATAGGCATGTGGCACCACGCCTGGTTTTGGTGATGGCCCTACTCCCCTGGGGTTCTGGGCCCAGCATGGCATGCAGTACTGGGCATTGAAACCAGGTCCTTGTGCTTGCCAGGCAGGTGCTTAGACTGCTGAGATATGTCCCCAGTCCCTAGGGCTTCACTCTTGCTAAGGTTTTTTTTTTTTTTTTTTTTTTTTTTTTTTGTGTGTGTGTGTGTGCACGTGCGCGTGTCTTTTTGAGACAGGATTTCACTGTGCAGTTCAGGGTAACCTTGAAGTCTCAAACTTGCTTCCTCAGCCTCACGAGTACTAGGATTGCAGGATTGCACCATCATGTCCTGCACTAAAGAGTTTTAAAGCAAATCTTAAATATAATTTCATTTTTATAGTTCTTTAGTGTAAATTTTGTCCAGGTGTGGTGACACATACTTGTAACCCATAGTACTAAGAGGCTGAGGCAAATGGATTGCAGGTTTGAGATCTACCTGGGCAATTCAGTAAAATTTAGGTATCAATATAAAAAAGAACTGAGAATGTGGACTAGTGATAGAATGCTATCAGGTTCAATCTCTAGTATTACCAAAAATCCCCACAAATGTGTGGTGCTTTTTTGTTTTTGCTTTAATGGTGCTAGGGATAAAACCTAGGTTAAGTAGAAACTTCACCAGTGAGCTATACTCTGCAGTCCCATTATTTTCTTACCTATTACTCTATTCATTATTACACTCAGTAAAATGAGTAGTTTTTTGGTATGAAGTTATCCCATCTAGATTTGGCTCTGAAATAATAACAAGGTAGTAAGGATTAAACCTAGTTTTTTTTTTTTAAATTTTATTTGTGTGTGTGTGTGTGTGTGTGTGTGGCCAGCTCAGCCCACCAGGGCGTGGCGCTGACTGGCATGTGGTGCTGGGTGATTGAACCGCGGTCCTTGTGCTTTGTTAAGCTTGTTCTAAGTAGGTGCTTTATTTTTTTTTTTTAAATTTTTTATTTATTTGTGTGTGTGTGTGTGTGTGGCCAGCTCAGCCCACCAGGGGGCGGGGCTGGCTGGCATGTGGTGCTGGGTGATTGAACCGCGGTCCCTGTGCTTTGCTAAGCTTGTTCTAAGTAGATGCTTTAGACCACTGAGCCATCTCACCAGCCCCTAAGTAGGTGCTTTAGACCACTGAGCCATCTCACCAGCCCTAAATCTAGGGTTTTGAACTGAGCTACATCCCCTACTTTTTCGTAGTCATACATACATATATACATATATATATATATGTATAATATATATATATATATATATATATATATTTTTTTTTTTTTTTAATAAGGTCTTAATAAGTTTCTCAAGCTGGACTCCAACTTGTGATCTTCCTGGCTGCTTCAGGAAGTACTGTGATTATAGTTGTCCAACTTCCTGCCGTCTTTTTATGACATTGACCTAGATGTAAAAACTAGGTCTATTGTCTGATAGAATGTTCCATGTTCTGGACTTCTCCTGTAAATTGTCATGCGTTTTAAATTTTTTTTCTAGTGTCACTTCCTTTATCCCTTAATTTCTGTAAATTTAAAGTAGCTCTTTTAGCTGTGTTGTCTTATAATAGCTGTGTTATAACTACTAATGACTTTATAGTAGCTAGATTTCTTAAAATTTAGTTCTTTTTTTATCTTTGTCTTTTTGAGATCAGGTTTTTGCTATGCAGCTCAGACTAGCCTTGAGCTCACTTTGTAGCCCAGGCTGGTCTCAGAACTTGCAACGATCCTCTTGCCCCAGCGTGCGCCACCATACCTGGCTAAAAATTCAGTTCTTTAATTATATTAGATACATTTCCAGTGCCCAAGATCCATATGCAGAATATTTCCACCATCATAAGAAGTTCTGTTCAATGTTGCTGAAGACTTGATTAGATCTAAGTCAGTATTTTTGGCCGGTATACTTCATAGAAAATAGTGTTTTGCTTTGAATCAGAAGGGACGTTGTTTGATTGTCCCAATTCCTACATTAAGACTAGGTAATGATCACCTTGACCCCTCCATTGCATAGTTTCTGACAATGTTTTTTGTTTGTTTTTTCTGTGTTTTAGGGAAGGGTCTACAGGGCGTTCAGGGTCTCACTGCTAGATCGGACTCCTAGTGATCCTCCTGTTTACAGCTTCCCAAGTGCTGGGATTACAGGCACGCACCACCATGCCTAGTCTCAATCACTGTCTCAGAGCGCCCCGGGGCAGGCCTGGGGATTGAACTGCTGGCCCCTGTGCCTGCACCTGCTTGCAGGTGCTTTAATCTGTTGAGCTATCTGGCTGGCCCTTGACAATGTTAATTATAAATGGTTTTTCTTCTTCCTTTGAGCTCCTTAGTATCTTTTTCTTATCTTGTTACATTGATTAAAATATGTGTGTAGTGTTTATATTCTTACATTCTTAGTCTTGGACAGGACTTAGTCTTTCAGTATATTGTCTGCTAATTGTCATGTTTCATAGATATTCCTTTCAGGTTATTAAAATATTCACCTGTTCCTTGCTATGCCTTTCTTCTCCCCCTCCCCCTCCCCCCTCCCCTCCCCCTCTTCTCCTCCCTCTCCCTCTCCATTTTATGTATTTGATACAGATCTCACTGCACACCTAGGACTTGTAGTGGTCCTCCTGCTTTCAGCCTCCCCAGCACTGGGATTACAGGTGTGCGCCACCGTGCCCAGTCTCTCAGGGCACCTGGGGGTGGGGCCAGCATGGCATGTGCTGGGGATCAAACCCGGATCCCTGAGCTTGCCTAAGCAGCCCCTTAGTGAGCTGAGCTATCTCGCCAGCCTGCTATGCTTTTTTATATGCAGTATTGAAGCTTGTTGTGTGGTTTTCTATATTTATTGTGATAATACAGTTTATTTCTTTTATAGTAATGTGATAATAATGCTGATTTCCTTTTTTTTCTTAGACAGGGTCTCACTGTTTAGTTTTGGCTGTCGTTGAACTCACTGTGTAGCCCAAGCTGGTCTTGAAATTACAATAATCACCCTGCCTCAGGCCCCATGCCCATCTCGTGATTTCCTTTGCAATATGCTTTACATTCTTGGGATCAACTCTATTTGGTCATTATTTATTTTATCTTTTTTGGGTTGAGTTGTTGCTGTTTTCTTAGTTATTTACATGTGTTAGTGATTTATCAGTATTTTCTTGAGATACCAGTTTATGGCAAATAATTAATAAATACACAAAAAGTACCAAGTCAAAAACTGAATGTTTAAACTCCCTATCTTACCATCTTTTAAGATAGTTTCTTAGCATAAGAAACATTTATATGTATATCATATCCTATCAGTATCAATGAATTTGAATACAATGAAAGTGCTTTTAACCCCTAAATTATTAAATTTTCTTCAAGTTATGACGAAGTCTGCCTTCGTGTGTACCTGTCTATTTACTTACAGGGTCTTGTGATGTAGTCTATACTGATCTTGAACTGTGTAACTCATGCTAACCTTGAATTGGTGATCCTCCTGCTTCCACCTCCTAAGTGTTGGGAATTATAGGCATGTGCTACGCTATCTTTTTTTTCTTTTTCTGTGCAGCTAATTCTGTAGTACTGAGTTGGGAGAATAGGTATGTTTTGATTTTTTTTTTAAATAGTTATTTATTTTGTGTGTGTGTGTGTACGTGTGTGTGGCCAGCTCAGCCCACCAGGGGGCGGGGGCTGGCTGGCATGTGGTGCTGGGGGATTGAACCGTGGTCCCTGTGCTTTGCTTAGTTTAGCTTGTTCTAAGTAGGTGCTTTAGACCACTGAGCAATCTTACCAGCCCAATAGGTATGTTTTGAGGCCTATCAGTCAGTCAGCTCTAGCACTTTCAAGACTGATTCTCCCTCCACTTTTCTTTTTTTCCCTTCAGTACTAAGGGTCAAATTGAGCAACTTACATATGCTAGGCAAGCACTCTCCTACTACACTGCTCCCCAGCACTCATACTGACCTAAGTAGAAAAGAACATGATTTCTTACCTGTTGCTGCAGGTTTGTAGGTGATAACTAAACTCAGCCAAGTGGCACCACCCCCAGGCCATGCTGAGATAGTAGTTGAGACTGGGCATGGTGGTGCATGCCTATAATCGCAACACTTGGGAGATTGAAAACAGGAGAATCATTATGAGTCCATTCTAATGAAATAATAAATAAAATAACTATAATCGTAACCTGTGTATTTATTCACATACTAGGACTTTGATTACATAGACAAATTATTGTTGGCTAATAATCAGACTGCCTGAACACTTAGCCAAATGCATCAGATGAATGTGGGAAAATTGGCTTTTATGAATTGTTCTTCATGCTGTTTTCACTTAGATCACTCAAAATATTTTCTCTCCATATAAGTTCAAATCATTTCATTTTTAATACATATAATCAAAACTCTTTGGAATGACTGAAATCATTCAGTGCTTTGCTGGACTGGTGATAAACATCAAATTTTTCTTTTAAATTTTCAGGCACAAAAATCTCAAACCAAGAAATGCTGGACAAGGACAGGCACCATCTTTGAGTCAGCAGCAGCAAGTACTTCCAAAGCACAAGACCAATGAGAAACAAGAAAAGAATGAAAAGCCGCAGAAACGTCCCTTGACTCCTTTTCATCATCGTGTATCTGTTAGTGATGATGTTGGCATGGACGCAGATTCAGCTAGCCAAAGACTTGTGATCTCTGCTCCTGATAGTCAAGTGAGATTTTCAAACCTCCGAACTAATGATGTAGCAAAGACACCTCAGATGCATGGCACTGAAATGTCAAACTCACCTCAGCCACCCCCACTTAGTCCTCACCCGTGTGATGTGGCTGATGAAGGAGTGACCAAAACACCTTCAACTCCTCAGAGTCAGCATTTTTATCAAATGCCCACACCAGATCCCTTGGTTCCTACCAAACCAATGGAAGATAGGATAGATAGTATGTCCCAATCTTTCCCACCTCAATTCCAGGAAACTGTAGAACCTACAGTGTATGTTGGTACAGCAGTAAACTTGGAAGAAGATGAAGCTAATACAGCCTGGAAGTATTATAAGGTCCCAAAGAAAAAGGATATAGAGTTTTTACCACCTCAACTTCCAAGTGATAAATTCAAGGATGATACAATTGGACCTTTTGGACAGGAAAGTATAACATCAGTTACAGAGTATGTATTTTTTTTTTCCCCCTTAATCACTAAACTAAGGGTAGAAGTGATGTCAGTTCTTATTAGTAGAATTCCAGGAGTACTTTCAGAATAGAATTTATAATCCTTAAATATTGAATTTGTATAATGTTCTACTGTATTTTTTCTAAGGAAACTTTTTAATGAAATATTTATCCACTAAAAAGTGGAGAAGGGGCCAGGGACATAGCTCAGTACAGTAAGTGCTTGCCTGGCAAGCACCAGGGCCTGAGTTCTATCCCCGGTTCCACCAGAAAAAAAAATGGAGAAAATACTATATGAACACTGATGTGTTCATCATTCAGCCGATTGCATACAGTTAGAATTTTTGTATACTGTTTTCTTTAACTTTTTCCCACTGTCCTTAATTTGGTGCTTATCATTGCATTATATGTCTATATGTGATTCTCTGGTTAATTCAGTATAATTGTTTTGTAGTATTTTTTTAGTTATGATTATACCATAATTTATTAACTCTCAAAGATGGATGTCTTGATAATTTTCAACTTTTCACAATAACAAAAAATGTAGCAGTGAATCTTTTTGTACACATTTCCTTATTTGTATAAGTCTTTTAAGAAATATATCTAAAAGTAGAATTGGCAAGCTAGGAGGTATGTCCATTTTCAGCATTAAGAGTTGTTGCCAGTTTGCTGTCCAAATTGGCATATAGTTTATACCCTTGTGAACCAGCAGAGTATGTGAATGACTGTTACTATGTTCCTCAGTATCGGGTATCATGAGTCTTGATTTGGCTGCATATATAACCTTACTGTCTTAATACATGTTTTCTAAGGTTTTGGTGGGGTTAAATATGATTTAAAATATTTATTGAACATTTAGATTTCCTGAATTGCAAGTTGGGTTTTTTTGCCCTTTTTTTCTGATTCTTTTAACATTCTGGCATTCATCCTTTATTAATTATGCTCACTATCCATTCTTCCATATGTGGCTTGCTTGCTTGCTTGCTTGCCTTTTTTTTTTTTTTTTTTTTTTGCGGAACTGGGGATTGAACTTGGGTCCTTACGCTTGCCAGGGAAGCACTTATTCCGCTGAGCCATCTCCCTGGCCCCAGCTTGCTTTCTTTGTTCTCTATATTTATGGTGTACTTCGGACAGAAATGGTTTTTATCATGTCTGTCTTTACATTTTATGTTGCTCTGAATACATTTATAGCCTATCTAACAAACCCTTTGCATTTGTCTGTATAAGTATTTGTGAAAAAAAGTTTTTCTAAAAGGCGAAAATCAGCTAACAAGTACTATATTCTGTAGTACTGTCTGCTTAGTTATTAGACCCAGGACAAGTAGTGTCTAAAGATTTGTATTTCCTATCTATCTCAGTCCATTTTCAGTAAACTACTTTTATGTTTCTTAGATTGTGCTCAAATGTTACATGATGTTTTAGACTTTATTAGTTAAAATATTACATTTCTTTATTTGTGCATATTTTCTATTAATCATAGGGACAACTTTTCTTTCACGGTTTGTTAGCATTGTTAGTAATGTTGATCGGTTGCTTTCTAGACTTTTGCCTCTCAAGTGCTGTGTGCTACCATGTGCAGCTCTAGACTCGTCTTCTAGCTCTAGGATTTCATTTCAGTAGACTTCTAAATTAACACTTTGGTAGAACCAGTGGCTTCTTTTTGGGTTTAAGCTTATTTTGTCAACAAACGTCTTAACTCCATTTGAGACTATGAAGAATGCTTGCCAAGCATGTGCAAAATCCTTTGTTCAATTCACTGGACCATTTTTTAAAAAAATATGTTTGTTTAGGTATGTATGTATGTAGCACAGGGTGTACAGGGTCTCACTACACAAATCGGACTGGTTATCTTCCTGTTTTAGCCTCCCAAGCCCTGGGATTACAGGTGCACCACCATGCCCAGTCTCTTTCACCTCTCAGCTTGTCCCAGGGGTAGGGCTGGCACAGCAGCCAGGGATTGAACCCGGGTCCCTGAATCTGTCTAAGAAGGCACTTTAGTCCTCTGAACTATGTGGCTGGCCCTACTTGTTTAATATTTTGATTTCTTTTTGTTGTTGTTGTTGTTATAGAATTATTTTTTCTTTACTATTATCATTTATAATAATTACTTGTTTATATATATTTTACAGTGATAATCAACTGAGAATTTGTGTATGTAGGCTAGCTCTTTATTGGCACTCCTTGCTCACTCAATATTTTAGTGAATATTGTATATATGTATATATGTATGTATATATGTGAGACAGGATCAGTTCATGCTTGCCTTGAACTCCCTATGTATCCCAGGCTGGCAATCCTCCTGTCTCATCCTCCCTTGAGTGATGGGATTACAGGCATGTGCCACAGAGCACAGCTGTGGATATTATATATCTTTGTCAGGCACTACATTATAACTGGGATAAAATTTTTGAAGTGTGTGGGTGGGTGAGTTATCCCTAAAATTATAGAATGAAAAACATACTAAATCTCTTTTTACATTTGTTTTCCTTAAAAAGGAGTTACTTCCTACTCCATTTTTAAACTTTTTTGCTTTTTAAAAATTTTTTTGTGTAGATATGTAAGCCCAGCTTCTCTGATTTTTCTAGGCTCTGTTAGTATCTTATTGTTCAATAGTTTTTGCCTGTAGTCCCCTCCCCCCTTGGCATATTTTAGGCTCTTGACTTTCTGTGGTATATTTCATCTGACTTTGATCTTCCATAAGATTTAGTGAAATGTCTGATCCATTTATAGTCTCTGTCTCATTTTCAATGATGTTAGGGACTTTTTTTCCCCTTTAAATTCCTGTATTTTCATTTTAGCAGGGAAATCCTTGTGCTTCATCTGCCAGTTGTAGTTTGACTCTATAAAGATTGTAGTATAATTTGATTTTTAATTAAAATCTGGATTTTAAATTGGACTGCAGAATACTTTTCTGAGCATGGAAGACAAATTATTTATTTAATAATCAGTGGATTTCTTGAAAGCAAATGATGTCTTGAAAGTAAGATATTAAAGAACTTAATCTTTCTGTGCTAAATGTAATATAAAAATCTAAGCCAGCCCCATATCATCCCTGAAACTATTAGTGCTTCTCTACAGGTCTGTCTACACAACAACCAAAGTGATCATTGTAAGGTATATATTGCTACTCATTTGCTAAATCCCTGTAATAATTTCCTTTTACCCCAAGAAGAAAATCCCTTTTTCTCTTACATAAAATAGTAAGTTGTGCCTACCTAGGATCTTCACCCTAATCTGTTACTATCCTATTCGCTTCCAAATTTATTTTTTTTTAACACTTTTTTTTTTAATATTTATTTATTTTTATTTATTACATTTATTTATTGTGTGTGTGTGTGTGGCCAGCTCAGCCCACCAGGGGGCGGGTCTGGCTGGCAAGTGGTGCTGGGGATCGAACCGCAGTCCCTGTGCTTTGCCAAGTTTGTTTCAAGTAGGTGCTTTAGACCTCTGAGCCATCTCTCCAGCCCCTCGCTTCCAAATTTAGTTCCTCCATCCTTTTTGCTGTTCCTTCAAAAAGCCTAGTTTGTGTCTCTCAGGCTTCAGATTCATGTTACAGAGAGAAAACTGGCCACTCTTTACCATTCAGTACTGTTCAGTAGTTACCTGAGTAGGGGAATTTTCCTGATCATTCTGTCCAAACTCTTCTATGCTTCAAATCACTATCTGTCTTCTGTACTATTTTAACATTGTCCCTTAATATATCTCATCATTTGAAATTACATATTTCTTAATAGTCTTTTCATTATTAGAATGTAAGGTTTGGGGCTGGAGAGATGGCTCAGTGGTCTAAAGCACCTACTTGGAACAAGCTTGGCAAAGCACAGGGACCACGGTTCAATCTTCCAGCACCACATGCCA
>NW_004524740.1:4348666-4353136 GCF_000260255.1 Octodon degus | reverse complement strand
TGAGCTGGCCACACACACACACACACACACACACACACACACACACACACAATAAATGTTAAAAAAAAAAAAAGAATGTAAGGTTGCTGGGCATGGTGGTGCATGCCTGCAGTCCCTCACTCCAGTGAGACTGGAGAATCATTGTGAGTTCAAGGCAAATCTGGAAAACATAATGAAATCCTATCTCTAAAAAAAAAAGCTCTTTGAGGACAAGGACTGTGTCTTCTTTACTGCTATATTCGTCCAGCATAAATACATATTACATCTCTAGAATAATCATAGGCACATAATAGGAATTGAGCAATGTTTAGATGAATAAAATGGCAATATTGCCATTTCATTATAATACTTTACTGTTTTAAAATGTTTTCTTTCTTAATGTGTGTAAAAATAGAGGTGTAAATATTTTGATTTTAAAAATTTCCGAGTTTTTGTGAGCACACTATGTTCATAAGCTCTTAAGATTCTAGCCATAGCTTTAAATAAGTGTATTGACTGGTTAACCTTATTTGTTACACAATCTAACTTTAGACTCTGTTCTAAAATTATTTGATATTTTCTCACTGAATAAGAATGAGAAAGAAGCATAATAAAGAAAAGTAGCATGCAGAGTAGTAGAGTGGTGCTGAGTCATGATTATATAATCCTGGCCACTATTTCTTTTTCCCTCATAAAAAAGAAAGAACCATGTTTGAATAAAAACCTTTTAAAATTTTGTGCAATTTTATATGAGCATTGATTTAGTTTGCTATTTCTAAGGTTTGTTTTGTGACAAAATTCACCTTTTTTTTTCGAGGTTTACTTACAAACCTTAATTTTTATATTTATTTATTTATTTATTTGTGATGGAAACTGAACTCAGGACCTCACACTTACCAGACAAGCACTGTGCTGCTTAGTTATATCCCAGCTCTAAACATTATTTCTGTAGGATGATAGAAATTATAAATATCACCAAAGATCAGCTATTAGAGGATTAGCTTCTATATGACTGAAGAGACACTTATGGAATGAATATATTACAACAGTTCTGTAATTGTAAGGGTAGAAGTTTTTTTCTTTTTTGGATTCCTCTATTTATTTATTTATTTATTTATTTATTTTTGGTGGTACAGGGATCAAACTCAGGACCTTGAACTTCTCAGCCTAGCACTTATTCTGAGCCCTTTTTTTTTTTTTTTTTTTTGAGATAGGAATCTTGCAGTGTAGTTCAGGCTCACTTTGAACTCAGCACTCCTGCTTCAGCTTCCCAAGTGCCGGAATTACAGGCATATACCACCATATCTAGCTTTTTTTTTTTGATATCTTAATAATCTAGATGATTCACTCCTTTTCCTGAAACTAATGCAATAATTTTTTTTTTTTTTTTTCATTTTATGTATTTGGTACAGGGTCTCACTATACAGCTCAGACTTGTAGTGATCCTCCTGTTTTCAGGCTCCCCAGCATGGGGTTACAGGCATGCACCACCTTGCCCAGCTTCAGTCTCTGGCTCAGTGTGCCCCAGGGGTGGGACCAGTGTGACATGGCAGGACCAGGGATTGAACCCTGGTCCATGCACTTGCCAAAGTAGGTGCTTAGTCCACTGAACTATCTCACCGGCCCTTAATGCAGTAATTCTTAAATGAGTTTTTTTTTTTTTTTTTTAATATCTTCTTAGTCCTATCCCGATAAAGGACATATTTGTCAGTGTCTAGAATCTCTTTGTTTTTCCCATTTAGAGGTATGCTACTGATTTTGTGGTAGTTAGTTCTTAATCCTTTTGCATTAGCCAGAGTGCTGGAATTATAGGTGTATACCACCATGTCCAGCTAAAATTTGTAACAATTCATTTTAATAAAGCTGTAGTGCTGTTGCAAGACCTCTTTGTTTCCCCCCTTAGGATTGTCTTTTAAAATTCATATTCTTCAAAGATATAGGCTATCAAACTATATCAGAATAAGATTGAAACTTCTATTTTGGTGCAAGATGGGACGAACCACTGTTGGAGCATAAACTAAATTTCCTGACACTAAATGAAATTTTAGTCTAATGTAAAATAATATATTATCTTATTAAAGTATACATATACCAGGGATAGAGAACTACAGGGTAGGGAATAATTTAATTGCATTTGTAGAGATCCAGAAGGTTTATGTAGTTAGCTAAATTATAGGAGTATCATTTTTAATAGCTTGTTGTGTCATAAATAGAAATGAGACCTGAAGGATGGGGTAAGGGTTAGAATAGAATAGCAAAGTATTGCTAATATTTTTGTGTCTTTAAAATAATGGTGTACTATTGCATTTTTCTAAGTAAAAAGATAATTTGGACACATATTTGAACAACTCAGCAAAAGTGATACAAAGTTCTCTTTAGGAAAGTAGAAATAAGGAATAAAGGAACATGTGGATGTTAAAAGACTATGTGGATGTTATAGATTATGACTAGAATATTTGTATCTAGTTGAAGTGGGAAGTAGGCAGTAACAAAAGAGGTAACCTGAGGCTGGGGAGATGGCTTAGTGGAATAAGTGCTTCCCTGGCAAGTGCAAGGGCCTGAGTTCAATCCCCGGTTCCACAAAAAAAAAAAAAAAAAAAAAAATTAAAAAGAGTTAACCCATGAGCTAGGAAGATTTATTAATTTTATAAGATACAAAGCACTTTTATTAACTTCATGAATTGAAAAGCTGAAGAAACAACCCTATTTTAGGCTATCACCAGACTTAAAGTAATTTTTCAGAGTAGAAATACATTGAAATACTGTTAATATACCTCATGAAGTAAAATGTTACTAAGTAGTTAAGGCCTGGTCAGTAATAATAATGGCATATACACTTATAGTAACAAAGGAAATCATTTTGGGTTGATACACAAAGATGTCTAGATAGATTACAAAGTTCAGAAACAAGATAACAGAATGTGCATACATATATTGTGATATGGTACAAGTTTTAGAACAAGATATATGAACTATCCATAATTTGTATGATTTTGAAGAGGGAGTAGATATCCTTTTCGTGTGTGTCTTTCTATATAACTTTAACACATTGCAAAAATATGAATTCATTTTGAAGTGCTTGCTTAGAGACTATATTAAGCACTGGGACTGTGTCTGAAGCTTAAGAGAGAAAATTCCTTTTTTTGGGGGGTACCAGGGATTGAACTCAGGATGCTGTGCTTGCCAGGCAGAAGACAATTCTTTTTAAAAAATTAATTAATTAATTAATTTTGGAGACAATTCTTAATAACCCAGTTAGAGTACTATAGAATGAAAGAGACAAGAATACATCTTAAGAATTAGTTTAAGGGCCAAGACGGTGGCTTAGTAGAATAAGCGCTTGCCTGGTAAGTGCAAGGCTCTGAGTTCAATCTCTGGTTCTACCAAAAAAAAAAAAAAAATATTAGTTTATTTGGGGCCCATGAGATAGCTCGGTGGTATAAAGCTCCTGCTTAGGCAAGCTTTGGCAAGCGCAGGGACCAAGGTTTGATCCCCGGCACCAAATGTCGCTCAGCCAAAAGCTGGCCACAATCAAAGTAAATAAAAAGAATTAGTTTCTTTATAATAGTTCACTTTTATGGGGCCGGGGAGATGGCTCAGTGGAATAAGTGCTTCCCTGGCAAGTGCAAGGGCATGAGTTCAAACCCTGGTTCTGCCAAAAAATAAAAAATAAAAAAATTTATATATAATTGTTGACTTTTTTAGGTGCATGCTTTAATAGAAAATTATAGTAGGAGAAACATTAGACTTGTTTTATTTATGTTAAATGAAAATCCATTTTTCATTTGGTATAAATTTTTTTTCTCACTATTGAAGGGTCATTTATCCATAATATATGGATAAAAGAAAGAAAGCAATGTTCTTGATTTTTCTCATCTGCAGTTTTTAGATAAGTGAAATGATGGTTACTTAACTAGTACAAATAGAATAATGATTTTTAAGTACTTACCTTAATCTTAGACTTCCATGCATAGTAATTCAGTGCTTAATTTTAGTTGAATTTATGGTTTCTAAAGTAATTTGCTCTTCTGTTTCACACAGAAATCTTTCTGAATCCTGAGTAGAGAAAGAACTGTGCATGAGCATTTTTGTTCTGTAGTCAGGACACATTTGGATGTCTTAACTATAATATTCATCAGTAGAAGTACAGCATTTGAATGTTATATTAGATCTATCATGTGTTTATATCTGTCAGATTTTGTGTACTTGTAGAAGGCATCTATTCATAAAAGCATGTATGTACTATATACCTGAATAGTAACAAAGTGAGTTTTTATTTTGGCACCTCAGAAGTCCTAATTTTATACTAACTTTCAGTATTAGACAATGTATAATGTAAATGACTTTTAAAAATTGTAACTTGATTTTTTTCTTTTTCTTTTTTTTTTTTTTTTGTGGAACTGGGAATTGAACTCGGGCCCTTGTGCTTGCCAGGGAAGCACTTATTCCACTGAGCCATCTCCCTGGCTCCTAATCCGTAATTTGTCTTTT
>NW_004524740.1:4342737-4348546 GCF_000260255.1 Octodon degus | reverse complement strand
TTTTTTTGTGGAACTGGGGATTGAATTCAGGCCCTTGCGCTTGCCAGGGAAGTGCTTATTCCACTGAGCCATCTACCCGGCCCATTGACAACATTTGAAATCTCACATTGAAATATTTTTTAAATGATTTGGTTAAAATAACAAAAAGTTGTCTTTAGGAAATGCATTTGATTTACTCATTTTTATCCTTAACAGACCCATAAAATAGAATTAATCCTTTTAATAATGTTACTGTGTGTTAGTTTAGCAACTATCTATGGAAACAGTGTGGCAGTTTTTATGCTACTGTCAGGGAACAGCTTACTATGAAAAACAGAACTGTTTTATTTACCTATAGACAGAATAGTAGTGTCTTTCGGGATGGAGGTGGGAGAATTTCTTTGTACTTTTATTCCCTCGGAATAGTTAATTTAATGCTGAGTACATAACCATCTATATCTTTGCTTGTGTCTTTGGTGAACCACTTGCTTCTGCATTAATGCTCACATCAAAGTTAGACTACCTTCCAGTTCCTATCTTGTGAGGTTAAGTATTAAGTGAGAATGTGAAAGGTCAAAAATACTATTTTACAGAGATTTGCATTGTAATCAGTAGTTTTCAGCCAAAACTTAATTCAGATTGTTCAGGTACATTCAGATGTAATGCTGTACAGTGAGGTATATAATAAACCCTACCCCTTCTCTCTTGCTGTGCTAGGAATCTAGCCCAGGGCCTCATGCTTGGTAAGTGCTCTACCACTGAGCCATATCGTTTGTCCCAGAGCTATCTTTAAAAAGTTTCATTTGTTTATAGAATAGAACTAAATATGTTAAAAGTTAGGGCTAAGGGGAAAATAGAGGAGGATGAAGTGGCGATGTTAGGCAGGCAGTCATATTGTAGTTTTTAGTAAGTTACTCATTCTCATAGAAAAGGTGATATTCAAACAAAGACTTGAAAGAAATAATATGTACCAAACACAGGGAAAAGAGAGTAGTGTGACTTATCTTGTTTAAGGAACATCTTGGAAACTGAATGAGAGAGAGGACAAAAGTAGAACCAGATGATGTTGGAGAGGAAAAAAGGAACCAGATCATGGAACATTTAGGTAGGATGTTTAGACTTTGGTTTTTTTACTTATAGTTGAGATAGTTATAGTATTTCAGAATTTTGAAAGTAATGTGGCTAGAAGCCTAGGTGCCACTTTTCTAATAGCTTGAAAACTTCAGCTCTGTCTATCTGCCTGTCTGAGACAGAGTCTTAACTATGCAGTTCAGGCTGGCCTTGAGCTCACTTTGTAGCCCAGGCTGGTCTCAAACTTGCAATGATCTTCTGCCTCAGCTTCTGGAGTGCAAGGATTACAGGTGTGCACCACCACACCTGGCTGCTCAGCTGTGTATAGCTGAGAAAATTGTGTTTTTTAAAATTATTAATAGATATTTTAAAATAAATTTATTTTATACAAGGTCTCACTATGCAGTTTACACTCGTAATGATTCTCCTTTCTCAGCCTCCTCAGCACTGGGATTACAGGCGTGTGCCACCATGTTCAGTTTTGGTGGCTGGCACAGTACACCCACGGTTCTGGGGCTTGGCATGGCTTGTAGTACCAGGGTTCGAACTTGGGCCCTTGTGCTTGCCAGTCAGGCTTTTAGACCACTGTGCCTTCTCCCCAACCATGCCTGAGAAAATTATAAATTGAGAGTCTTTAAGTGTCCAAAAACTAATCATTATTTATGCTCCAGTCTTTAGGAATATAAAGCACAAGCATACTTTTCTTTGGAAATAATTAAGACCTGATGTTTTCCTGGTTTTTTGACGTCGTGATACAGATTGGCATGCTTCTTGTGGCTTCCCTCTTTCCCTTAGATTTCAGCTTTCTCTAGTTTGTCATTTTCTATTAGTTTATGTTTCCAAATTCACTGTCATCTTCCATTGTTCTGTTCTTTTTTGTGACTTCATTTAACAGAGAAATATATTTTTTCAGTTACCATAAGAAGATAGATAATACAGAAATTCACTTCCCAATATTAGAAAACAATACAAAACTGAAATGTTTGCACTGCTACTTCACTTTGACTTATAATACATCTTTCTAGTAGTTATTTTCATGAAAAAAAAGTCAGGCTTTTTAAAAAACCCTTAAAATACTAAATTTTAAAAATTTAGGGCCGGCAAGATAGCTTGGTGATCTAAGCATCTGCCTGGCAAGTGCAAGGACCTGGGTTTGAACCCCAGTACCGCATGCTACCCAGGGTGCACTGAGCTGACCAGAGACCAGGGGTGGTGGCACATGCCTATAATCTCAACACTGGAGAGGCTGAGAACAGGAGGGTCACTACAAGTGGGAGCTGCATAGTGAGACCCTGTACGAAATACATAAAATTAAAAAAATAAAAAAGTTATGGCAGTAAGAAGACATTCCTTGTTTATATGTGTAGAGTTTTAAAAAGTATCCTTTTTTTCTGCAAAGCCCATACTTTGAGGGACACTTTTGGAATAGGTTAGATTTGACAGCTCATTTCAGTGATTGAACTTCAGCAAATTAGTGTGCCTGAAATCTTAAGAACAAAGTTGGTTTATGAAAGCATATTTTTGTGGAAAGACCATATGGGTAGGAGATCTAGATTTAATTTTACTTCTTTATTAATAGATTTCAGAGCCAGGGATATAGCTCAGCAGCATAACTGCCTGCTTGGCAAGCACAAGGTTACGAGTATGATCCTTGGTACCGCAAAAAAAAAAAAAAAAAAAATTAAAGATACGAATTTCAAACCAGTAAATCATGTACTCTTTCTATACATTTCATTTGTAAAATGAAAGATGACATGTTAGTGTCTTAATTTTTAAAATTTCATGTTATTTTAAAAAATGTTTTGCTTTCCTACATAATAAGTATAATTAATTTTGAAATTTTATTTTTCATGCAGGTTAATGGTGCAATGTAAGAAACCTTTAAAAGTTTCTGATGAATTAGTACAGCAATATCAAATTAAAAACCAGTATATTTCAGCAATAGCATCTGATGCAGAACAAGAACCTAAAATTGATCCATATGCATTTGTTGAAGGAGATGAAGAATTCCTTTTTCCTGACAAAAAAGATAGACAAAATAGTGAGAGAGAAGCTGGAAAAAAACATAAGGTAAGAGAAATCACAGTATATCAGATCCCTGATGATTTTGGAGCACTACCTACTGATAATTGTATGCTTAGTAACACCCTTAACTCAGTTTTTCCCTTTCAGAATAAGTTAATCATTTTAATTTAGTTGTGTCTATTTTTTAATAGATTAAATAAGAACACTTAATGGCTGGTCTTTTATAATGAAAAGAGTTTTGTTTTACTATTTCTGGATTGGATAAAAAGTTTTAACTTCTGTCATAATTGATATCAGGGCATTTAAGTAGACTGCTTTGTCACTAAGTCTAAAAATATAAATGGGGCCAGGGAGATAGCTTAATGGCACAGTGCCTGCCTGGCATGTATGAGGTCCTGAGTTCAATTCTAGGTACCATAAATAAATACATATGGTGAATTACCAGTTTTCAAAGAGTAAATCTATTTCACTGAGTTTAACAATTTTATATTTTTGAATATGTGTTTAGGAATTTAAAAAGTCAAGTATATTTGAGGGTCTTCTAAGAGAACTTGATATGGTATTGCACTACTGTAATTCCTACTAGTTGGGAGGCTGAAGCCAGAGGATTGCAAGTTTGAAGGTGGGATCCTGTCTCAAAAAGGTATATAGAAGGTTGAGGCAGGAGGTTTGCAAGTTGAAGGGGGCAGCTTAGACAGGAAGATCTATCAAAAACTTTGGGGGGTGGGGACTGGGAATGTAGTTTTATACTCCTTTAATTGAATCCCCAGTACCAGCAGAAAAAAACCTTTTTTTAATTCGTGTGTGTGTGTGTGTGTGTGTGTGTGCGTGTATGGAAGGCTGCAGATACAATAGATACAATAGGAAAAGCATAGAGTTTATAGAGATTTTATAGATGTAGGTTAAAACTCCCACTCCTACTAGTAGCCATGATTCCTGGGCGATTCTTTAGATTCAGTCAGTCAGTCTGTCTGTCTGTCTGGCTCTCTCTCTCTCTGATGAGCATGCTACCTACTTGTTAACTACAAAAATCAGAAATACAATACATAGAACATTTAACAGACTGCTTGACACATGACTCAAAAATTGATAGATTTTGTTTTTGCTAAATTTTGTATTTTAGCCTATTGTGTAATATATTGTTTACAGGTAGAAGATGGCACATCTAGTGTTACAGTCTTATCACATGAAGAAGACGCTATGTCATTATTTAGCCCCTCTATTAAGCAAGGTAACACTTTTATTTCCTAATCAAAGTTAATTCATTTCAAAATCATTACTATAAACTGATCTGCTCTCAGCGGGCTTTTACTGTTTTTTTTTCATAATTCATATATTTTATAGGATGGATAGATGGATATATTTATCTATTGGGGGAAGAAAAGCAGCTAAGGTGATAGAAATTCATTTTTAAATTGTTGTCACTTTTTGTCTTCTTTATTTTACCCAGAGGACTTTTTGTCCTTTTCCTTTTTAATAAGAGATTACTATCCAAACTATAAAAGAACTCAAACATCTCACTAGAAAGACTAATGATTTTAAAAAATAAGCAAAGGATGTAATTATACTTTTCTCAAAAGAAGACTTACTTTTCTCAAAAGAAGACTTACTATGGCCAACAAGTATATGAAAAATGTTACACGTTACTAATCACCATGAAAATGCAGATTAAAACCACTGTGAAATACACCTCACACCCTATTACCAAAAGGACAAAAACATTTTTAAAATTAAATGGAGGCTGGGGATATAGCTCAGTGGTTTAAACACCTGCCTGGCAAGTGCAAGGTCTCGAGTTCAATCTCTGGTGCCGCTAAATAAATAAATATATTTTTTAAAAAGAAGTACTAGAAAGAAAAAGTAAACATTGTAATTGAGATGGATGGATGGAAGTAATTTGTGGCAACATATATGAACCTGGAGGACATTATTGTATTAAGTGAAATAAACCAGGCACGTAAAGACAAGTTCTGAATGATCGCACTTGTATATAGAGTCTTAAAAAGTATGGTATATAGGACTATCTATGGCTGTAGCTCAGTAGAGGAGTACTTAAGCTTGCCCAGTGCCCTGGGTTTGATCCCTAACACTACAAAGAAAAAGAAAAATGAGAAAATGAGGGACGGAGGGAGGGAGGGAAGAACAGAAAACAGAGAAGGCAGGAGAAAGAGAGGGAGTACTTCTTAAAAGTAGAGAATCAAATGTTCGTTACCAGAGACTGATGGATGAGGGATTGTAGAGATGTTGGTTAAAGTACACAAAATTTCAGTTAGGATGAATAAAATCAAGAGATGTATTATATATCGTGGTGTCTGTGACATCTTACAATGGGGAGCGTCATAAGTTAAACCCATAGTAAGTTGAAATAACACATATCAGAATTGCATTTGATATACCTACCAAACAGTTGTTTTGCTTAGCCTACCTTACATGTCCTCAGAACACTCACATTACTAATTTTTAATGAAATTATGACTATCATGTATTTTTAAGATTTATATCTGCTAAATACTGGCAAAAATACACTGTGGAGAACTCAGTTGTTTCTCATTATAAGGCTGACTGGGAATTGCATCCTGCCCTCTCTACTCAGCGTTGTAAGCATATTGTTCCACATATCACCAGCCCAGGAAAAGATCAAATTCAAAGTTGTATGGTTTCTAAAAAAAAAAAAAAAAAAAAAAAAAAAAAACCCAGACAAACAAACAGTCAAAAAAACCCTTCCAACTTAGAA
>NW_004524740.1:4323509-4342637 GCF_000260255.1 Octodon degus | reverse complement strand
AAGATCTACAGATTTTTTTGTTTGTTTTTGGCGGAACTGGGAATTGAACTCAGGCCCTTGCACTTGCCAGGGAAGTGCTTATTCCACTGAGCCATCTCACCAGCCTCTACAAGGTCTACAGGGTCTGACTAAGTAGATCAGACTTGTAGTGATTCTACTGTTTACAGCATCCCAAGTACTGGGATCAGGTGTGCGCCACCACGCCCAGTCTCAATCACCATCTCAGTGTGCCCTAGAGGCCAGCACAGCAGACCCGGGGATCAAACCCCAGGCCCCTGTGTCTGCCTAAGCAGGTGCTTTAATCCACTGAGCTATTAGGCCGGCCCTAAGTTGAACCTTTTAAGTTAAGGACAATCTGTATTGTATATTTGAAAATTACTGAGAGTAGATCTTAAATGTTTTCAGTGTAAAAATGTTAGTATATGAAGCACTGCATACATTAAACAGCTTGATTTAGCCATTTTCTCTCTCACACACACATGTGCACACGCACTTGTACATGCATGCATGCATGCATATACATGTGGGTTCTTTTGTCTGGGCATGCTAGTACATACCTGTAATTCCTGCACTTGGAGGTTGAGACAGGGAGATCATGACCTATTGGGCAGCCTGAGCTACATAGTGAGAATCTGTCTCAAGAATAAGAACAAGGGGGCTGGTGAGATGGCTCAGTGGTCTAAAGCACCTACTTAGAACAAGCTAAGCTCAAGCAAAGCAGAGACCTCGGTTCAATCCCCCAGCACCACATGCAGGCCTGCTCGCCCCCTGGTGGGCTGAGCTGGCCACACAATAAATAAATAAATAAATAAATATTAAAAAAAAAAAAAGAATAAGAACAAGGGCTGGCGAGATAGCTCAGTAGACTAAGCGCCTGTTTAGGCAAGCGTAGGGGCCAGGGTTTGATCCCTGGCACTACATGCCGTGCCAACTCTGCCCCCCGGGTGCACTGAGCCCTGAGCCTGGGACTGAGTCTGGGTTATGGTGGCCTGCACCTATAATCCCAGCACTGGGGAGGCTGCAAATGGGAGAATCACTGTGAGTTCAAGCTGCATAAGTGAGACCCTGCACAAAATACCCCCTTCCCCTCGAAAAAAGCCAAAACAAGAAAATTGAGTTCTTTGGGCTGTTTTCCTGTGATATGCAAAATGGGCCTGTGATACAGCATTCTTGGGATGTGAATAACATTCCACATGCATAGCATCTGGGAGGAACTTTGCTTTTTAATAACATACAAAACTTTTTATGTATGTTAAAAACATGATTTTTACATACTCTTAACGCTTCAAAAGTATTCCTCCAATGAATCTGTAGAACTCTCATACAGCTATCTTGGGAAAGTGACTTACCTTTCTCAAAATGGAGGCTGTGTCAAGTCAGCTGAAATTTGGAGATTAATGCTACAAATTGTTTTGTTTTTTCTTTGAGAAATCATGTTTTGTTTCCCCAAACTGGCAGTGGAAGTAAAATTCTAGTACTAAAACAAAACTTAAATAAGTAGGGCAGTATTTATCAGTTAATTAAGTGGCGCTAGACAAAACCCTTTCCATATTCCATCATATTGACTACTTCTTACATCCTACTATTGAAGAACAGAGAAGTTAAGCAGTATACCAAGGATCATACTGTCAGTGATGGAGCTGAGAGTCACATTAACTATCCAGCTGAAAAACTGGAACTCTTACTATACTATACTTCCTTTATATTTAAGCAAGATAGAAAAAAAGTATTTTGTTCTTATAATTATAACAGTCCTCCATATCTTGGGGGTATGGTTATTTCACAACACATATATCATATTTACTGTTCAAATCAGCATAATTAGTAATTTGTATATTCGGAGCATTTAAGCTCCTCTCTTCTTGTTCTTCATAAAATATATACTAGGTGGGTTGGGAATATAGCTCAGTGGCACAGGACCTTCCTGGCAAGTGCAAGGCCTGAGTTTGATTCCCGATACAAAAAAATAAAATAGGTTATTGTGAACTGTAGTCATTTCACTGTTATAAACCCTATAACTTACTCATCTGTGTGTTGGCATCATCTCTTACCCTTCTAACTCCCCACCCCCTACTTTTTCCATTATCTACACACACACACACACACACACACACACACACACACAAAGACAACACAACGTGAGATCTATCATCCTTACAAATATTGGTATGTAATACTATATTGTTATCTATAGGTACTTTGATATATAGCAGATACCAAGAATTTGTCTTGTATAATTACATGTACATTGAACCACTCCCCCATTTTATTTATATTTTGTTCTTTTTCACATTTTATAGCTTTAAGAAATCACAATTTCTTGTTGTATAACCTTACTACAAAAGTTTTATATAGTCAATAAATAATAAAATATTTGGTCATTAGTTGAGGTATTATTTTATTTTTCTGACTGACATATATAGATGCTCCACGACCTAGTAGTCATGCCCGTCCTCCATCAACCAGTTTGATTTATGACTCAGACTTGGCTGTCTCTTATACTGACCTTGATAATCTCTTCAATTCTGATGAAGATGAACTAACAGTGAGTATCCCATTAATAATTAGGATTAAATTTGTTTTGCTTGATTTTTTTTTTTTAATAGGTTCTTTATCTTTTGTAAGTGATTTGTGATTTAAACACTTAGGTCCAAACAATAGGAAATATTATAAAATACTGATTTTTTTTGAATATTTAATCTCATTTTGATACAGTTTCCTATGTAAACTTTTAGGTGGCTTTTAATGCTTTTTTGTGTGTTGTGAAGGGCACAGTGAGGCAGCTTAATTTGAGCTCTGCCATGTTCCTATTTTGTAAAGTTCTTAAGAAACTAATTTTTATGTTCTTTGATCTGCTAGTTGAAAAATTACTCTGGAAATACATCTAGAGACTATACCAGTAATTAATATTAAATTTATATGCTTTGTCAATTTCTTAAGACCACTGCTTTCCCCCCCCCCCCCCAGAACTGGGGATTGAACTCAGGCCCTTGTGCTTGCCAAGCAATCTCTTATTCCACTGAGCCGTCTCCCCAGCCCCTAAGACCACTGCTTTTTAACTCAACACTCATCCATTATATGACAAATACACATAACAATGAAAGAACTTAAAAAGAATAACCTTTAACACCATTTTGTAGAGAAAGGTGAAAAGAAGATGAAGCTTAAAATAAGATTCACTAGAATATCAAGTCTCTGGCAAATTAATAAATTGGGCTTCACATTAAAAGAAAAGACATAAAAGAAAATGTCTTTTTTATCAGTATAAGAGTAACTTGATGCCATCCCCTGGCCTCCCATGCCAGCTCCACCCCTGGGGCATGCTGAGATGGCAATTGAGACTGGGCATAGTGGTATGCCTGTAATCCCAGCTCTTGGTAGGCTGTAAACAGGCGGATCACTATGAGTCTGATATAGTAGTGAGACCCTGAACACTCTTAGATCCTTCCCTAAAATACAAAAGAAAAAAAAAAGAAAGAAAGAAATAACTTGTAAACTGGTATTTTTAACAAAATTTTATTTACTATATATCTTATTGCAGTATACACATGTGTGTGTATATGTATACATATTTGTATATGTATATACCCATGTATGTCACAGATGTAGCTATAAACTAATTATTTACTAGGTCATTGCTCAGTAAGTGAATATATCTTTTTATGTTTTGATCTATTTATACTTTGCTGCCATTCATACTCGAGCTGTGTGGTTCTTTAAGGTAAAAAGGTTGTAGTCAGAGCTTAGTCTGTACATGTATCACTAAATATCTAACAGAAGATGTCAAACAAGTATTATTGCCAGCTCTAAAAATCTTAGTGAGCCAAGGAAAGAAGTGCTTGCCTGGCAAGTGCAAGGTCCTGCGTTCAATCCCCTATACTACAAAAAAAAAAAAAAAAAATTCTTAGTGATAAATTGAAGATGCCAAAACCTGGTCTGTTCGGCATATTAAGATTTATTTTCAATTAGAAGCCTTGTTACTTTGTTATGATGTCTACTTAATGGGACAAATGCTTTATGAGAATATTAATCAGTTTCAGTGTTTATCAGGGTTTTTTTTAAATAAAGTTTTGTTTTGTTTTGATTTTTTTTTTTTTTTTTGTCTTTTTGAGACAGGGTCTCACTGTGCACTTCAGGCTGGCCTTTGCTTGCTTTGTAGCCTAGGCTAGTCTCAATCTTGCAACAATCCTCCTGCCTCAGCCTCCTGAGTGCTGGGATTACAGGTGTGCACTGCCACACCTGGCTTTAATAGGCTTTATGTTACTGTTTATTTTGTGTTACAGAAATATTGGTCATTTTGTGGGGAGGGACTTTTTCCTCTGCTAATTCAATGGCTTATTAAAAAAAAACTATTCCGTGATTATCTGGAATTTATTTTATATCTTTGAGCTATGTAGTATGTTCTTGACTCTGTCATCTATTCAAAATACTACTTTTGATGAATGGGAATTCTTGTAAGTTACATTTGAATGATTACTACTTTGAGATCACATTTGATTTCAGATAAATATGTGCTTTTTTCTAAATAGCCTGGATCTAAAAAATCAGCGACTGGATCAGACGATAAAGCCAACTGCAAAGAATCCAAGACAGGAAATCTGGATCCGTTATCTTGTATAAGTAAGCTTCTCAAAATCTGTACTGCAGTTCAATTTGCAAACTTCGAATCTCAACAAACTCCCCACTCCCTTTGTTTTAAACATAGATTCGCCTATTTTTAGTCTTATTTTAAAATGTGTTTTATTAAATATAGGCACTGCAGATCTTCATAAGATGTATCCTACACCACCATCGTTGGAACAGCATATTATGGGGTTTTCCCCAATGAATATGAATAATAAAGACTATGGTAGTATGGATACAACACCTGGAGGAACTGTTCTAGAAGGAAATGGTTCTAGTATAGGAGCACAATTCAAAATTGAAGTTGATGAAGGATTCTGTAGCCCAAAACCTTCTGAAATTAAAGTAAGTATTTCATTTTTCTAGAAAAATAATTCACTTCCCATACTTTATTATACAACTTGTTTATTATTATATTAAAAAATATTTTCATAGCGGTTCTAGTTTTGTAGCTAAATAATTTGAGGACTCTATTGTGACATAAGAATACATTTAAGAATAGAATAATATATTTTCCTCTATTTAGAGAGAAAAAGGACACAATTAGTTTGGGGTTTTTGTTTATTTTTTGCCTCTGGCAGATAATACACTGAAAATCCATGTTCTTTGTATTTTAGGATTATTCTTATGTCTATAAGCCTGAAAATTGTCAAGTTCTAGTGGGATGTTCCATGTTCGCACCTCTAAAATCTCTACCAAGCCAATGTCTGCCCCCTATCAAATTGCCAGAAGATTGTATTTACCGCCAGAGTTGGACTGTTGGCAAATTGGAATTGCTTCCTTCAGGGTCCACAATGCCATTCATCAAAGAAGGGTATGGTTTGTTTTTATGGTAGTATATGAATCCTTGTCTAGGTTTAATTTTTTTTCACAGAAGTACCTAATATGCTGGGAAAAGATTAGCTTTTGAAAACTTAAAATCGTGTTTGATTATAAAATAATATCAGTGACAGATCAACTACTAGAAAAGGTATGCCTACTATACTTTTGCCTATTTGACTTCAGAAGCACCTTTACTTTTGGTCTGTAAATCTAAAATAATCACATTTGTACATGTGTCATGTTTTCACACTTTTCACATTTTAACATCTCTGAACTTAGGGTTTCTTGCAGTTGGTAACATCTTAAAGTTACTATTCCTTTTTACAAAGGAACATCTCTGAAATCAAATTTTTATGTCAATAGTCAGTAGAATCTTTCAATGAAATATGAATATTTATAGTGTTAAAAGTTCGTAGATAGTAAATGTGAATGTCTAGTATTGATACAGATTTCATTTATGATTCTGGAACAAAAACAGGGCATAGTGGCACATGACTATAATTCCAGCTACTTGGGAGATTTAGGCAGAAGAATCAGAAGTTCAAGGCCATTCTGGACAACTTAACATAGAAAAGACTCACAAGATATAGCTCAGTGGTAGAGTGTCTCTATTTCAATCTCTAATATCAAGGGGCAAAAATGGATCTTGTTAGTAGATTGATCCTTAGTCTGTTAACAATTACCAGAGTAGACATAGTAGTCAGAAATGTCTTTAATTACACTTGTAAGTTTTTAAATTTATTATTTTTAATTAACTTAAAACATAATCATTTTTATTTGTATTTCACATTATTAATGTGTTTCTTTATGTATGTATATGATTTTCTTTCTTACCCTGGCAACAGTAGTGATGGAAGTAATATGGATCAAGAATATGGACCTGCTTATACTCCTCAAACCCATACTTCTTTTGGGATGCCTCCTAGCAGTGCACCTCCTAGTAACAGTGGAGCAGGAATTCTTCCTTCTCCATCCACCCCTAGATTTCCAACTCCAAGGACTCCAAGGACTCCTCGAACTCCTCGTGGAACTTGTGGACCTGCTAGTGCTCAAGGTTCAGTCAAGTATGAAAACTCAGACCTATATTCACCAGCCTCCACCCCATCTACATGCAGACCCCTTAATTCTGTTGAACCTGCAACTGTTCCTTCCATCCCTGAAGCACACAGTCTTTATGTAAACCTCATTCTTTCAGAATCAGTCATGAATTTATTTAGAGACTGTAACTTTGATAGTTGCTGTATCTGTGTCTGCAACATGAATATCAAGGGTGCCGATGTTGGAGTTTACATTCCAGATCCAACGCAGGAAGCACAGTATAGGTGTACCTGTGGTTTCAGTGCTGTCATGAACAGAAAATTTGGAAACAATTCAGGATTATTTCTTGAAGATGAACTAGATATCATAGGACGCAACACAGACTTTGGCAAAGAAGCAGAAAAACGTTTTGAAGCTCTCAGGGCTACCTCTGCTGAACATATTAACGGAGGTCTAAAGGAATCAGAAAAATTGCCTGATGAATTGATATTACTGCTACAAGATCAGTGTACTAATTTATTTTCTCCCTTTGGAGCATCAGACCAAGATCCTTTCCCCAAAATTGGTGTAATTAGCAATTGGGTACGTGTCGAAGAGCGGGACTGTTGCAATGACTGCTATCTTGCATTAGAACATGGGCGTCAGTTCATGGATAATATGTCAGGGGGAAAAGTTGATGAAGCACTTGTGAAAAGCTCATGCTTGCATCCCTGGTCTAAACGAAATGGTAAGTACGTTAATGAAACAGCTTCTATTTATTTTCCTTGCATTGTGTAGTTCCTTTTCTTTCTTAGGGGAGAAGTATTAAAAGCCAACTTCCTGTGCAACTGATAGAGACTCTTTTTTTTTTTAAATTTTATTTATTTATTTATTTGTGCGTGTGTGTGTGTGTGTGTGTGTGTGTGGCCAGCTCAGCCCACCAGGGGGCGGGGCTGGCTGGCATGTGGTGCTGAGGGATTGAACTGTGGTCCTTGAGCTTTGCTAAGCTTGTTCTAAGTAAGTGCTTTAGACCACTGAGCCATCTCACCAGCCCTGATAGAGACTCTTAAACTTAGACTCTAAAATATTTAAGGATGATTTTTTTTAGAGGGAAATATCTTAGCTGTTTAATTTCACCAATAACAATATTACTATAAATCTGTAATTATATGGCAATATAAAAGGTACTTCACACAGTTAATTAGCAGGAAATTGCTGGTTGTCTGCTTTATTTAGCAATCTTTGTCTCATTAAATATTTATTGAACACCTTAGATGTGTTTGATACTGTTCTTGGATCACTGTTCAACAAAGCAGACATTCCCATATTCTTTGCCCTTTTGGGGCTATAATTTAACGAAAGAGACAGACCACACACACACACACACACACACACACACAAGTAATTCTGTAATAGAGACGAGGACTTTGAAGAAAACTAAGCAAAATGAGTGTGGTGGCACCCTTTGTAATCTCAGCACTCTGGGAAGCTGAAAATCAAAAGTTGGAACCCAATCTAGACAGCCAGTTGATGATTAGATGAGACCCTGTCCCAAATTTTAGGGGGGCAGATTAGGAACTGGGAATGTAACAGTGCAAAGAGAAGTCCCTTGGTTTATTCCCTAGTACAGAAGGGTGGTGGGGGATGGCTAAGCAGGGCAAAAAAGTAGGGGGGGGGGTGTCTTTTTAGCTGTATGGTCAGAGAAGGAAAGCATTTAAGCAAAGCTTTTGTCCATTATGTGGGAGAATGTGAGCTATGTGGTTAACTAAGGGAAGTATGTTACAGGCAATATACGAGATACAAAAAGTTTGAGGGAATTGTGTGCTTCATATATTTGGGGAACATGAAGGAGCAGTGCTGGAGTTCAGCTTGTGATGGGTAGACTGGTATGAAATCTGAGATGTGTTTAAGCACCAAATCATGTATGGTTTTATAGACCATGTAATGCCTTTGTAGTACATTCTAGGTGGTGATGGAAGGCTGTTGTGCAGTTTCAAGCAGGGAAATTATAAGGGGTTTTTTGTTTGTTTTTTAAAAGATAACTATTGTGTTTGGGGATTGTTGGTAGTAAAAATGAGAATAAAAGCAAATAGAGGCCAGCCAAATAGCTCAGCATATTAAAGTGCCTGCAAGCAGGTGCAGGGGCCAGGGTTCAATCCCTGGGCCTGCTGTGCTGGCCTCACCCCCAGGGTGTGCTGAGCTAGCAGTTGAGACTGGGCATGGTGGCATGTTCCTGTAATCCCAACTCTTGGGAGTCTGTAAACAGGTGGATCACTATGAGTCTAATCTAGTAGTAAGACCCTAAACACCCTATAGATCCTTGTAAAATACAAAACAAAATGAAACAAAAAAGCAAGTAGGTTAGTTGGAAGGCAGTTACAGTAGCAGTAGTCCAGCCAAATAGCTCAGTGAATTAAAGCATCTGCATGCAGGTGCAGGGGCCAGGGTAAAAGGTAATGACCATTGGGTCATAGTCAGAAGCAGTAAAATAGTAATACTAGATTCCAAGTATATCCAGGAAATAGTATCTGGAAGATTGGCTGTAGGCATCCAAGTAGCTTGAGCAGCTGGATGAATGGTGGTGCTAACTGTAGAGGGGGAAAACTCTGGGGGAGCAGCTAAATATACGTTTGGAACTAGGAGTTTCAAATTCAAAAGGAGCAATTGGGTCTGGAAAACAATCATTTTGTATGTATGTGATTTATCATTATTAAAAAATTATACAGTATGCCCCCTAAAAAACCTAAATATGCAGCTAAATGAAGTAAGTTAACTGAGAGGAATCCAAGAATGGAGCTCACATTTAAGAGTTACAAAAGAAGGGGATCCAGATAAGGAAACTGGTAGAAGAAAGAGGTAGAAGAAAAAGCAGGAGTGTTGTTGTATCCTAGAAACCTAAGTAAGAGACGTATTTGAAGCAAGAGAATGATTATTCTGTGATTAATCTATCTCAAATAGTGTGATAGATTGGTGTGGTGGCACATGCCTGTAATCTGAGCACTCACAAGGCTCAGGCAGGAGAATTGCAGTGAGTTTAAGGCCACCCTGGACTACATCGTGAGTTCAAGCAGCCTAAACTACAGTGAGACCCTGTCTCAAAAAATTGTGACACAGCAGATGAAATCAACAGGACCATTACATCTGACTAAATGGAAATTGATGTTAATCTTGAAGAGAGATTTCAGTCTGATTAGAGTGTACTTAGAGAGGAGAGAATAGGATGACAAGCAAATTTAAACTCTTTGGGGACATTTTATCATAAATAGCAGAGAAATTAATTGTTAGGAGTCAAAGAGAGTTGGATTTTTTTAAGGGACATTAATAGTAACCCTATTTAGAAAGAAATTTTAAATAGCCGAGTAATGCATGTATTCGAGTACATTGTGATGTTTTGATTTATGTATATATTGTAGAAAATTAAACTAAATTATCCATTTCTTTACCTATTTCTTAGGGTGAGCACATTTAAAAATCTCTTTTAAAAGCAACAGTGGAGATTAAACTAAGGTCAGTCTTAGTACTGAGATACTGAAGCAGGATCTTGCCAAGTTGCCAAATAATGACTCTTTTACCTCAGCCTCCCCCAGTGCTGGAATTACAGGTGTGTGCTACTAAGCACAGCTTAAAGTCTCTTTTAAGTGCCTTTGGAATATAGGATACATTATTAATTACTATTTTCACCATGCTGTGCAGTAGCTTTCTAAAACTTATTCCTTCTATCTGAAGTTTAGCTGACATTTCCTTTTCCACCCCCACTTTATTGCATAGAGAAGAAATGTTAACACATAAGATAATGCAGGAGCAAAGCCATTGAATAAGTAAGGGGTAATAGACTCTGTTGTAGAAATAGAGAACTAGTTAGACCCTTAGATAGGAATACATTTCTATACCAAGAAGGAAGGCATAGTTTCTTTGAACAAGAGGGAAGTAAAAATTTTCCTGTGACTGTTTTTATAATTGATGAGGGGAAACAGTGCTTGATTAGTGACAGAATGACAAATAATTTATAGGATAATGGTTTCCAAAATCTAGTTTGTCAGACTACCATGCCTGGGAACTTGTTAGAAACACAAAATCTTAAATTGAGTGTGATAATGCACACCTGTAATACCAGTACTTTGCAGGCTGATGCAGCATGATTGCAAATTTGAAATGAGCCTGAGACACATAGTGGGACTCTTTCTCAAAAGAGAGAAGGGAAACAAATTTTTCACATTTTCTCCTAGACCTGAAATCAAATACAGTAAGGGGCCAGTGAGATAGCTCAGCAGACTAAGCGCCTGCTTAGGCAAACCTGCAGGGACCGGGATTAGATCACTAGCACCGCGTGTCGCACAGGCCTGACCCCCAGGCATGCTGAGCTGGCCACCAAGACTGGACATTTTGGCACATGCCTGTAATCCTAGCGCTGGGGAGGCTGAAAACAGGAGGATCACTAGGAGTCGGAGCTGCGTAGTGAGATCCTGTATCAAATACGTAAATTTAAAAAGAAAAGATAGAGTAGGAACTGAGTTCTTTTACTCACTAGCAATGTGGTATTGGACAAACTGACTTAAAATCTTCATGTCTTCATCTGTATTAGTGAAGTAAAACTAGCATTGGAATTACATTGGTCTGTTAAGATCTAATGAATTAACTCATATTAAGCATAGTGACTTTGGTCCTGTGTCACTTGTTAAATTTAATCATTTTTGGATCAATGCTTAACAGTGGGCATGATATGAAGATATCCTATCTTGAATTGTAAATTCCTAGTTTTAGTACATTGTGATGTTTTGATGTGATTAGTTTTGATTAAAACTAATGAAAGTGAAAATAATCCAAGTGCCCAATGATAAGAGACTACATAATTATAGTAGTGCAAATGGAATGTTACATAAATTCTGAAAAATGATACTTGTAACAAATGAAGCCAGTAGTAGTAATTTGGAGGAGAGGCAAAAGTCTCAGAAGATCATATATATATATGCATTGAACCTAGGGCTTTCACACTAAGCTACATCCCCACCCCTTTTAATATTTTATATTTTATTTTGAGATAAGCTCTCACTAAGTGACTGTTCAAACTTGTGCTTCTCCTGCTTCAGCCTCCAGAATGCTAGGATGCAGCCATGTGCCAGTATGCCCAGATTAGTAATATATACAGAATTCACTAAGAAAATGTATACCCTTCAGGAAAAGGAAAACTTGTATAAATATTTTAATACTAAAATTACTGTGGTATCATGAAATTAATACAAGTTACTTTTTTTTTTTTTTTTTTGGAACTGGGGATTGAACTCAGGCCCTTGCGCTTGCCAGGGAAGTGCATATTCCACTGAGCCATCTCCCCGGCCCTACAAGTTACCTTTGGCCTGTACAGTTATAGGAGGTGCTCCAAGTGGCAGCCATTAGTTTCCAGACATTTATTAACTGTTGCTTGGGCAATCATCATTGAGATTGCTGCATGTGCATTTTCTGTTTCTTCTCTAAGGGCTGGCAATATAATTGGTTTCCTGCTATATTTGAAGCAGGAGCTTACTAAGTTGTTCAAGGTGTGCTAGAACTTGGTTTTCTTCTGCCTCAAATTATAGGTATGTGCGACCATGCCTGGCTGGCAGTTTCTTTCTTGTTTTGTGTAAAACTGGAGTGGATATTTGTTTTCATTACTTGGGTAGATTTGCTGGATCTTGTAACACTAATGTTTTGAGGAATTATTAACACGTCATTTTATAGCTTTTATTGTCATCTTAATAGTATGTATGATGTGGTATCTTACTTTTTTTGTCTATTAGTGACCTTGAAAAACTTTCTGTATACTTAATGTTTATTTTTGTTTTCTTTGGGGATAAGTACTTGGCCCACTTGTAAATTAAGCTTTTTGTCCTGTTTTTACTGTGTTTAGAGGTTTTTATGAATTCTGGATTGAAGTACCTTAGACATATGATTTGCTATGTGACATATGATTGGATATTTCGTTTGTGGGGTTGTCTTCTTGTATACCCCTCCTCTACCCTCACTGTACTGGGGATCCTGAGCTACATCTTCAGCCCTTCCTCTTTATTGTTTTACATTGACTGATTGACTGACTGACTGATGGACGGATAGGGTCTTGCTAAGCCACTAAGTTACCAACTTGTATTCCTCCTGCCAGAGCCTCTCAGAGTGTTGGGATTGTAGTCATGTGCCAACCATGCTCAGCTTTACTTCCTTGATGGTACCTTTTGCTGTTTACAATTTTGATGAAATTATTCTCTTGTAGGTTTTTTTTTTTTTTTTTTAATTTTTTAAAAAAAAATTTAGGGAAGGGTATACAGGGTGTTCAGGGTCTCACTACTAGATCAGACTCATAGTGATCCATCTATCAACAGCCTCCCAAGAGCTGGGATTATGGGCACTCGCCACCATGCCCAGTCTCAATTGTTGTCTCAGCCTGCCCTGGGGGCGGGGCCAGCATGGCAGGCCTGGGAATTGAACCCCCGGGTCCTGTGCCTGCTTGCAGGCGCTTTGTTGCACCGAGCTATTTGGCTGGCCCTCTCTTGTAGTTTTTGATGTCAAATTTTTAAAAGGCTTTAATCCTAGATTATGAAAATTTACTTTTCCCCTTAACTTGATGCTTTTAGCTTTGCATTTATATGTCTTCCTTTTACAATTTTTTTTTTTTTTAACGTAAAAGGGATCAACTTAATTCTTTTGCATGTGGATTTCCAGTTGTTTGAGACTGTTGGAAAGAGTATCTTTTCTTGTTATGTTGCCTTAGTACTTTCATCAAAAAGTAGTTTTCCAAGCTAGGGAAATGGCTCAGTAGAGTAAGCGCTTCCCTGGCAAGCGCAAGGGCCTGAGTTCAATCCCCAGTTCTGAAAAAAGAAAAGTTTTCATAAATATGATATTTGATTTTTGGATGTGCAGTTATTTTCTGTTAATCTGTATGTTTTTCCTCCATGATTAATCTAAAAAGCCATTACCCTTTAGTCCTAGCTTGTTTATCTTCATTAGCTCTTATATTTATCTAATTATTGTATATATGACATATGCAGTTATACTTTTTCATGTGAGTTTTCCTCCCATAAGATTATTAGGCCCTGAAGACACAATAAAAATTTTTTTCCAGTAGCATTATCAGTCAGGTATAATTCCTGACTTATGGTAGGTCTTTAGTAATCAAATTTTTTCAAGAGTAAGAATATCTATAAGAATCACACTTGAGGGCCAGGGAGATAGCTCAGTAGAATAAGCGCTTCCCTGGCAAGCGCAAGGACCTGAGTTCATTCCCCAGTTCTGCAAAAAAGAAAAAAAAAAAAAAGAGTGAGAGAATCTCACTTGACTAGAATCAAAATAAAATTCCTGAATCTCATCCATATCAGAATCTCTTGGATTTGAAGTCGGCATATGTATATCTTTAAAACTCCTTTGTGATTATAATACCATCCTTTGCCAGTGATAACTTTCTAGGCTTTATTATGTGAGTAGTCACAAAGATATACATACTTCTAGTTATGTATCTCCAATAGTTCTATATTTTTCATTCATAGTCATTAGTCCATGTCATATAGCTGTTATCACTTTTGATAAAATAGCACTTTATTATATAGTTGCAGTTTAAGCATAATTGTTACACATTATATTTCAAGTTAGATTATTTTTCTGTACACCATTTAGTTATGGAGAATAAATGCCCACAGTAATAAATCAGGCAATGATGATAACTAAAATTCAATGATTTATTGTACGGTATGTGATGGTTCAAATACACCATGCTGGGGGCTTGCCAAATAGCTCAGTTGTTTAAAGCACCGCTTGCACAAATGCCATCGACGCATAGGACCACTGTTTGATCCCCAGCTCCACAAGCCTCACCAGACCCACCCTTAAGGCAGCCTGAACTAGCAAAAATAAAAATCCTTCAAATGTACCATATTAGGGTCCAAATCAATTATATCATTGTTCTTTAGTGATTTTTTTTTCTTTTAGTCCTTCGACACTTATGAGCAATATTTTTTATTTATGTTATAATAATTGGTCAGAAATGCATATAAAACAATTTGATAACCTATGAGTCCGAGTATATAAAGTATATATGGATAATACCTTTTAGCAGTTTAAGTAGGCTTATCTGTTACTGCGTAAGTTTTATATTTCAAAATTGGTTTATTTCTTTTGTGGTGCTGGGGGTTGAACCCAGGACCTCAAGAATGATAGGCAAGCACTCAACCGCTGAAGTATATTCTAAGCTATGTATTGTAGAATTGTTGTAGTCTAGTTTTTCCACATTATTGCCACCAGTCTTATTTACCTCATTGTACTGTGGTGATGGTAATAAAGAGACATAATTTATAACCCATTTTTGTGTGAGGAAAAATTTTTTTCTGGTAAAATATCTATGAGTACTAGAAATAAAAGAAATGCAAAAAAAAATTATTAATCAGGTCTTTTTTTTTTTTTTTTTGAGACAGGGTCTCAGCTGGCCTTGAACTCACTCTGTAGCCCAGGCTGGCCTCAAACTCTAGCAGTCCTCCTGCCTTAGCCTCCTGAGTGCAGGGATTATAGGTGTGTACCACCATGCCAGACCTGGGAATAATATCTTGTGAAGAAGTTACTGTGACTTATTAACGTCTCTTCTTGGTTGCTTATTAACTGAAAGAGCCTTTTTGCTTTTGTTTTTATTTTGTTGTTGTGTTGAATTTAGTGCCTCATACATGGTAAGGAAATGTTCTACCACTTCATACAGTTTTCCGCACAAGGCTAATACTTAATCTTCTCGATGATATGAAATTCTCTAGTTCTCTAGATGTGTTTGTTATTTTAAAATTTTCTGTTGCCAGTAGCAATTCTTACCTTTTTTTCTAATGCTCGTAGATGTGAGCATGCAGTGCTCACAGGATATTCTTCGAATGCTCCTGTCTCTTCAGCCAGTTCTTCAGGATGCTATTCAGAAAAAAAGAACAGTAAGACCTTGGGGAGTTCAAGGTCCTCTCACTTGGCAACAGTTTCACAAAATAGCTGGCCGAGGCTCTTACGGTAAGTAATTTATAGTGATATGTAGTGATTGACTGACTGGCTGACTGACTGACTGATTTATTTATTGGCACTGGGGATTGAGCTCAAGACCTTCACACTAGCTATCATGCTCCTTGTTTAGTTTTTGTTTTAAACAGGGTCTTGTGAAGATGCTAAATTGCTTGGGCTGAGTTTGAACTTAAGATTCAGTTCATGAATTTAATTTGTTCCATGATTCTGGAAGATGGCCATGTTTGTGTTCTTGCAAGGAAGAGGGTGTGGCTATGTGTGCACCAGTTGCAGAGTTCACAAATAAAAACAAGATTTTTCCAAACCAGATTGTTCACAAACAAAAGTATTTGTCAGTTAAGTTTTTTTTTTTTTTAAATTAAATTATTTAGTACAGAGTCCCACTACACAAATCATACTTATGGTAATCCTCTGTTTTCAGCCTCACAAGTGATTGGATTACAGGCCCAGGCCACCATGTCCAGTCTCAGTCCACTCAGTGTGCCCTGGAGGTGGGGCCAGCACAGCTCACTGAGATCATGCTACTAAATCAGGGTGGGATAGGTGGTTGGTAATCCTAGTGAAAAAAAGAGCTCAGGGTCTTCATTATTTAAAAAAATTAAGAAAAAGACAGAAATTTGTAGTTTTGACAAGAGTAGGGATAAATCCTTTGAATAAATACATAATAAATTTGTGATCAGCTGTGATAGGAGAAACCATTCAGAATACATTTAAATATGAGAAAAAAAGTAATAATCCGAAAATGCAGGCTAAGTATATTTTGGTGTAGACTTTTACATTCTTTAAAAACCGAAGATAGTAAATACTTACTTTTGTGTTCTACTGATTTTGAAAACAGTTTCTATCAGTTCATATCCAGCTATCTTTTTTTTTTTTTTTCTTTTCTTTTTGAGACAAGTCTCCCTGTGCAGTTCAGGCTGGCCTTGAGCTCACTTTGTAGCCTAGGCTGGTCTTGAATTTATAACAATTCTCCTGCCTCAGCCTCCCAAGTGCTGGGATTACCAGTGTATGCCACCGTGCCCAGCCTATTTTCTTTTTCTTTCTTTATATTTTTCTTTTTTCTTTTTTTATGTATTTTAGTACAGGGTCTCACAGATCAGACTTGTAGTGATCCTCCTGGTTTCAGCTTCCCAAGCGCTGGGATTATAGGCACATTGCCACAATGCTCACTCAGTGCGCCCTGGGGATGGGGCCAACACAGCATGTCAGGGATCGAATCCTGGCCACTGCACTCTGCCTAACCAGGCACTTTAGTCCGCTGAGCTATCTGGCCAGCCCTTCTGTTTTCTTTTCCTTAATGGCTATGTTTAGTCTATTATTTTTTACATATGTTAATGTTATTTTACCAGTGTACTATGTATATAGATTGTTTTCAGACATCATCATTACTCTGTGCATGGTACAAGGGATTGAATCCATGGCCTTGTACTGAATTGCATTCCTAGCCCTTTATATGATATTTATTTTTTTTGAGATAGGGTCTCACTAAGTTGCTCAGGTTAGGTTTGAATTTGAGGTCATTTTGCCTCAGCCTCTAAAATTGTGAATGCTGAGATTACAGATGCACACCACCACTCCTGTTCATTACAGCTCTTTTTAAATAATACTTAATCCTATATATATATTGCTAAATTATTCTCTGCAATATTAGTCATGAATTGCTGAATGAAAAGTAGTTATTTCATTACAGTTTGAGAAACTGAATGTTACAGAGTGTTAGGATAAATTTCCTGTTCTGCTGTTACATATAAGATGTTGAACAAGTTGCGAAACTTTTAAATTTCTGTTTTGTTGTTTCTAAAATAGGTTTAGCTTTATATGCCTTTTGTGAGGATAATGAAGCTAATACATGTGGAAAGTTTTAAATAATACCTAGTGTGTAATAAATGCTTATTACAAATTTTAAATTACTCTGATAGTGAAGATCTTTGTATATGTATAAATGTGTATTTCATAATCTGTTCATGTCTTTTACCTATTTTTGTGTAAAGTGGTTGATCATTTTTTATTTTTAAAAGAGTTTGTGATATGAACAGTTATCCCAGAATCTACCTAACATTTTAAAATTTACAGTTGGAGGGCCAGCCTGACAGTTCAGCAGACTAAAGTGCCTGCTTAGGCAGAGTACAGCAGCCAGGATTTGATCCCCAGTGTGCCATGCTGGTCCTGCCTACAGGGCGAGCTGAGAGGGCAATTGAGACTGGGCATGGTGGCCCACACCTATAATCCCAGCACTTGGGATGCTGAAAACAGGAGAATCACTACAAGTCCAATCTACATAGTGAGACCGTGTAGACCCTGCAGACCCTGTCCTAAATACGGGGGGAAGAAGGGGATATATTTACAGTTGGTTTTTTCACTCCTGTCCACTGTCATCTAGTATATCTTACTGATTGGCTTCTTTTTTTTTTTTTTTTTTTATTTTATGTGTGTGTGTGTGTGTGTGTGTGTGTGGCCAGCTCAGCCCACCAGGGGGCAGGGCTGGCTGGCATGTGGTGCTGGGGGATTGAACCGTGGTCCCTGGGCTTTGCTAAAGCTTGTTCAAAGTAGGTGCTTTAGACCACTGAGCCATCTCACCAGCCCACTGATTGGCTTCTCATGGTTTTATAGGTCTCTTCTGTGAAAAGAAATAAACCTTTTTTCATATTTATTGCATACTTTTTTTCCTGATTGTTGTTAATCTTTTGACTTTATGGTGTTTTTCCATACTCCAAACTTAAATGTTTATAGTTAGATTCAATTTTGTAAGGAATAGGATTTGTTTATGTTATAATTAGACTTGCTGGGCCTGTTGGCACATGAGTGTAATCCCAGCACTTGGGAGGCTGAGGCAGAAGGATCATTGTGAGTTTGAGGCCAGCCTGGACTACATAGTGAGTTCAAGACCAGCCTGAACTCAACAACAAGACCTTGTCTCAAAAAAAAAAAAAAGAAAAAAAGATTCTTTCTAGTCTAAATTCATTAAAATTAAATAGAACCCTTTTGCATGTTTTTTAAAATATTTATTTATATTTAATACAGGGTCTACACAGTTCTGACTTGTAGTGATCACCTGTCTCAGTCCCTCCAGTGCTGGGACTACAGGCGTGAGCCACCATGGGGCCAGCACACAGTACCAGGGATCAAACTCAGGTCCTTGTGCTTGCCAGGCAGGTGCTTAGACTGCCAAGCTATTTCTGTAGCCCTGTATGTTTTCTTATTATACTTCTAAGTTTTCCATTCAAATTATATTCCACTTAAATTAAGTTAATTAAATGTGTTTTGTAAAAACTTTTAAAAATAATTTCTAACTGTGGAAAAGTATCATTTACTGGCTTTAAATGTTTTTAGTAGTACATTTTTACTAATAATGATTCATTAACTTTTGACATTTACACAAAGGAGACATGGCTTAATTTTGTTTTCTTAAAATATCTTTCTTGCTTAGGAACTGATGAATCTCCAGAACCACTGCCAATTCCCACGTTTTTGTTGGGTTATGATTATGATTTTCTGGTGCTTTCTCCATTTGCTCTCCCTTACTGGGAGAGACTTATGCTGGAACCCTATGGATCTCAAAGAGATATAGCCTATGTTGTACTATGTCCGGAAAATGAAGCTTTGTTACATGGAGCCAAAAGCTTTTTTAGAGATCTTACTGCAATATATGAGGTAGGTGTT
>NW_004524740.1:4304233-4323389 GCF_000260255.1 Octodon degus | reverse complement strand
GTGTGTGTGTGGCCAGCTCAGCCCACCAGGGGGCGGGGCTGGCTGGCATGTGGTGCTGGGGGATTGAACCGTGGTCCATGTGCTTTGCTAAGCTTGTTCAAAGTAGGTGCTTTAGACCACTGAGCCATCTCCCCAGCCCGAGGTAGGTGTTTTAAAAAGCAAAAGAAGTGGCATTTTAAAGCTACCTCCTGATTTGTATGGTTATATATAAAGCATAATGGGAGATTTACTAATTAGGACAGGGTGATGTTGACAGCAGATACTTTGTTATCATACAATCCAACTAGCGATCTTGTTTGCTTCTGTTTTTGAGAAGATCTCTCTATAGTTCAAGCTGGTCTCAAACTTGAACGCAGCACTCTTCTTGCCTCAGCCTTCCAGTGCTGTGGTTGTAGACGTGCACCACCACACCCAGCCAGTTAACAGTCTTGACCCTGTTCCTGGTAGGTGTGTATGTCATGGTTCATGGTAGAAAGCACCACATTGGAGGACAAATACCGATGTTATATATATATCATTCAAGCAAAGGTAGTATTGTTAAATAGAACTTGGAAGACTGAGGCTGGAGGATCTCCATGGGCTTGGGGCTGGCCTAAGCCACATACTGAGTTCAATGCGAGACTAAACCACATAGCAAGATCTTGGTACACCCCCCATAAAAGAAAAAAAACATATGTAATGACATTAAATCTTATTTTCCTGATACCTAATGTATATGGCATCCCTTAGGGTCTATTTCATTTCTGAAACTCTTAACTTTTTTTCTTCAGTGCTAGTGATTAAACCCAAAGCCTTATGCATGGTAGGCAAAGTAAGCCACACCCTATGCCTTTTAAACACTTTTATTTTGAGACCACACCTGGCTAATATGCCCAAACTTGCTCAAACTTAAGATTCTCCTGCTTCAACCTCCAAACAAATGTTATTTCAGGCATACACCACTATCTCCAGTTTCTTGGCTGCTGTTATACATTACATTTCTCATTCTATATCTGTCATTAGGCAAGGTAATTACAAATTATACATGCTGTGAGACATACAGCTTCATGTAAGCTTATACTTTCCTTTATGTAAAAGTACTTAGATAACCAACTTTTACATTTTGGTTTATTTTGCAGTCTGAATTTGTTAGTCTGCCTTGGTTTAGTTTCCATATAAATTTTCCACTTAATTTCAAGTTAGAGTTTCCCAATTCATATTAAGTGTTTTGAAAATCTTACAGTAAAGAAATTGAATTTAGCCTAATTCAGTTTTGCATACTTGTTGACATTGGGCAGTTTATAACAAAATTATTGACCCACAAAACTAGAGGAAGAGCTAGCATATATAGTGTGAATACATAATGTATTTGTATACCAAGTTTTATTGTATTTTGATAGGTGACTTTTTACATACATAAATTGGGATAGATGTGCAAATTAAAATGATTATGTTGGGCTGGTCAAATAGCTCAGTGGATTAAAGTACCTGGAAGCAGGCACAAGGGCTGGGGGTTTGATCCCCGTGCTGGCCCTGCCCCTGGGGTGCGCTGAGACACCCATTTGAGACAGGGCCTGGTGGCACACACCCATAATCCGAGCTCTTGGGAGGATGTAAACAGGTGGATCACTATCAGTCCAGTCTAGTAGTGAGATCCTGAACACCCTGTAGACCCTTCCCTAAAAAAAAAAAAAATGATCATGGTTTTTTTTTAAATGGGGGTTTTGTTGACATGGTGTTGCATACCTGTGATCAGAGTAAGTTTGTAGATTTGAGCCCAGTATAGGCAAATTAGTGAGATTATGTCTCAAAATAAAATAATTTTTTTAGGGACTGGGGAGATGGCTCAGTAGAATAAGCACTTCCCTGGCAGCGCAAGGGTCTGCGTTCAATCCCCGGTTTTGCCAAAAAAAAAAAAAATATAATAATAGTTAGGGTTTGGTGTTTTTTTTTTTTTTTGAGGCTCGAAATACCTTTAGGGCATTTCTGGTTTGCAGTGACTGTCTGGGTTGGAACCCCAGAAGCTTGAGCTTGAGGGCTTTGTTTAAGCAGGCACTTAAACAACTGAGCTACTGGGCAGGCCCCCAAAATGGTAGAAGGGCTTTTTTTTTAGGCTCGAAATGCCTTTAGGGCATTTCTGGTTTGCAGAATAATAATAATAATTTAAAAAAAAAAAAGGCTAAGGATATGGCTTAGTGCAAAGGTCCTGGGTTCAATCTGCCGTAACAGAAAAGAGGGCTGGGGTGAGGTGTTACGGGGTTCTGCCATGTTCCCTAGGCTGTCCTTAAACTCTTGGGCTCCTAAGTAGCTGGGATTTAGAAATGTGTACTACTGCAACTGTTTATTATTATTTTTTTAATGATTTCTCTTTGCTCATTTTTCTGTATTCCGTAAGCTTTTATTACATTCAAACCAAATGACTATTGCTGTTATGTAGTGTAATTTAGATGTGTTTTCATTATAATTATTTTGATTTTAAGAGAAATTGTATGATTTCTAAACAAAGAAATACTGATGGCTCTGTCTTCATATTTTTAATCTCAAATGTAGTTACAGTGATTTTTAAATGACTTAAATGCTTTATTTTCTGTTGTGTACTCAAATACCATAATAAATTAATTCTGCTCTTTTTATACATATTCATAGTCCTGTCGATTGGGTCAGCATAGACCTATTTCTCGACTGTTGACGGATGGGATCATGAGAGTTGGATCTACTGCATCAAAGAAACTGTCAGAAAAGATTGTAGCAGAATGGTTTTCTCAGGCAGCTGATGGTAACAATGAAGCATTTTCTAAACTCAAGCTTTATGCTCAAGTCTGCAGATATGACCTAGGTACTGAACTTAAATATATTGTTTTAGGGCAGTACTGGCAAACCATGACCAGATCAGCTAGCTGTTCTTATAAATAAAATCCTACTAGAATAAAGCCATCCTCCTGTATTTATATATATTACCATCTGCTTTTGTGCTGCAGAATCAGCTGAGTATGAGTAACAGAGACTGTGGTACACAAAAACAGAATTTATTTGCTAACTGAACCTTCCCAGACGGAAACTTCTGTTTAGGGATCCCTTTAGGTAGCAGTTGTGGATTCTAGCATATATAGTGTAAATACATAATGTATTTGTGTACAGAGTTTTATTGTATTTTGACAGGTGACTTTTTACATACATAAATTGGGATAGATTTTTGTTAATTCTCCAGTATCTGATGTTTTATTCACATTAAGATTCTTGATTTGGTGGGCTGGGGAGATAGTGCAACAGTCTAAGCACCAGCCTGGCAAGCGCAGAGACTCAAGTTCAATCTTCATTACCGTATGCCATATCAACCCGGAGCCCTGGGCAGGCCATGACAGCCCCAAAACCAGTTGTGGTGGTGCACATCTATAATCTCACCCTGTACCAAGTGAACACATAAATAAAAGATTAAAAAAAAATTTTTTTTTTTCTAATTCTTGACTTATGGGCTGGGGAGATAGCTCAATAGAATAAGCACTTGCCTGGCAAGCACAAAGGCCTGAGTTTAATCCCTGGTTCCGTCCCCCCCCCCCCAAAAAAAAAAATTCATGATTTGTTAATATTTTAGAGGTAAAATAATTTGTAGTCAATCTCTGAAACACCAAGAAGTAGTTTTTGCTATAGCTAAGAAAATGAATGCTGTTTAAGACTTTCTTGTACTTTGGAGTTAAATTTTCCTTTAGATTTAATCAGAGACAATATAGTGGTTCTCACTGCAGTCTTTTTAATTATCAGTGCAAACAATATTTCCTCAACTTGTGATTTAGGAGTGCTTTCAGTTTGATGAAAATTAGCTAGATACTGTTTTTTACATTCAACTAATTGTGTCTAGGAAATAGAAGTTTACTATACTTATGCAATAATCATTTCTTTGGTTTGTATAAACTGGTTTACTTTTACAATTCTATTTTTAAATTTTTTTTCTTTAGTTTCTAGAAAGCAGAAATTTAATACATGCTGTACTGTGAGCAAGCAACTTAGGGTAGATAATTTTCTAAATTTCAACTAGATGTTTTTTATTTATATATTAGAACTGGCCAGTGAAACAATGAATTAAATGTCATGTTTTTATTCTTTAGGTCCTTACCTTGCCTCCCAGCCATTGGACAGCTCTCTCCTTTCACAGCCAAATTTAGTTACCCCTACAAGTCAGTCTTTGATTACTCCACCTCCAATGACAAATACTGGAAGCGCTAATACACCATCTGCCACATTAGCCTCTACAGGAAGCAGTACCATGACAATGACTTCAGGTATTGCTGTGTCTTCTTCAGTTGCCACAGCTAATTCAACTTTGACCACAAGTTCATCTTCATCATCTTCCAGCTTGAATAGTGGAGTATCATCAAACAAACTACCTTCATTTCCACCCTTTGGCGGTATGAACAATAGTAGTACAGGATCCATGTCTACACAGGCAAGTACGGTTCAGAGTGGCCAGTTAGGTGGGCAGCAGTCATCAGCTCTGCAGACGGCTGGGATTTCTGGAGAGTCATCTTCCACTCAACCGCATCCTGATGTGTCTGAAAGGTACAGTGAAAAATACTGATATTTAGTATTTGGAGATAGCTCGGTCACAGACTTGTGCTTATCATGCTTCAGGCCCTAGATTCCCCACACCAAAACAATATAAATAACTAAGAAGATAGTCATTGTGAAGGAATATTATTACAGCATCATGCTTTTTTCTTATTCTTGAAATTTTAACTTTTGTCATGTTAGCCCTCTTAAATTTCTTTAATACATACTCTTATTAGACTTTTTTTTTTTTTTCCCCAAATGCCTTCAGGGCAGGTTTGGCTGGCTTGAGTTGTGTGGTTCGAACCACAGCAACTGAGCCTGACTGCTTTGTTGAAGCAGCCACTTGAAGAACTGAGTTAAGGGGTAGGCCCCCCAATGGCAGGATTTTTTTTTTTTTCTCCAAATGCCTTCAGGGCGGGTTTGGCTGGCTTGAGTTGTGGGGATCGAACCACAGTAAGCTGAGCCTGACTCATACTCTTAGACTCTTTAGGGTGGGAGTTAAGATCTTTTTTGTAGGTTTTTTGATACAGGGTCTCACTGTGTAGTTCAGGCTGGCCTCAAACTTGAGGCAGTCTCCTGCCTCATCCTTCTGATTGCTAGGATTACAGGTGTGCACAGTTTAGGGAGTTAAGATCTTAAAAACTATTTAATACAGATATCCATATGATGTTTGTGTCTTATGACAGCTGTCAAATAGATTTGCCTATGCAAATTATTTCTGTAATTGAGAAACTGATACTCAGCTACCCTTTTGAAAGGTTTTAAAGTTACCAAGTTTTAGGCTGGGGAGATAGCTCAGTAGCATAAATGACTGCTTCGCAAGTACAATGTCCCACATTTGATCCTTGGTACTGTGCCAAAAAAAAAAGTTACCAAGGTTTGAATTTTAGCTCTGCTGTTTAATGGTTTTTTTGTAATTAGGGGGAAATTCTAACCTTTCAGAGTATGTGACCTTATCTGCAAAATGCAAGTAATACGATATAATGTATATTAAGTGCTTTACGTGGCACTTTTCAGTTATTTATAATAACAGTGGTGATGATAGTTTTTGTTCCTTTGCGCAGAAGGTATTGGAGAGCTTCCCCCACCCTTTTTTTCTTTTGACCTTTTTGAGACAAAGTCTTATGCAGTTCAGCCGGCCTTGAGCTCACTTTGTAGCCCAGTCTGGCCTCAGACTCAGAACGATTCTCCTGCCTCAGCCTCCCAAGCACTGGGATTACAGACATGTGCCACCACATCTGTTCTGGAGACTTTTCCTTTTGACTTATGGATTAGTTTTAGTCTGAGGGTAGGTGTATTTTTTAGCTACCCAGGATGCTGATATGCTGTGTTATACTCATAAATTGTGTGTGTGTTGGGGCTGGAGAGATGGCTCAGTGGTCTAAAGCACCTACTTGAAACAAGCTTGGCAAAGCACAGGGACCGCGGTTCGATCCCCAGCACCACATGCCAGCCAGACCCGCCCCCTGGTGGGCTGAGCTGGCCACACACACACACAATAAATAAATGTAATAAATAAAAATAAATAAATATTAAGAAAAAAAAAGAAAGAAAAAAGAAACCCTTAAAAAAAAAATAAATTGTGTGTGTGTCTGTGTGTGTGTGTGTTCGGGAGAACCATTATACAGATTGATCTACCCATATTGACTAAACAGCTTTGTATTTTAAAAATAAATCACCGTTGAAGAATGAAGCTCATTCTGCATTATGAAATGAATCTGTATAGTCTAAAAATGTCTGAAACCATTGAGTAGGTCTAGAAACCTGGCTTCTTTCTGATCTGTCTTTGTTTCTAGCCAGCTAATGAGATAGCTCTAGGACAGGAGGCCATCTTTGTTTCAGTTTTATCCCTCATATGCTAAGCTTTCTTTCAGTTTTGATACTACATGGTTTTTTAGAAAGTCTTTTGTTTGTTTAATTGTTTATTTTAGTGCAAGAGACATTGTACATGTGAAATAAATGGTATGCACAATGTTTATGGTTTCATGGGAAGAAAGAGATAGTCTTTACTGTCAGTCTGTTCAACATCTTCTAGTAAAAGGAAAGAGTTGTAAAAATCTGCTTTAACACTGTCTTAAGCAAATATTCAACTTTTTAATCTTATTTTTACCACAAATTTTAGCACAATGGACCGAGATAAAGTGGGAATCCCCACAGATGGTGATTCACATGCAATTACCTATCCACCTGCAATTGTTGTTTATATAATTGATCCTTTTACATATGAAGATAAAGATGAGAGCACTAACTCTTCTAATGTGTGGACTTTGGGGCTGCTCCGATGCTTTCTGGAGATGGTCCAGACTCTTCCTCCTCATATCAAGAGTACTGTTTCTGTACAGGTAAAACTGAGAAATGCTTTTTTTATTTATGTTAATCTTTGGAATGCTGGGTTCTCTCGATTTTTATCTTATATTGAGTACATTAAGTGTGCCTTGTGTTATTTTATAAATCAGTTTGTAGCGGGGCCAGGGAGATGGCTCAATGGAACAAGCACTTCCCTGGCAAACATAAGGGCCTGAGTTCAATCCCTGGTTCTGCCAAAAAAAAAATAAAAATAAAAATAAAAAAATAAATAAATAAATAAATCAGTTTGTAAATTAATAAGCCTAATAAGTGAAAAATACAGTGTGGGCTTATATAAGTTAGAGTGTGTTTTGGTTTTGGATTTTTGAGACAGGATGTCACTGTAGTCCACACTGACCTTGAACTCAGTAGGGAGCCCAGACTGGCCTCAACCTCATGTTGAACCTCCTTCCTCAGCCCCCTCTGTGCTGTCATTACTGTCATGAACCACCATACTGAGCTATAAGCTAGAACTTTAAGATAGACTGTAAGTAAAGGTATAAAAGCAAAAGTAAAATTTTTAAAGAAAATTTGAACTCTTAATTTTATTAATTACAAGAAAGTCATCACATGGTGGTATTTTTTTTTTTTTTTTTTTTTTTTTTTTTTTTCTGAACCGGGGATTGAACTCAGGTCCTTGCGTTTGCCAGTCAAGTGCTTATCCTACTGAGCCATCTCCCCGGCCCCTCCATAGTGGTATTAATATAATTGCTAGGTAGGAAACTACAGGTTTTTAGATGGTCCTTTAGTTCAGGACCCATTGATAAAATTGACACTTTATTAAAGAATTGTGTTTTTTATCTTTAGATAATTTAAGTTAGGTTTGATTAAAATTCATTGGTAAGCAGTTTTTAGAGTTTTAGTCCTACCGTGTCTTTTATTCTTTGATGGAAGTTTAACATTTGCGATATTTACTTACACTTCTTAGATTGTTCCTTGTCAGTACCTGTTACAACCTGTGAAGCATGAAGATAGACAAATTTATACCCAGCATTTAAAGTCCCTGGCTTTTTCGGCTTTTACCCAGTGTCGGCGACCACTTCCAACATCAACCAATGTGAAAACATTGACAGGCTTTGGTCCTGGTTTAGCCATGGAAACTGCTCTTAAAAGTCCTGATGTAAGCATGTTTGTCATGGTCAAAGTTATTGAATGATTGTAATTTATCAAAAAATTTAGGTGCAGTTTTTAAAATTTTGCTTTTGTTTTCCAATTAGAATTGGGTAAATACTGTGTATTTTTTTTAAAGATTACTTGGTACTATAGTACCTTAACTTTCTGTTTTACAGAGACCAGAGTGTATTCGTCTTTATACACCTCCATTTATTCTGGCTCCAGTGAAAGACAAACAGACAGAGCTAGGAGAAACATTTGGAGAAGCCGGACAGAAATACAATGTTCTTTTCGTGGGCTACTGTTTGTCACATGATCAAAGGTGGATTCTTGCATCTTGCACAGATTTATATGGAGAACTTTTAGAAACGTGTATCATAAACATCGATGTTCCAAATAGGTACTTATATTTCTGTAAATGCATTATGATACCATTTCACTGAAAATTTTAACACGAAACACAAACTTTAATGAGCAAAAAACTGGAAAATATTACATTCATGCAGCTTTTTACTTTTTTATATTTTATGAATTTGTATTTTATAATTAACATAATGAAAAATAATTTTGAGGATTAATCTGTTAACACGAAGATTAGGGTTTCTAACTTAATGTCATGAAGTGTGAAGTAGTGATTTTATTGGAAAATTTTTGAAACATCTAAAAAGTCTTTCTGCAACTAAAAAATACATCTATAAAATGTTTAAACTTTTCTTGGTACCCTGTGTGATACAAACCATAATTAACTGTTTTAACTTTCTCTTTTTTTTTTTTAAACTTTAGTACAGGGTCTACAGGGTCTCACTATGTAGATAGGGACTCATAGTGATCTGCCTGTGTTCAGCCTCCCAAGAGCTGGGATTACAGGCCTGCGCTATCACACCCAGTCTCAGTCTCAATCGCTGTCTCAGCACGCCCCAGGGTTGGGGGTTGGCACAGCATGCCAGGGATGGAACCTGGCGCTGTGCTCTGCGTAAGTGGATGTTTTAGTCTGCTGAGCTATCTGGCCAGCCTTTTTTTTTCTTTCTTTCTTTTTGAGACAGAGTCTTGCTATTCAATTCTGGCTGGCCTTGAGCTCACTTTGTAGTCTAGGCTGGCCTCAGCGATCCTCCTGCATCAGCCTCCAGAGTAGAGGGATGATAGGCCTATGCCACCACACCCAGCTTAACTTTTTATTTATTTATTTTTGTACTTGGTATAGGATCTCACTATGCAGGTCAGACTCTAGTGATCCTCCTATTTCAGCCTCCCAGCACTAAGATTATAGGCATGTGCCACCACACTCAATTTTGTTTGGTGGGTGGGGCCAGCACAGCATGCAGTGCTGGGATCAGACCTGGGTCCTTGCACTTGCCAGGTGTTTAGACCGCTGAGCTAGCTTCCTGACCCCTTTGTTTTCTAACCAATTCTATTTTTTTGGTCGTGGAGATCAAACACAGGACTTTGCATTTATTTGCCAGGCAGGTGCTTATGCTGTTGAGCTGTATCCCCAGCCCTAACTTTCTTTTTTAAAATTGTTAACTGAAAATTTGTACCAACATTTGAGGGTATTTTCTGAAAGTGATGGTCTTCTTTTTAAAATTCTCCTTGACAGTAATTAGATATAATGGTCAGTTATTATGAAAAATACAGCTAATAGGTCACATCAGGTGAGCCTCATGTTCACTTAAACATTTCTAGTAACATTATTTCAAAACTAGTGAAAGTTGCTCAGGAGTAATTGAAAAGCTGATTGGTGCAGTGTTTCAGTTTTAAGTGTTTTAGTTTTTAATATTTGGAGTCTTCATTTATTAAGTAATGATTTTTAAGTTCAAAAATTGGTTACGTGCAAAATATTTAGATTATTAGATGTTAGTGGTACTGGGAAAGCAGAAAACCAGAAGGTTTTTTTTTTTTTGGTTTTAGTTTTGGGTTTTTGTGGTGGTGGTCCTGTAGGTTAAATTCAGGTACTTTGTACTAAACTACATTTGCCATTCCTTATTTTTTTGAGATAAGGTCTTGGTGAGCAGCCCACCCTGCTTCAAATTTGGTGGTCCTCTTGCCTCCAGCATGCCTGGCTTAGGAATATTAATTTTTGTTCTTGTTTATTGTCCATAAATCTTACAAACAGTAAGAATAAAGAATAAATCTTCTTTATTCCTTCAATACTACTTTGATTTATTTGTTAGGATATTTGTGCCAATTAGGTAACATTTGGAAAGAATATACTTATATATAAAGGAAGAGATTGTAGATAAGGAAAAATATCACCCTTTCCATCATAATAAACATAATAATGCCATTATCCTACCTGGATAAAAAATAGGAGTGGAATAATGGTTAAGACACAGTGGTGAAAAAAAAAAAAAAGACACAGTGGTGGAATTAGAAGGACCTGTGTTCAAATGCTAATCCTTCTACTTTCCAGTTATGTATTTTAGGAAAATTACTTACCTGGAAAAGCTGGAGAATAGTTGTTTCTGTCTCATAGGATTATCTGGATAAAATGAAATATTATATGTCAGTTGATGTATGGATGGTACCAAGTAAATGTTAACTACTGTTGGTTGGCCACAGAATGCTTGTATTATATTACTACTTACTTTCCTAATTAGGGATATGTATATAAAAACCCCGAAGAACCTTGTTTGATCTGAAATTTTCCTGAGTATTCATTGAGCAGAGATTGGTTTACTATAGCTAGAGGGCCCAATTCGGCTACTACCATCTTTCTGGTTTTTGTCTACCTGCTATTTTTGTGCTGTAGCAGCAGGTTGAATTCTATTGAGAAAATCTTTTTTTTTCTTCAGAACTGGGAATTGAACTCAGGCCCTTGCACTTGCCAGGGAAGCATTTATTCCACTGAGCCATCTCCCCGGCCCAGAAAATCTTGATATCTTGGAAAGACACTGAGGTCATATGCCTGTAATTCCAGCTCTCTGGGAGGTTGAGGCAAGAGGATTGTGAGTTTGCACTCAGACAGCAATTTAAATAAGACCCTGTTTTGTTTTGGGTGGGTTTTTTGTTTGTTTATTTTAGAACTGGGTCTACAAGGTCTCACTACATAGATCAGACTCTTAGTGATGCTCCTATTTACAGCCTCCCAAGAGCTGTGATTACAGGCGCATGCCAACAAGCCCAGTCTCACTTGCTGCCTCAGCACACCCCGGGGGCAAACTCAGGAATCAAACTCCCAGCCCCTGTATCTGCCTGAGCAGGTGCTTTAATCTGCTGAGCTATCTAGCCGGCCTTAAAACCCTGTTTCAAAACAAAAATAATTTTAAATAAAGTTTGTTGGGATCAAAATCACTGTTTCTGGTCAATTAAGGGAGTTTGTGAACAAGCTTTTTTTTTAAAAAAATTGCAGTTTGGTACATATTATAATGTGTGTTTGGGGGGGAAAAAACCTGTAAAACATGTTTTTTTTTTCAGCAAAACATAGGGGCCCGGGGAAATGGCTCAGTAGAAAAAGTACTTCCTGGCAAGCTCAAGGGTCTGAGTTCAATCCCCGGTTCTGCCAAAAAAAACCCAAAAATAAACAAAACGTAAAACTTGATGATACATCCCTGTATCTCAGCTACTTAAAAAGTCAAGGCAGAATGAATGCTTGAGCCCAGGAGTTCAGTGAAAACCAGCTTGAAGAACACAGTGAGAAACTGTCTTAAAACAAACCAGAAATACTTTACTTGACACTTTGATTTATTATGTTCATTCTTAGGACTTGCGTAAAGGTGTTAAGTATTAAAATTAAGACACCAGAGCCTGGGGATGAGGAACATACTTGCCTAGTGTGCACATAGTTTTCGTTCCTCAATATTGCCCTTCTCATAAAGTTATCCCATGAAACTTAGAAATATTTATGACTTTTATTTCATTCAATAGGGCTCGTCGGAAAAAGGGTTCTGCTAGAAGATTTGGTCTACAGAAACTTTGGGAGTGGTGCTTAGGACTTGTACAAATGAGCTCATTACCTTGGAGAGTTGTAATTGGTCGTCTGGGAAGGATTGGTCATGGAGAATTAAAAGGTAAAATTGTGTTTTATTTAATTTAAAATTTTGTTTTATATTTCAGTGTTCAGGCCATATCTAAATGTATGTGCTGAGTAAAATGTAAAGGTTATCAGTAAATTTTCTAATGTGCTGGGGATTGAGCTAGGGTGTCATACCTTCATGGTGAGCCACTGTTACACAGGCAAAGCCCAAACCCAAAACTTTGGGGCAGTGAATACTGGGTTTGAACCCGGACCCTTTGTACTGAGCTATTCAACTTTTTTCACATTTTGAGACAGGATCTCATTAAATTTAAGATATGCAGGAAAGTTGGACTTCAGCTTGCCATCCTCTTCCTGCAGCCTCCTAGAGGGCTGAGATTATAGGCTATACCAACACAGCCAGATCAGACTCCTTCCTAGCCCTGGGATTATAGGCATACACCACCATGCCAGGACTCAGTAGCCAGCTTAGTGTGCCCAGGGTCAGGGCCAGTACAGCATGTGTTATCAGGGATCAAGCCCCCTGGTCCCAGTGTTTGCTTAAGCAGGCATGTAGTCTGCTGAGCTATGAGGAGTCAGATGTGTAGTTAATCACTATTGTTGTATTCTACTTTTTCTCCTTTTTATGGGTTCTTGAATTCATCCACGGTTCAAAAGTTACAGGGATAAAGGAAATTGAATTAAGATGAACAATATGATTTTTTTTTTTTTTTTTTTTTTTGAGACAGGGTCATACAATGCAGTTCAGGCTGGCCTAGTGCTCACTTTTGTAGCTCCCAGGCTGGTCTTGAACTCACAGAGATCCTCCTAGAACTCCGGTCCTTGTGCTTGCCAGTTAGGTGCTTATCCTTCTGAGCTATTTGTCCAGCCCCAACAGTAGGATTTTTGACTTGATGACTCCTTTGAGAAAGATTTTTTTTTTTTTTAACCTTTTTTGGAACAGGGTTTCACCATGCAATTAGGTTCATCTTGAGCTTGAACTCACTCTGTAGCCCAGGCTGGCCTTGAACTCAGCCTCCCAAGTGTTGGGATTACAGGTGTACACTACTACACCTGGTTGGACATTAATTTTTAAATCATTAAAAATGTTTTTGTGTTCTCATCTTGGTTCTATACTATAGTTCAGTGCTTTAATTTGTATTTTAATTGTTGATATCCACAGACTGGAGCTGTTTGCTGAGTCGTCGAAATTTGCAATCTCTAAGTAAAAGACTCAAAGACATGTGTAGAATGTGTGGTATATCTGCTGCAGACTCTCCCAGCATTCTGAGTGCTTGTTTAGTAGCGATGGAACCCCAAGGCTCTTTTGTTATTATGCCAGGTTAGCTGTCTCAGTTTATATCAGAATTAATTCATGCACTTAATTTTTAAAGTATTATATAAAAATTTACTTATTTATTTTTACAAAATGTCTCTAATTCTCTTTATAGATTCGGTATCAACAGGTTCTGTTTTTGGAAGAAGCACTACTCTAAATATGCAGACATCTCAGCTAAATACCCCACAGGATACATCATGCACTCATATACTTGTGTTTCCTACTTCTGCTTCCGTACAAGTAGCTTCAGCTACTTATACCACTGAAAATTTAGATTTAGCTTTCAATCCTAACAATGGTAGGTTAATTATTCTTAAGAGTTGTTTTGGGGGGTTTTGTGGTAGTTGTCAGTTTTTTTAGAGATGAATCTTAATATGTTCCTCAAGTTGTTGATGAATTCTCTGGGCTCAAGTGATCTTCCTGCCTTGATTCCCCACGGTATCTGAAACTGCAAGCATGCCCTACTGTGTATAGCCAAAAAACATTTTTAAATGCAGTGTATACACAGAAGAAGAGATGGTCATGTGACTATAGCAGAAGAATGCAAAGTCAGAGGAAGAAGATGCTCTGACTGAAGATTAAGGAAGGGGCTATGAACCAGTGCCCTTAATTCTAGATATTAAAGACAAGATTATTTTTCTCTAGATTCTCTAGGAGCATTGCCCTGCTGGACCAAATTTTTTTTTCTGTTTTTCATTCAAATTTTGTTGGTACATTTTAGGTATAGCCAGTTATCACATTCATCATATGGAATTTGTACATGTACATGATATAATTTGATTTTTTCCCACTCCCCCACCCTCCCTATAACCCTTCCTTCCCTTACCCTTTACAAAACCTTTGTTTCCACTCTTTCAGTTTTTAACCACCATACCACACACCCCCGCCTCCCTCCCCTCCCCAATCCTGTGTTTCATTCCCCATTTGACAATTTTCTTCCTGGGGCTGGGGAGATAGCTCAGTTGAATAAGCCCTTGCCTGGCAAGCCCAAGGACCTGAGTTCAATCCCCAGTTCTGCAAAAAGAAAAAGAAAATTTTCTTCCTATTTCACCATACCTCATGCATTTTAGGTCTTATTTACACATTTGGTTTCTTACAGCAGAGAAAAAATTCATTATTTACATGTGTGTCCTGATAGAATTCACTTAAGAATATGGACTCAAGATGCATCATTTATCTAACAGTGTCTCATGCTTATCCTTTGTTATGGCAGAATAGCTGCTGGAACTAATTTAAAACATTACTTCCGAACTAATGAATGTTGCCTTACACCAACAAGTGTATGATAATTTGTCACATGAGACCATTCTTGTAGCTTCTGTATATATCCAAACTAAGGGAATAATTGATCATAAAATATTTATAGATGTTTATACTTTGGCTTTTGAGTTATCTGCACTAAACTTTATTATTCATTTTATATTTTTATGTCTTAATTAGCCAATGTAGTATTTTATATAAACTGCCAGAATAAAGACATAGCTTTGTTTTTGTTGTTGTTGTTTTTGTTTTTATGGCTGGCTCAGCCCACCCTGGGGGCAGGACTGGCACTGCATGTGGTGGTGGAGATCTAATTGCAGTTCCAGGGCACTTACCTAAGCAGGTCCATTAGACTGCTTAGCTATCTCACCGGTCCCAGATAGAGCTTTTGGCAAACGTTGGTAGGTTTATTTCATAGAAAAATTAGTACTTTGTTATTTTGAGCTACCTTAGAAAATGTCAGGTCTTCAAAATCATATATTATTATAGTTTCTTGTTATAATTTGAATATTTTAAAAATGGATATTGTGAAATACCCATTTTAAGTACATTTTCATTTCCTACACACTGTATTTGTTTTGTATTAGTATTAACAAATTGCATTACTTACTGGCTTAAAAGATCATCTGTTATCTTAAAGTTCTAGAGGTACCCAAAATCAGCTTCATTGGGTTAAAAGTCAACGTGTCAGCAGGATTATTTCAGAAAAGAAAAAAAAAAGACTCATGATTTCAGGGTTTACTTGTTGAATCTGAAATCATTTCCCTATCTGAAGATACTCTAGCTTGATCACATCTCTAAAATGCTTTACTGTAACATGTCCATAAATTCTTGGGATTAGACCATGAACATCTTTAGGGAGCCATTGTTTGTACTGTATGTCTGCTTATACCTTATTGATATGACTGCTAATACAGTACTTGGCATATGATTGTACTTCAGCAGCACACGTAATACTTGACATATGATAGATACTCAGGAAACATTGGTTAAATTAATCTATTTTGGTCACCATTTGTTTTAACTATTCATTGTGCATGACCATAGGGTATGTAAATTAGTATTTAATTTCTTTCTCCTGTATAGATGGAGCAGATGGAATGGGTATCTTTGATTTATTAGACACACCAGATGACCTTGATCCTGATATCATTAATATCCTTCCTGCATCTCCAACTGCATCTCCTGTACATTCTCCAGGATCTCATTACCCCCATGGAGGTGATACTGGCAAGGTAATACTGTTACAGAAATTCAATTTATCTAAATGTCATTATTCTTTTTGGGGGGGGCATGGAACTGGGGATTGAACTCAGGCTCTTGCGCTTGCTAGGGAAGCGCTTATTCTACTGAGCCATCTCCCCACCCCCATTATTCTTTTTTTTTTTTTTATAAATATATTTGTGTGTGTGTGTGTGTGTGTGTGTGTGTGTGTGGCCACCTCAGCCCACCAGGGGGCAGGGCTGGCTGGCATGTGGTGCTGGGGGATTGAACCGCCGTCTCTGTGCTTTGCTAAGCTTGTTCTAAGTAGGTGCTTTAGACCACTGAGCCATCTCACCAGCCCCCCCATTATTTTATATAAGGGATTAATAGCTAAATGCCAACACTTTTTTCCTTGCAGATGAGATTAACAGTACATTCATATACTTCTGTCCCATAGCCATGTCTACATTTTGTAGAGTTCCTAATGTTTTGCTTTCCCTAAGTCTGTGTTTTTCTAAACTACTTGGCATTAACCCTGTGTTTTTCTAAACCCTTGGCATTAACTAACATAGCTTTAGTTAACAGCACCATTGGAAATCAGTGTTTGGCTAAATGAGCTACCATTCATATCAGAGTTATGATAAGAAATATAATAGAAATGATGATTTTCTCATAAGAACAGTTAAATAATGACCGCTATCTCACTCTTGTTTTTAGCAATTAAGAAAGTAGGCTGCTGTTCCATATTATGCATAAGATGTTTGATATGCAGACAGATAGTGAGGTTAAGCTTAACAGCCTAAGTTGTATGGTAATAACAGTAAGCTTGTCTTCTGGGTGGTTAACAACCTAAGTTTGCAAACCAAAATTAGAGAAAAAGGAGGGCCATAAGGAAAGCCAACATTTTGGCCCTAGCCTTCCAAGGTCAATTAAGACTCAGGACATATGAGAACTTGTACTGTAATGTCACGTAACTCAGTAGTGTACCAGATTTTCTGATCAAGGAGATTATAGGGCCAAAGAGGAAAGTGATCAATGATGTAGAGTGTGCCTACGGAGAGTCACGTGGAGAGAAAACATTCTCTCAGGCTTTCACAGAGAGCACATTGGCCAAGCAATGGCCGTGACTCATCCACATGGCTGCACTGACAAAGGTTCTACAATCTGAGGTACAGGATCTCAGGATAAATCCTGAGGGAATTTCACTGACCTTATCAGACCCAAAAGCTACAACTCTTGTTGCATAGGTCCTGCTTTACCTTGGTCTTAACCATCCAGCAGGAAAGTATAAAAACGAAACATAAGAAGTAAAGCCATGCTATTATGTTGAGGTGTAGGGGACTCAGGTCAACAATTTCTGACATTGCCAGTCAAGCAGAAGACCCAGTACTATTACGGGCTACTGGACTCTTCTAGAATATTTTGCTGAGTTTACCCACCTATAATATTCAAATAATGAAACTTAACAAAAAGGGGATACAGCTGAATGTCCATTTTGTATCTGTGTATTCAAAGTGGTTAGGATAGATATATAGTTACATTCTCTTAATGAATAGAGGGATTTGTTCTAATCGTGTTTGTAAATAGGATATCGTGTCCGCATCTTGTACAGCAATTAACCACTAGGAAAAATGTATGCAAATGTGTTATTATTGAAACTGTCCTACCAGTTTGATTTGAAACTGTCTCATTGCTATTTGTTTATCAAAATTATGGGGAAAAAAAAAGAAAGTAGACTGTATTGCTTTTGTTTAAAATCAGAGTAGGTGTGCTTCATTGACTGTTATTTATAGTTTGTGAAATTGTACATAATGGTTATTTGATTGTTTTAGTGTGCATATGTTTAGAATCTACCTTTTCAAAGTAGGGAATCTTTGTCCAGTTTTATTTTGTATACCTTTTTTTTTTAACTGCACAAAGTGCAGTTATTGAAATATATGTACACATGCATAAACTTCAGTAATCTTACCACCGTAACACAAGTTTTTCTTTCTTTCTTTCTTTCTTTCTTTCTTTCTTTCTTTCTTTCTTTCTTTCTTTTTTTTAGTGCATTTGGTACAGGGTCTCATTATGCAGCTCGGAGTCATAGTGATCCTCCTGTTTCTATCTTCAGCGCTGGGATTGTAGGCGTGCACCACCATGCCCTGTCTCGGTGGCTAGCTCAACCTGTCTGGGGGCAGGCCCAGCTTGGCATGTGGTATCAGGGATTGAACTTTGGTCCCGGCACTTGCCTAAGCTAACCTAAGCATGCGCTTACTCTGCTGAGTTATCTTGCCAGCCCAGTTTTTACTTTTTAGCAAATAATTTCCTTCCAAATGTATTTATATTCAGCTTTCAATAAGTATAATTAACTTCTTAATGTTACATTGTTGATATGCCTTTGCTTATTATATTATTCCCACAAAGTTGGACATTCAATTTTTTTCCTTCCTAAGTACTGATGTATTGAATATTTTTATGATTTTTTTTCTGTTTATTTAAATACCAAGAAATATACATGTTTGCATGATCCTTTCCAAAACACTACATTATATTAATTACATTTTATAATATTGGTAGTGAAGAAAGCTAAATTGCTCACTACTGTTTGGAGTATGATTATCAGGACTTAGGTTGAGGTACTGTTAGGAAATAAGTTAGAGATTTCATTGAACATTTTGTATTTTTCACTTAAAGTTGAAGGCTTGCAAAATACATTTGCATTCTGGGTTTGGCATACTAATACTGACTTGCTAAACAGTGGGTATTTTTATTTATGTGACTTTGTTGTGTTCTTTCTTTGTTCTTAGAGGCAGGGTCTTACTAGGTAGTCCAGGCTGTCCTCAAACTTGCTGTCCTCCTGCCTCAGCTTTCTGAGTGCTAGGATTGCAGTTGTATATCACCATGCTCAGTTTAAGCCTAGCTCTTTTAATATTATTACTATTGAATTTTTGAATATTTAATTTTTTTAATTGATGTCTTAAGTTGGGACACATTGTCATCAGCCCTGTTTATATTTATAATTGTTATCTAGATATTGAATGAACTAATACACTTTTAACTTTATGTTTTTAAGGGCCAGGGTACTGATCGGCTACTTTCAACAGAATCTCATGATGAAGTAACTAATATTCTTCAGCAGCCGTTGGCCCTTGGATACTTTGTATCAACTGCCAAAGCGGGTCCATTACCTGACTGGTTCTGGTCAGCATGTCCTCAAGCACAATATCAGTGTCCCCTTTTTCTTAAGGTATTACCATTTCTGTACCTGTTCATAACTAATCCTTGATTCCTTGGAAGTATAGAAGTAGCTTGTCTTAAATTCTAAATTCTGAGATGTACATATGACTCAATCAGGATATCACAAAGAAAATTATCTCCTTATGAAACAACTATGATTTTTAAATTATATTAAATTTGAACTTTTTTGTGGGGGGGATGTT
>NW_004524740.1:4301703-4303975 GCF_000260255.1 Octodon degus | reverse complement strand
TAGCCTTGAACTCATTTTATAGCTCAGGCTGTTCTCAAACTTAAATCTTTCTACCTCAGCCTTTGGAGCATTGGAATTGCAGTCATGCACCACCATACCCAGTTGTACTTTATCCTAAACTCCTAGAACTCTCACTTTCAGTAATGATTCCAATTTCATGTACTCAAATTTAGAGCGGCAAGAAGTCATCTCTTTCTAACATTCTCTAGGTGGTAACATTCACCCTCCCAAACTCAAGATTAAAACCTAGACTTATGCTTATAATGTCATTCTTTTAATTACATCATACCACACTCCTTATTGTGCTGCATTTTTGAGGACTAAAGGATTCACAATCTTTGTAATACACTCTTTTTAATTTAATTTACTCTTTACTTAATACTTTCTAGCTTTATGTATATTGCCATTTTAAACTATTGAGTGGTTTTTTAAGTATTAAGATGCAGGACTGGGGATATAGCTCAATGGCATAAACACCTACCTGGCAAGTGCAAGGTCCTGAGTTCAATTCCTGGTACAGCAAAAAAAAAGAAAGATGCTCAACCTCAGTGATTTATTTTATCAAACACTAAAGGCTCTGAAAAATAGCAGTAAATAACATAGTTTACCTAACACTTCCTATATTTTAATACACATGTAAGAAGATTGTGTAACATCTATCTATAGCTTATGATCTTAGTGTTTCAGGACACTTTTTTTAGAAAACACTACTTTACAAAGAAGTCCAAGGGACTATCCAGATTCTTTTCTACTCAATATTTATTTGCAGAGAGGATAGTGTAAAGTGTGCATTCACCCTCAGATACAGTGTAACAAGATTAGGACTTCTGATTCTGAATTACCAGGTAAGGCATAATTTACTGTGATTTTTGTTCACCTTTTCTTTATACATCCCATTTCAATTCTGTACTTTAGGAAAAAAAACCCACCTTGTATGTTTCTCTTTGCTTCAAAAAATTATGGGTTGTTACTACATAGTTAAAAATCATTTTATCATAAACATTAGAGCACTGGTACTAACATCTTTGGTTACAGTCCTGAATGTGCTACATACAAGTTAACACCATTTACAGTAAATAGAATGGAACCTACCAAAAGTAGATAGTACCACTCTCTTGTTACAGCTTTTTAACAGTATTATATATATTGACTTATAAACAAAATGGTTCACTTTATTTAATTGGAAATGAAGAGTAGCACATTCTTTTTTCCCACTGTTCCCATATTTGTTTACATGAATGTGGTAGTTGTTTATAATGCTACTGTAAAATATATTGTACAAAGAAGGTGTCTGTGCATTGTATTAGAGTGTTAGCAATTTAACCAAAGGCAGCTGTTTATAGCAATTAATGGCAAACTTCTTAGAGCTTTCAGTGATAACAAACAGCCTGTTGTACCATGCATGCCGTGGGTTCACCACCACCACTGGTTTATATGTACTTGTGTTTGCTTACATCTGTTTAGGACTTAGACCTAAGTATGTCTGCCTATTTAAGTTCTGTGTAACAGAGGGACAGAGTGTACTCAAGTGTATTAGTTTACTGCCGCTTAAACTTTATTTTACTTTACATATTTAGGCAAACTAGACTTAGAAATTGATTGGAAATCCTTTTTAAGAGTTATTGTGAAGTCTTACAAATTATAACTAGGGCTGGGAATATAGCTCAACATTATAGCACCAGCCTTGCAAGCACAAGGTCCTGAGTTAAATTCTCACTACCAAAAATTTTTTTAATAAAATCAATAAATAAATATAAACTAGCTGAAGAAAAGTAAATAGGAAGTTTTGTATGTAAACATTACCTCAGTAATGAATTAAGAAGGAGAACAAATGTTACAGTGGCTTCCATTCATAACACAGTTCTAAAAGATGTCTTTATTTCATGAAGCAAGGAAGATACATGGTACATTAAGGGAGTAAAGTAAAACTAAATAGGTAAATTTATCCCATATGGTTAACTGATTACCTGTTAACTTTTTAGGCCTCTTTGCACCTCCACGTGCCTTCAGTGCAATCTGACGAGCTGCTTCACAGTAAACACTCCCACCCACTTGACTCGAATCAGACTTCTGATGTCCTCAGGTACAGCTCTTCACCATTGTGCTCTCCACTAAAACTCGAAAAAATATGTTGGTTCTTACATATGTGTTTGTACGTCTTTGAATCTTTAGATGAATCATTCAGAATAAGTTTTTTTCTAACATCTATAATCTACTTTTTTTTTTTTTTAATTTTTATGTATTTGTGTGTGTGTGTGTGTGTGTGTGTGTG
>NW_004524740.1:4294205-4301603 GCF_000260255.1 Octodon degus | reverse complement strand
GTGTGGCCAGCTCAGCCCACCAGGGGGTGGGGCTGGCTGGCATGTGGTGCTGGGGGATTGAACCGTGGTCCCTGTGCTTTGCTAAGCTTGTTCCAAGTAGGTGCTTTAGACCACTGAGCCATCTCACCAGCCCTATAATCTACTTTTAAGTGGCTTGGATTTTTTTTGGTGGTGAGGGGCAGGGGGATGAAGCCCAGGGCCACACACATTCCAGGCAAATCAGTGCTTTATCACTGAGCTATACTTTCAGCCTAAGAAAAATTTTTGTGGAATTAGGTATCTTTTTCCCTAAGGAGTCTATTCTTTTTATCTTCCAATCTTTTAAAAGGTGACTTTAATCTTAGATAACCATAATTGAAAGTTACACCCAAAATCTACAGTGGAAATAGGTACATGACTTACAAAGTTTATTTGCTTTTCAGGTTTGTTTTGGAACAGTACAATGCACTCTCCTGGCTAACCTGTGACCCTGCAATCCAGGACAGACGCTCATGTCTCCCAATTCATTTTGTGGTGCTGAATCAGTTATATAACTTTATCATGAATATGCTGTGATCTTTATTTGTTGGAACTGTGCAAGAAAAGAATAAGAAAAAAATATTTTGCTGCAGGATTACATTACAATTATCTTCTCAGTGAAAGTCATTTGTGATGGGGTCTGATTCTTATTACTTCAACAAATATTGTTTTGACTTGGGGGAGGGACTATAACCCTGCTGTTTTTCATTGACTGTACCGAACTCTTTAAGATGATGACTGATCACACAAAAGGTATTATAACACTTTCGTAGCAAAAATTAACTTTTTTTTTCCAGTCACAGTATTTGTGAAGAGTAATGAGCCATAGTACCCAGTCATGTTAAATGAATATTAAAAGCATGGAGAGGAAACATGAGGAACAATGAATTCCAACATATGGCTTTAGAACATCAAGGTGTTCTTGTATTGGATTATAGTATCTAGTATTCAAAAATGCCTGCATCTCTTATTTATTGTAAGTTTTTAATGTATAAATTGTCTTATATTTCTTAACCTCTTTTATAAAAATTTTCCTAGAAGGTTTATATTGCCTTCTTGCTTTAAAGCAATTGGTCTAAAATATATGTAATCGTCTTAATTAAAAAGTTGCAGTAGGGTTGCTTTTAGAGTATTATTTTTTTGTAAGGGGGTGGGTGGGACAGTAAATTTGTATTGTCTCAATGTACAGTTTAATGGGGATAGAGTGGGAATAATGTCCATGCCATTGTGTGTGGAGGATTTACAGCTAAGCTGTAGTTGCAGAGTACATGTACAGTAATGAAGTTCACTGTGTTTATAAAATGAAAAGGTACTGGGTCTTACAACATTTTATATATCACACCTTTACAGGATAACATGATGGCAATATACAAGTGATATTGTTAGGTGGTTTAACTTAGAATAAATTTGAGAATTCTTCAGTTATATTTTGTACTATGGTTTAGGGCTATGACTAATATTTCAGGCCATTTCCAGTGAAAGAAAGTTAGTTTTACAAGAAAAACATTTGCTACTGAATGCTTAAACTAATTTTGGTGTTTAATGTTACATGCTTAAATTTTTTTCAGTTTTAACAGTGGCACATTTAGGCATGGGAATATTACTAATTATGAAATTTATCTTCAGGATCTGCTATAAGATTGAAATTTAGCCCAGCTCTAGACATTTTACAAATTATTTTAAGAGCAGTCACACTTGATTGTTTGACTTTTTTTTTTTTTTTTAAATTAAAGATTGGGAATATGTGTGAGAGTATGCATATGTATGAGTGTGTGTGTGTGCAATCAAACTGTGGTGTAAATAGATTCTCAGTGAATTCTGGTATTCAGACTCTATTCCACTAGTGAAAGAACCATTTTCTAAACTTAAACCCATTTCCCTTTGCCTTTTTATTTATTTAATGTTCTTGGTTTGGAGATGGCAGTCCCGAACACCAGAGTCTGTACTTTTTTATAACACAGCTCAAATTAAGGTAGGGCATAGGCCAAGGAGGTCCTCACCTCCCTAAAGAAGGGACTTGAATTTTAGGGACTTTAATTCACCCCTTCCTTCAGTACAACTTTCCCTCTTCTTGTTTGCACATGCCAAGATAACTGCTTTTCTGCAGGCTTTACCCCCTTGAAAAATCCTTTCTGCAGTGCTGCTCATAAGAGAGCCCAAGTTAGCTTCAACTTACGTTGCTGACTTGAATTCACAGTCACCAAATCTACCTGTCTTTCTTGGAAGCAGTCTTAACAAAGTTCCTATTTATATGTTCATTAGTTATCTATAAGGAAAAAATCAATTGTATTTACAAAACTTCAATTCAGTATTTTTTTTACTGAAACTTGTTTTGTAATTACTATATGCTTAACATAAAATATCATTTTCTTATGAAAAGTATAAATTCAAATTGTGTATATGAAAACATTAGCAAGTCTTGTTTTTTCTATAAAGAAAAAACTGGTGACAACAGTTTTCAGTCATTTATTCAAGATTATGAAACCCTAAAGGTCAGCATATTTTGATATTAAATAGAGATCATACCTCTGCATTTATTTTTAAATTATGCTAATAACCACAGATTATGTTGGCATGTTTTCTTCTATACTTTCTTAAAAAAAAAAAAGCTTGTCTGAGATTTGAGGAAAATTTGCTTATTTGCAATTTCTATAAAAATATTCTTTTTTATGTATTTTGCTCAATAGTGACTTTAAAAAGTAAGAGCTATAGTCTCAGTTGTTTAAAATCACTAACCTATGGTAACCACACCTCAGTTTGAGAAACGATTTTAAAAATTTATTCCCGGAGAGTTTCTTTTATATTGAGCCATATAAAAGGGAACCCAACACTGAATTCCTTTTTTAATCTGGGAACTGGGGAGTAGTTCCTAAATACACAAAATTTACTGGTACAATATTTTTCTTCCCTTCATATACAGTTCACAAATCAAATAGAAAGTTTTTAAGTAGTCATTTGGAAAGAGGAGTTGACTTATTTCAGAAAAAAGAAAGCCTTTTGTGTAGGATGATGAATCTGACTAATGTACTGTCACAGACAAGAATAGGTAGTTTTACTTGAATAGGTAAGCAAAATATTATACTTCATACCAGTGAATTACCAACATCTTGACTTCTTTGTTACAGTGCTAATGTCTATTTTTTGTGAAGTTATCCATTATGAAGCAGGGTGGAAGTTCAGTATTTTGGCATTTAAGAAGTTTAGTTATATAATGTCTGCTTCCAGCTAGTGAGAAACATCTAGCCATACCTTTCTTATGCAAGCCATTCAGTTATCAGGACTGTGAATTAACACTGTATGAATAAATTTCTGTACACCTTATTGTTTGGCCCGAAGGCCACCAAGTGTACTTATATGTAATCCTTAAATTTTAAAGTAGCTGTAATTTTTAAATATTTCTAAACTTTTCTTAAACCACTAAAATTAAGCTCTTACTAGTTAGTCAATTATTCTCAGCTGTATTCGTACTCAATTGTCAGTATGGCACAGATTACTGTATTAAAATATTCTCTTTTTGTCTTCATATTTACCTTCTGAGGTAATTTTTTAACTTAATGTGTTACTACAAAGATTTGCAGATCTTTAATCAAGCACTATGTTAATACTGTAATATCAAAATACTATGTCGCATTATTTAAGATGTTCAAATTGAATAGCTTAAAAGGAAGTTTTCAAATGCTATATTGCATCATATAATTTGCTACTCATCCACTATGGCATTGCATATTAGTCTATTAATACATTTAATGTTGCATGAGTGATATTTTGGTCTGGGTTTCCTCTTAAAGATTTCAGTTTGTCTAAATTAAGGAAAGATGTTTTTAACAATACTACATTTTTATTTTGTCTCTCTCTCCCCACCCCCCAATCAGCTGGAAATCTTAACCTTTGGGTTTTCTTGGTGTTTTAATGGGCCCAGAACTGTGGTTTAAATTTTTATATATGTATTTTATTTTTTGTGGAGTATTAATTTGAAAACTGGATTTGGGACCTAAGTACTCCTCAGGTTGACATATTCATTAAGTTTTAAAATAGCTTTAGTTTTCAAAGTAAACTGGATTTATGGACCTTAAAGTTCCTGAGTTTAAACTACAAGTTGTAACGTCATCACTGGACACGTCAGCATCACCCTCTCCGAACAGCGCAGTCACTTTATGAAGGGGCGTCTTAAAGCTGCTGTTTAGCAGTGACATTCAATATGGTCCAATTGCTTTTCTTTTTAACGTGACAAAAAAAAAAAAAAAAAAGAACAAACACTATTGCTGCCGAATGCCATAACACTGAGTTGTACAAATTGTGATTGAGGAAATGAAAAAGGTTTATACTTTTTAAAAAAAAAAAAACAAAAACAAAACTTCAAATGGAATAAATTATTCACGAAGCCTTCCTTGTGGTGTCTCATTCTGTTGAAATATTTTCATCTTCATTTCTGTAATAATCAACAAATATTTGTGTCTATATAAATGAACAATATGCCTAGAACCTGATGAATGTACTCTTGAGTGTTTCATCTTTAAAGATGATTTTAATTGCTTAGCAATGTACAATATGTAGAACAAATGTATGTATACATTGTTTTAGACTTTTAAGCTGATCTAGTGTTAATTTTTTAGTCCAAACAAGATACCTCCAAATACAGCTTAGCTCTATTCAAATGTGATTGAAGCATACAAAAAATGTTTATGAATAATCCATCAAAAATAGTTCTGCTTAAGTTTTATAAACAGCTGTTTAAATTATTTTTTGTTCAGATATTAGATAAGTAGCATCTGCATTATCTGGTCATTTTCAGTTTCTGGTAGTAAGTTATATAATGTCTTTTAAATTATTATTTTAAATAATTATTTAAAAGACATAGGATATTCACACTCTGTATCTTAAATTATTTTGTTTCATGGGTTACCTGTAATTTATTTCTGCGTTTTTCACCATAGTCTTGTGTATGACTAAAAATAACGATGCAAATCAAGGGGTGTGTGTGTGTGTGTGTGTGTGTGTGTGTGGCAGCAGAGTTGGAATTGCATACAGCCTTTCTTTACTGTTGGTAGTTTCCATTACTGAAAACCAGTATCTGAGGGCCGGGAAGATGACTCAGTGGAATAAGCGCTTCCCTGGCAAGCGCAAGGCCTGAGTTCAATTTCTGGTTCCGCAAAAAAAAAAAAAAAAAAACAGTATCTGAAAAAATCCTATTGAACAATTTACCAAAGGATATAGATTTTTTTTTTCCCTCTCATAGCTTAATGTAGATAACTTGTTTGTACTATGTATAAGATCTTGATACTTGTTAGGAATTCAAAGTAGGGCCAGGAAGCCAGGTGTAGTGGTGCATACCTATAATCCCAGCACTCAGGAGGCTGAGACAGGAGGATTGCTGAAAGTTTGAGGCCAGCTTAGGCTACATAGTGCAGGGGTAGGCTAAGTTGCATATAGCAAGACTCTGGCCCAAAAAACCAGTAACCGGGGGTGAGGAGCTAGGGCTGGGGATGTAGCTCAGCTACATACAGTGTCTGCCTGGCAAGCGCAGGGCCCTTCCTCGTACCCCCCCCCAAAAAAAAAAAAAGCCAAATGAGGTGGTGTAACACCACTTTTGCTTAAGAATAGCAGAGGATCTGAGTTCAATTCCCAGCTGCTTAATTAGAGCTACTTCCCTACATATTTTTGGCACTGTGATCTATGTACTCCATCTTGACATAATCCAAGACTTCAAAATCCCAAAATGTTAGATTGTCTTCCCTGACAATCTGTGTCTTGCACGTTTTCTGCTAGAGTTCTTCATATGAACTTCTGAGTGAACTGTAGACTGTAAGGGAAAACATGAAATGTGAGCATTTTGAAGTGCTATAAAAGCAACTAATATTCATGGGAATTACAATTTTGAGATCAATAGTATATATAAGTATTTGTTGATAAGATAAATTCTGAGTATTAAGTACCTTTACTGCATTTCTAAAATCAAAATAGTAACATAGTCTCACATTTTTTTCTTTTTTAACAATAGGGCTGAACCAGAATTAACTGCAATAAGGATTATTCCAAAATACTTCAGGTGTTGTGGTCCTGTACCTTATGTGAGTAAGGTACATAAGTAAACTGAAGTAGAAAGATCGAAAGCGTGAGTTCAACTTGGGCAACTTAAGAGATCCTGTCACAAAAATTTTTTTGAAGGACTGGAGGTGTAACTTGGAATTCCCTGAGTTCAATCCCCACCATCACTGAACAACAAAACCTTGGAGCCTGTGGTGGTCATTGTCAATATTTGAGAAATACATAGGCAAAGAAGCCACTTGGGATAAAGTTTGAGTTTGATCCATATTCAAATTATATAGTGTAAATAACTTTTGAAATAATTAGTTTCCAGGGACATAATGGATATTTTGTGAGAACCATTGTCTCTCAGGCATATTAAATAATGTCTAGGTTTTTCTTAAGATGTTATGAGAATAAAAAAATGTTAGGAGAGTTTTACTCTTGTCAACAAGTAGTTTAGATAACTGATGCCCCATTGCCCTAAGAACAGCAGTTACATTGGGGCTAGGGAGATGGCTCAGCAGAATAAGCACTTGCCAGGCACAAGGGCCTGAGTTCAACCCCCAGTTCTGGGAAAAAAAAAAAAAAAACCGGTTACAGTGACAGAAGTCTACTGGGCATGGTGGTTCGTACCAGTACTCCAAGTACTCAGAAGGCTGAAGTAGGAAGGACTGTTGTGTATTTGAGGTCAACTTTGGCTATATAGCAAGACCTTGTCTCCCACAAAGATCTGAAGGACACTTTTATTTAACCAGCAAAAACGGTGCAGGAAAGAATTTGTCTTGATAAATGTCTTTGGGTGGCAAAGGCAATGTACTCAGTATTTCTGCTGTATGTGTCTTCTATACTTGGTAGCTAAAAACTATAGCAAGCATGTAGATTTGTGATCCTGCTAGAGTGTAAACTTTATTAGAGGGTTTTAATGACACTTTTCATGGCTTGACTGTGTTGTGCAGACTGAAGAGGTAACGAATGCTGTGAATGCAGTGCAATCAATGCTAGCCCTCCTTCGCTGCCACACAGATTGAGATTGAGACCTACATGCGTCAGATGTTACAGATGCTTGTACACCTTGGCAATTAAGACACAGCAATTACTGATATGAGTATTTCAGCCTACGTATGTGTGTGTGCATGCCTGTGAAGATGGGTGTTTGTTACTTAGACATGTCAGTTTTCCTAATTAGACTGGTCATGGGGGCTGGTGAGATGGCTCAGTGATCTAAAGCACCTACTTACAACAATCCTAGCAAAGCACCGGGACCACGGTTCAGTCCCCCAGCACCACATGCCAGCCAGCCCCGCCCCCTGGTGGGCTGAGCTGGCCACACACACACACACACACACACACACA
>NW_004524740.1:4281598-4293800 GCF_000260255.1 Octodon degus | reverse complement strand
GAGCTGGCCACACACACCTCTCTCTCTCTCTCTCTCTCTCTCTCTCTCTCTCTCTCTCTCTCTCTCTCAAATAAAAAAAATGAATGAGAATTTCAAAGCTGATTAATAGGACAGTTTCAATAATTAATACATTGTACATTGTTATCTTCTTAGTGGTTATCCATAGTGCAAGAAGCAGGCAGGATATCCTGTCCAAACACTATTAGTACAAATCTTTTATTGAATTAAGTGAAAGCTGTATATCCTAACTATTCTGTATATACAAATACAAAATGGTCTGTCCTTTGTATCTTTTTTTGTTTATTACTGTCAAAGATAGGTCATTGGCATCTAAGTACTATAGGTGTATGAATTCAGCAAAACAATCCAACACAGTCCAGCAGTCCACAATAGTAGTGGGTTATCCACAGAAGTAGTTGACTTGAGCCTTTCACAGCCCAGCATATTAATAATGGCTTTATGTACCTCATTTTTATACTTTTTTACTGGATGGTTAAGACCAAGATAAAGTAAGACCTATAGAACAAAAAATGTAACTTTTGTATCTGGTAAGGTCAGTCAAGTACCCTCAGGATTTATCTTGTAGCCCTGTACCGCACTTTGTAGGTCCTTTGTCAGTGTCAGCCATGTGGATTAGTCACAGCCATTGCTTGACCAATTTGCTCTCTGTGAAAGCTTGAAAGAATATTTTCTCTCTGTGTGACTCTTCTTAGGCACAGTCTATGTCATTGATTGCATTCCTCTGTGACTCCATAATCTCCTTGATCAGAAAATTTGGGGCACAACTGAGTTACATGATGTTACAGTATAGTTTCTCCTATGTCCTCAGTCTTCACTGACCTTGAAAGGCTAGGGTCAAAATGTTAGCTGACCTTGCAGCCCTTCCTTTTCTCCAATTTTTGATAGCGAACTTAGGTTGTTAACCCTCCAGAAGAGCAGCTTATTACCCTGCAACATATGCAGTTCAATTTACCCTATCTGTCTAAATGTCAAACATCTTAGGCATAACATGGAACAGGGATTTTCCATCAAGTATTGATATGTCAAACTTTAAGTCCCTACAGAATATGAAGAAAAAAAGTAATTGAAAAATAGGAATAAACATTTTTACAAAGAGATTTAGAAATCTAACCATATAGGGGCTGGAGAGATGGCTCAGTGGTCTGAAGCACCTACTTAGAACAAGCTTAGCAAAAGCATCAGGGACCGCGGTTCAATCCCCCAGCACCACATGCCAGCCAGCCCCGCCCCCTGGTGGGCTGAGCTGGCCTGCCTCTCTCTCTCTCTCTCTCTCTCTCTCTCTCTCTCTCTCTCTCAAATAAATAAATAAAATTAGAAATCTAACCATATACAGCATTATAGCAGGCCATCCTGTGACTTTTTTTGTCTTTTATTATACCTTATTAAAAAAAAAAAAAGCTTTTACTTGAGAGAGAATATGGTAATAATTGGTATGTCATGACAAATTCGTATTTAGAAGACCAGAATGACAGGCATTCCAAGCATGACCCTTCTATTACTATTGCTATCTCCGGTACAGTTGCTTGGTTCGCAGATATCAGCATATATAGTTAGTCAGGGTGAGAATCCTACCAATTGGGGCTGGTGAGATGGCTCAGTGGTCTAGGGCGCTTACTTGGAACAAGCTTAGCAGAGCACGGGGACCGCGGTTCAATCCCCCAGCACCACATGCCAGCCAGCCCCGCCCCCTGGTGGGCTGAGCTGGCCACACACACACACACACACACACACATAAATAAAAAAGTAAAAAAAGTAAAAAAAGAATCCTACCAATTAACTGCTAGTTTCAAAAACCTGCTCATGTTTCTCAGGATCATTGCCTTACCCATCTTGTGCATATAAATGTATGACTTTGCCCCTGTCATGTTTCCCAGCTTTTCTCCTTGCCCTCTCATTGTCTAGTCCTCAAGTTCTCACTTTCCTTTTAATTGTGTTATACCTATTTGTAATTCTTCTTTTGAGTTCTTATACTAGGGAGACTCTACAATATTTATACATGTTGTTATTTCATCTTTAAGGATGCCTTTTTTCCACATACTGCCCCAGGTACATTCCTGTATTATGTACTTCTGTTGTAATGTCCTATGTGAACCCTTCTTAGAGCTTTTTGGTTTATAACTGATTTATTTGTATCCATAAACAACTCCATAAGGACAAATTTGCTCTTTTGCTCACTGTTGTATGAAGTGTGATCAAACTAGTAGAGTGAATATTCTATAAAAATTGGTACAATAAAAGACATTAATCGCTCTCATAATGTCCCTCCGCAAATTGAAATACATTTATCCCATCATTCTTACCACTTTCTGAAGCAGTTCTGGGAGTCCTCTTTCATTACTATTTTTATAAGGTAAGATCCAGAATGTGAATGCTGCTGCCAGGTGCCATCTATTGGGAAGACAAGCTCATCCCACTTATTTACTGGATGACTTCTGGCTGTTCCCAAAAGTCAGAATGATAATAAATGGTAAGCATTTTCCATCAGTTAAGGGCATTGAGGCATCCAGAACAGTGCAGCTAAAGCTATGAAAGAGGGTTCTCAGAAATGTTTCAGAAGTTGATAAGCTGGGCATGGTGGTGCACCTCTATAATCCCAGCATTTAGCAGGTTGAGGCAGGAGGAAGGACCTGAATTTGAGGCCAGCATGTATTACACAATGAGACCCTGCCCCCCCCCCGAAAAAGGGGAAAAGCCATTGTGTGTGTGTGTGTGTGTGTGTGTGTGTGTGTATTATTCAAAGTGAGGGAGGGGTGCTTTGAGGGGAATTAATTGCAAAGTCACTGTAATTTTTGGAATTTGAATATTCACCATACGTTCTATCACTCCTTGTATCTCCAGAATCCAGGACAATATCTAGCATTGTAAGGCCTCTAAATGTTTCTTAACAAATGTTTTTAAATTGACTTCTTAGGGGCTGGGGAGGTGGCTCAGTGGAATAAGCGCTTCCCTGGCAAGTGCAAGGGCCTGAGTTCAATCCCTGGTTCTTAAATAAATAAATAAATAAATAGACTTCGTATGATAAGCTTTCAAGCTACAGAATTTAGCTAAAGTGTTGAGTTTTGCAAATCAATAAAGTTCTAAAATTATGATTACTTGGGATTCCTGTTTTGGTATTAGTAGAAACAATTTAAGACCATTGAATTAGAATTCCTATAATCTTAGACTTGCCATAATCTAGCTATGAATGAAGCAAAACGCCTAACCTTTTACCTCTCAAAATTTCAGTTTTTTTAAATCTATAAATGAACACAACCATACTTTTCTAACCAGCTTTTTGAATCTCAAATTATAAAAAGTCCTCTGAAAATAGACATGAAGGATGATTGTTTAATGTACTTACGTTCTCTAGATGACTTGTTCATAATGAATTAAGGCTTAGAATGAAAATGATGCTTAACCGTAGCCAAAGGGACTTCTAATATGTTTCTAAGAGTAAGAATGGATAAGATATAGAGAAAAGTAGTACTCTGCTTTTTTTTCCCCTCAATTTTTAAAAACATTATGAGGGGGGAGATAAGAGTTACATAGTAGAGGGCTTGCCTGGGTTGTACAAGGCCCTGTTTGATTCCCAGCACCCCTCCCCCAAGATCAGCTTGAAGGGTCTAAAAGGTAAGTAATGATTATGATGGAATTCAAACCTGAAATAGTTAACTGATTTCTACCAATTATGAGTCAATCCAACTACTTAATCACTTTTTTTTTTTTTTCAGAACCAGGGAATGAACTCAGGCCCTTGTGCCTGCCAGGCAAGCGCTTATTCTACTGAGCCATCTCGCCAGACCCTTAATCGTTTTTCTACTTTAGTATAACGTTCCGTTTCCTTTGAGTTGAACCTAAAAGGCATGGTGGTGCATGCTTGTAATCCCAGCATTCTAGGAAGCTCTAGCCCAGCTTGGACAGTTTACCTAGTGAGACCCAGTCTCAAAAGATGAAATTGTTGACTACTAGGAGTTCTGTCCCCTGTAACACAGATTGAAATCTCCAGATCCACACAACTTGTTTGAACATGATTCCAGAAATGGTGTGGAAAATTGGAAAGAGTGAAAATAGGCAACTTTCCTAGTTTCTAAAGTTTTAAAATAGCCCCAGAAACTACCAGCAAGTTTGATTCAACCAAGAAGGTATCAGAAGTTGGCAATGTTCTACTAAAATACTGTACAGTGAAATTGGTGTTTTAATTATTACTTAAAATGTATATTAAAAGTCTCTTGACCTAAGCCCCCAGCATACTGAGAAAGTTGTGTAAATTAGTTGGATGAAGCCTCTAATGTGGCATAACTAATGCACTAGGCACACAAGAGGAAGCAACTGAAATTAACCTTGTTATCTTTTGACAGCAAACTGATAAATTAATGGCAGTAGTGGCGAACCTTCTAGAGTTTTTAATGACCTGCAGCACACGTGCCATAGGCAGTGAAGAGTCGGGTTATGTAATAAGGCTTCATGATACCTTTAAACCAGTAATTCTCAGCATGAAATACTGTACTCTGCATTCCAGTTCTCAGGGCAGCAGAGAGAGCGTGTGCAGCGGCGGCTGGTTCTCCCCGGCGGCTGTCTCACTCTGGCGTCAGGGAAAGACAGCTGGAGATGATGGCACCACCCACTTTTAGGCTGAAAGGCTGGCGCGGAGTAGATCATGGCATCGCTGGCCAAGCGGGTCTGGGGCCATGGACTAATTGCCACCAGACTCCTGTCTAACCTGCTGGTGTCCATCTGCACTGTGTTCCTCAGCAAGTGGATCTGTGTGCACCTGGCTTCCCCTTGAACACTTCGTGACTACCTGGCTGGGCTTGTACATCTGCCAGAAGGTGGACATCTTTGTCCTCGACAGTCTGCTGCTCTGGCTCTGAGCTTCTGTGGCTTTGTGGTCTTCACCAGCCTCTCTCTGCGGAACAACATCATTGGTACCTATCAGCGGGCCAAGGCCGTGAGCACACTGGTGATTAACTGCCATCCGGACCTTGTGCTACCAGAAAAACTTCACCAGAATCCAGCTCTTGCTGCATCCCAAGGTTTAGAAAATACAGCATAGAGACTTAATAGACCATTGGGAGGAGAGCATAACACAGAAATTGACTCCGGTGAGGAGGTGAAAGGAAACAGAAACTTGGATGTACAATGCTTACCAAATACCTACTTGTGGGCCAGGGAGATGGTTCAGTGGAATAAGCGCTTCCCTGATAAGCTCAAGGGTCTGAGTTCAATCCCTGGTTCAAAAAAAAAAAAAAAAAAAGAGGGAGAAACTGGCTCTGCAACACAAGCTTGTGTCTGTAAAAGAGGGAGAAGAAAGATGAAGGTATATTCTGGAGGAAGCAGGGTGGGCTACCATAGCCACAAACATGACTTTTTTTAGTACCTTTTAACAAGTTCTCAAAAACTTAAGCTGGGCCTTAAGCTGGTGAAGCACAGCTGTAATTCCAGCATTTGGGACACTGAGGCAGAAGAGTTGCAAGCTCGAGGCCATTCTGGACCACACAGCAAGAATCTGTCTCCAGAAAAAGAATCTTGAAAGCCAAAATGGCTTGTATTTCTTTTCAAGATGATTATAGGAAATATGTAGGACAGTCCAGTTATACAAGGTAAAATACATTAAATGCTTTGTAATAATGATAAAAGGATTCTGTATTCCAGTAACAAAAAAAAAAAAAAAAAAACTCTGTCAGGGGCATAGAAAATGTGATCCTTGACCTCAAAATATTCACTTCTGGGTTTGAAAAACACAATTGCAGTGCAATGTGTAAAGTTCTATGGCTGTGGTTGGAGGAACCCGGGGCCGGGGCATCTTTGGAGCATAGAGGAGGGATAACTAATCTAGTGAAGGGGAGGTGTTTTGTCAAAGAAAGGCTATTTAACAAGGGAATGCCGGGGAAGAGATTTAAAGAGTACAGGGCTGAGGAGATAGCTCAGCGGCATAAGCACCAGCCTGGCAAATGCAAGGTCTGATTTGATTCCCCCATAAGAAAAAAAACAAAAACCAAACAAAAAAGCCTTTGAGATTTAAAGAGTGTATGTATAGGAGCTCGGATGTGGTGACACATACTTATAATCCCAAGACTGCTTTGAGTTTGAGATCAGCCTAGGTTACATAGCAAGACCTTGTCTTAAAAAAAATAAGTTTACTGCATAAAGAAAGATGATGACAGGCATTTCACACAGAAAGAATTATGGAGAGAAAGTCCATGAAAAGTGAGGAGAAATCTAGATATTGAAGAAAAGAGCAAGCCGCCTAGAAAGCTCATTCCAGCTCTCAGTGAGAGGAATCTTGTCTCCACAGAAACAAGGATCCTTTATGTCAGTTTTCTCTGTCTCATCTCCCATTGCTTAATTTTTCAAATTTTACTTCTTTCATTTTCCCACTTCCCCTCCTCTCTCATTTGGTAGTGGAGATATAGTTTCTACAGCTAGTAGATTTTTACTGTATTTCAGTATTTGGTTTCTCTTAGTATTTATACTGTAGCTATTGGTCTCTTTTCAGTGGCTAAAGGTCATATATTGGTTGTTTGGTATGTGAAAATTGAATTTGTCTTTGATGCTATTATTGCTGCTAATTTTGTTACTATTGGTAGACTGGCGTATTTGTTGCTCTTAATTAGTTTTTCTCTGTATGCCAGTATCTCAATTGCCTTTATGTCATTAACAATTCTGTTGTCCATTCCTGGAGAACTGAATTCTGGGCTAATTGCACTGCATCCTCCCCTCCATGATTAACAGGTGGTTGGATCTTGGTACAGAGAAAAAAAGCCCCTAATTACCCATGCTCAGAGTGCATCACTGAGAAGCAGGAGCTAGAGGTTTCCGTGCCAAGTCTTTGCACTATAATCAACCTGCAAACCTCAGCCAGAAAAAAAGAGGAAAGATAGAAGGGGAGGGACTGGAGGGGGTAATGTGTATGTGTGGGAGGGAAGGGGAGAGAGAGGGAGAGGAAGAGGGAGGGAGGGGGAGAGAGACAGAGAGAGAGAGAGAGAGAGAGAGAGAGAGAGAGAGAGAGAGAGAACAAAGTGCCTCCCAAGTTCCCCTAAAGCTAACCTGTGAAGCATTGAGGGAGAGGAAGTCAAAAGCCACATAGCTAAAAAACACCAAAAAAAGCTACATAGCTGGATTATTTAAAAAGATAATGAGTTTTTTAAAAAATAAAGGTACTTGGCTTGATAAACTCAAGACACAAGTACATAGATACAGACTTAAAATGATCAACTAATTTGTAGAAGACAAAAAAAAGCTAGCTGAGCTAAACAAAATGATACAAAACATGAATGAATGGTTAGCAAAGAAGTAGAGTTTATGAAAAGATAATAGACATCCAGGAGATTAAAACTTCTATTGAAAGTATGGATGAGAGGGCTGGGGAGATAGCTCAGCAGACTGAGCACCTGCTTAGACAAGCGCAAGGACCTGCATTTTGTCCTTGGCACTACGTGCCGTGCTGGCCACAACCCTGGGGGCGTTGAGCCAGTGACTGAGACCAGGAGTGGTGTGGTGCAGACCTGTGTTCCCAGCACTGGAGAGGCTGAAAACAGGAAGATCACTATGAGTCTGAGTTGTGCAGTAAGACCCTGTACCATGTACCAAATACATAAAAATAAAGAATTAAAGATAGACACAAGCATAAAATAACTTCTTAATGATACATCATAGTCAAAATCCCAGGCATTCAATACAAGGACAGAATACTAAAAGCCGTAAGAAAAAGGAACAAATTACTTACAAAGGTAAACTCATTAGAATTACAACAGATTTCTCAACACAAACCTTGTAAGATAGGCAAACCTGGAGTGAAGCAATTTAAACCCTATGGGCTAGTGAGATAGATCTGTGGTCTAAGCACCTGTTTGGCAAGTGCAGGAACCCAGGTTTGATCCCCAGCGCCACATGCCACGCTGGGCCCGCCCCCAGGTGCACTGAGCCAGCCACCGAGTCTGTGCATGGTGGCGCACACCTGTAATCACAGTGCTGAGGAGGCTGAAAACAGGAGGATCACTATGAGTCTGAGCTGCTGAGACCCTGTACCAAATACATTTTTTAAAAAAAATGCAAATTGGCAGAATTGATTAAGGAACAAAACCCAGTGGCATGCTGTGTATAAGAAACACATTTAATTATAAAAGAAACTTACAGATAAAAGACAGAAAACTGCTACTTTCAATGGGATCCTGAAAACAAGCAGAAGTAGCTATCCTATTTTCAGACAGTGGGCTTTGAGCTACAACTGATCAGAAAGAGGCAAAGAAGGTCACTAAGGGACAATTAATCAGGAATCACTAATACTTATAAACATACATATACTGAAAACCAGTGCCCCAAATTTCATAAAACATTCCTGGACATACATAAAGGATCAAATAAACTTCAACACAACTATAGTGATGGATTGCAATACTCCACTGTCACAAGTAGATGAATTAATAAAGCCAAAATAAAAACAAAAATATTAAAGTTGAATCAAACCTTTGAACAAATGAATTTAAAGGATATCTACAGAATATACAACAACAATAGAATACATATTCTTCTCAGCAGCACACAGAACCTTGAAAACAGACCACATACTAACTCATATTAGCGTATTTATGTAGATGTAAATGAATCAAATTATTCCATGCATATTATCAGCTCAGTATAGTGAAACTAGAAATCAATGGCAAAAGAAAGCACTTACCTACTGAGTCATTTCCCTGGCCCTTCCATTACTTTTTTAATGTTTAATTCCTATATAGCCTTTATAACTCTCTCTATGCTGGGAATGGTAATATACACTGGTGATATATACTTATAATCCCAGCACTCTGGGCGGCTAGAAGCAGGAAGGTTTAAAGTTTAAGCCTTGTTGGAGACCCTGTCTTAAAAAAGGGGGGAGGCAGAGGCTGGGGATATAGTTCACTGAAAGTATTCAATCCCCAGTACCACCAAAATCAAGGACAAAAAATGCTATAAAATGTGGACTTTGGATAGTGAAACTTTCGGAGAGCTTTTGTAGCAACAAATGGAAGCAGAACCAGGCAAATAGCTCAGCAGAATAAAGTGCCTGCAAGCAGGCATAGGGGCCGGGTATGATCTGGACCTGTGGTGCTGCCCTGTACCCGGGGTGCGCTAAGATGGCAATTGAGACTGGGCATGGTGGCACGTGCCTGTAATCCCAGCTTTTGGAAGGCTATAAACAGGTGGATCACTACAAGTCCAATCTAGTAGTGAGACCCTGAACACCCTGTAGACCGTTCCCTAAAATTAAAAAGAAATAAAAGAAAAGAAAACCAGAAGCAAATGGAAGGACTCCTTAACGAATGGGAAAGGGAAGGAAAGATTTTTCATGTGGGATAAACTTCAGTGGCCTTAGATTTCACCCACCAGTGTTTAGCACTTACCCAAGTGTAGGAATTTTAAACTACAACATTTCAAGAAAACATTAAGACAATTGAGACTGGGTGTGGTGGCCTGCGCCTTTAATCCCCACGCTTGGGAGGCTAAAAACAAGAGGATCAGTACAAGTCTGATCTGTGTAGTGAGACCCTGTACTAAATTAAAAAAACAAAAACAAAACCCCACAAGCTTAAATATCCCATGGCTTCTCTTATATGAGAAACCCAAAATACAAGTGGAGTAAACTGAAAGATAATAGGAAATAGGGAGATAGATCTTTTACAAAAGGGAAGTGAACAAAGAGAGTTTTAAAGGAGGTATGGGGAAAGAGATGAAAAAAAACGTGTTATGTACATGTGACAACTGCCCAAAGGAGTCTAATCATTGTGTGCTATGACCATCTCTGAATAAACATTTAATTAAAAAGATAAAAACAGTGGGCCTGCCAGGTAGCTCAGCGGATTAAAGCGCTTCCCTAAGCAGGGCAGGAGCTGGGGGTTTGAGACTGGGCGTAGTGGTGCGTGCCTGTCATCCCAGCGCTTGGGAGGCTGTAAACAGGAGGATCACAGGATCACTATGAGTCTGATCTATGTAGTGAGACCCTGTACTAAATTACAAAAAAAAAAAAAAGATAAAAATAGGTATACTGAGGATAATTTTGAGTTCCATGTTGATAGTGTATCTCCTAATATCCAAGTACTTTTAGAATTTATTCTATTCCCAAAGAATATAATCCCACTTTAAAAATTTACCTCACTTGTTTCTTCTAGCTCATTTATACAAAAGAAGCATGTAGTAACTGAAATAGTAGATATATTTTAATTAATTAATTTATTTATTGTGTGTGTGGCCAGCTCAGCCCACCAGGGGGCGGGGCTGGCTGGCATGTGGTGCTGGGGATTGAACTGCGGTCCCTGTGCTTTTGCTTAGCTTAGCTTGTTCTGAGTAGGTGCTTTAGATCACTGAGCCATCTCACCAGTCCAACAGTAGATATTTTAAATGCTTTTCTCCTGTTTCATTTCTGCAGTCTAAGAAAGTAGAGTAGTCCAAAGAAAAACAGGTCAAAAGAAAGAATGTTTACTTTGTATAGGAAAAAAAAATTCTCTTTTGAGTTAAACTATACACTATACCACATGCTACATCAAATCTAACACATCATAAGTATATGGCATTACTTAATATGTCACTAAGAAATAATCTGACCAAATAAAACTTAACATACTATTCATTGTATAGTATTCAAGGACCAGTGAGGTAGCTCAGCAGACTAATAGCTTGCTTTGGCAAGTGCAGGGACCAGGTTCTAACCCTGTCCTGCATGCCACGCTGGCCCACCGCAGGGTGAGCTGATCCAGTGAGCGTCCAGGCATGGCGGGGCACACCTGTAATCCTAGCGTGAGGGTGAGGCTGAAAACAGGAGGATCACTAGGAGTTGGAGCTGCATAGTGAGACTGTGTACCAAATACTATATATATATATTTATATATATTAAATTTCAGACATAAAAATGTGAAAAAGTAAATCAGACTTGATCAAATACATCCTTTTGTGACCAGAAATAGTAATGGAGTATTTATTGTGTTTTTTGTTTTTGGCAGACCTGGGGATTGAACTCAGGCCCTTGCTCTTGCCAGGAAAGTGCTTATTCTACTGAGCTATCTCTCCAGCCTCTGGAGTATTTATTCTTAAAAAGGGATTATTCCCTCAACCACCACAATTATATGAGATAGTCATATATTATTCAAGGCTTTTGTGATTTACAGATAACTAAATTTGGGAGTAATATGTGGAATTATTTACTCATTTTGAAGAGACACTGCCTGGTAAAATAATCTGAACTGAGAAGTCTTCTCACCTGATTTTAGAGTGGGACATGGTGGTACATGCCTATAATCTCAGGTACCACAGAGGTCAAGTGAGAAGGATTTTTTCCCTCCTGTATTTAGGACAAGGTCTACAGGGTCTCACTACATAGATGGGCATCATAGTGATTCTCCTGTTTTCAGCCTCCCAAGTGCTGGGATTACAGGCGTGCGCCCCCATGCCCAGTCTCAATCACTGTCTCAGCACGCCCTGCGGGTGGATAAAAGGATTTTAATTTAGAGGGCTGCCAGGAAAATTTAGTGAGACTTATCTCAATTTTTTTTTCTATTTTTGTTGTTTTGAGACAGGGTCTTATTGCACAGCTCAGGCTGTCCTTGAGCTCACGTTGTAGCCCAGGTTGTTCTCAAACTCATAATGATCCTCCTGCCTCAGACTCCTGAGTCTAAAATAAAAATTTAAGAAAGGCTGAGAATATAGCTCATTGGTAGAGCACTTGGCTAGTGTGTGGGAGAGCCTGGGTTTAATCCCCAGCACCAAGAAAGATACTGATTTTATTTTATTAATTAATTTATTTATTGCGGAACCAGGGATTGAACTCAGACCCTTGCACTTGCCAGGGAAGCACTTATTCTACTGAGCCATTTTCCCGGCTCCCAAAGTACTGCTTTTAGTATAGTTAGGTAGTTGACTTGAGAGGAAACTAAAGCTTATGGTTAAATCTTTTTTTCACGTTAAGTATATTAGGATTATCAAAATTATTTTATTGGCGAATATTTCGAGGTTTCAATTCTTTTAAGACATTTACCAAGTTGGAGGAAACATTTACCAAGAGGAGGAGAAAGTGCACAACTCAGACTGCAATAATAGTCACTGGAATAAGTATCAAAGCAAGCCAGGTACAGTAGCACAGGCCTGTATTCTCAGCACTTGGGAAGGAAGATCTTGAGTTCCAAGACAGTCTGGGTTATATCTTTGTGTGTGTGTGTGTGTGTGTGTGTGTGTG
>NW_004524740.1:4259150-4281445 GCF_000260255.1 Octodon degus | reverse complement strand
GCCATCTCACCAGCCCCTGGGTTATATCTTGAGAAATGTTCTCAATTAAAAAAAATTTTTTTGAAAGGAAAGGAGAGGGAAATATGGAGAAAGGTAAGTGTCAGCACCCATTCCTGGGACACTCTAATCTTCAGGCCAGAGAGGGTTTGTTGTTCTGTACAGATGAAGATGGAGACAGTTTCTATCCGTACACATCCAGTTGTCCTTTGTTTTTTCTTTTTGAGACAGGGTCTCGCTATGCAGTTCAGGCTGCCCTTGAGCTCATTTTGTAGCCCAGGCTGGCCTCAAACTTGCAAAGATCCTTCTGCCTCAGCCTCCTGAGTGCTGGGATTACAGGCTTGGGCCACCTCGCCCAGCTTCCACAACTTTGAAGAGACTTTCAGAGAATTTCTAAAATCCCGTGTTGGAAGACAGTTTAGGATTAGGTTACGTTTTATATTCTACAAATCCTGGGATTCTAGAACTTTGGTGCTGTGAGGGTCTACGCAGAGATACTAAGAATGGTACAGCGGTCCATTCATGTGTTCTGACCAAAGAACAGTGGGACTTTTTAAAACATACGTTCATATTATTTAATGCCACGCCAATCTCGTACCGATGAAACTCGGGTTCTTAATCTAACAAAAGACCGCTTGGTAGGTTCTGAAAAAAGGACTAGAGCTAGTGTTTTAAGGAGGGAAAGCAGACTCGGCAGCTAGCGAAGGAAGAGGCGGGCCCGCGCATGCGCACCGCTTGCCGGCCGCCGAGGTCTGGGTTTCCTCTTACAGTCACTCTTCCTTCCAGTCCAGTACGGTGGCCGACAGGAGACAAACTCTGGGGATGAATGAAGGTGCTGGGGGCGGGTTAAAAAAGTCTCCTCCGCTTTTTTCCTCTCTCCAGATTTGCTTCTGCCTCTGTGACCCGTCTCCCCACCCTGCCCCCATTTTATCGACGACCCGGTTTGGCCCAGCGTCTGAGTTCTTGGCACAGCCAGGGTTTGGGGATCCGGATGATCGCCTAGGCCCAACTTCGGACCGCGTTCTCGAGTTTTGCCGCGTCCCGTCTCCAAGACGCGGAATCCCCGTGGGGCCCCGTGAAGCTGCAGGGTAGCTCCGAAGGTAGGAAGCGCCCGCTCCTCAGGCCGCGGCGCGTTCTCCGCCGGGTCGGCAGCCGGCCAGGCTCTGCTCTGCCGGAGGGACTTGTTGGCCGTCCTCACGACGCGAGCAGGAGCGGAGCAGCGCTCGGGGCTCCGCGAACCGACCGCTCGCGCTGACGGCCGAGCGTCGTTTGTGCCCGGGACTGCCCCGCGGTTCTGCTAGTCAGTCGGGCTCGGGAGGGGATGGCTCTGGCTACCTGCTTCGAGCCTCCCATTCCTTGCGGTGGTGTCGTGTGTGTGTGTGTGTGTGTGTGTGTGTGTGTGTGTGTGTGTGTGATTTCTCTTAAAGACAGAGAAGTCTCCAAGTGGGACTTGACTCTCTCGCAAAGATAAGTACCGACCCGTCTACTTTTTAAAAACCCAGTAACAGGGGACATAAAATAGCGTTGACTTCTCCAGAGCCTGCAATCTGACGTGACTTTTGGCCACTGAGGTGATTTACCAGTGTTTTCATTTACTCATGCACGATGGGAAAGCAGTCCAAAAGTTTGGGGTTGGAACTCCATGACTGGGGCCTTTCGTGGACCTGCGTTTATGTAGCAAGGAGCTGTATACTTGGTACAGTGAAAGAAGTCTTAGATTGGGATTTAAAAGTTTTGTTATTATTTTTTCTAGATAGGGTCTTGCTATGTCGTTGTGGCTGATCTTGAACTCACTGTAGTGCAGGCCGGCCTCTAATTTGAGGCAGTCCTCCCGCCTCAGCCTCCCGAGTGCTGGGATGACAGGCTGCACCACCACACCTGGCTTTTGCCCTGATGTTTATTTCATGAGGGTTCAGCTTTCGGTTTTGAACAAACTAATAGTAGTACTTTGTGTCTGTGACTGAATTTTCTGGATTTGATACGTGTACTTTGGACATAAGAGTATTAGACCAGAAGATTCCTAAGGCTGGACCTAATAAGTTCTGTTTTTCACATTTTTCTAGGTGGTAGTAGAAACATAGAAAGAAACCCGAGTTTTAGTTGTACCCAGAAACATTGCCAACGTAAGGGCCTGCCAAAGACCCACCATATTTTTCTTTTTTCTTTCTTTTTTTTTTGTGGAACGGGGGATTGAACTCAGGCCCTTGCGCTTGCCAGGGAAGTGCTTATTGCACTGAGCCATCTCCCCGGCCCCTATATTTTTCAAATTCATACACGTTGCAGTTATAACCATGCATTTATTTATTTTTTATCACCAGGGTCAACAGCAATAATGGCTGAGTGTACAAGCCTTCAGTTTGTTAGCCCTTTTGCTTTTGAAGCAATGCAGAAAGTCGATGTGGTCCGCCTGGCATCTTTAAGTGATCCAGAGTTGAGACTTCTTCTGCCCTGTTTGGTACGGATGGCACTTTGTGCTCCAGCTGACCAGAGCCAAAGCTGGGCTCAGGATAAAAAACTTATCCTTCGCCTTCTTTCTGGAGTGGAAGCAGTCAACTCCATTGTTGCGTTATTGTCTGTGGACTTTCATGCTTTGGAACAAGATGCCAGCAAAGAGCAGCAGCTCAGGTAATATTCTGCCATATAATACATTGGTTGGGATTTACTTAGCTTTCTGAAAGAGTCAGGGAGTGAGAATGTAAACTTTGGAGATCATTTTACCTAGGACTTTTCTATTTGTAGTTAAAATTCTAGGGTCAATTCTATATTGTAAAATATCTCTAGAAAAGATTGGCCACATACTTTTGTGCCTAGAGAGAACTTACTAGGTCAGTTACTGTCAGTGGGAAGTGGGTTGGATAACTTCCCCTGGATTAGAAAGATTTACTGGACTCACTTAATGTGTTATATGCTTTGCTACCCATTCTGAATCCAGTAGGTGCTTTAGTTGAATGGAGTGTGTGTTAACTACCAGATGGGATGGGAATCCTTACCTATCTTGGGAATTGCTGAAATAGATAAACTAGCAGCATTTCAAAAAGAATAGAAAACCTTTAAAATGTAGACTATTTGGTAACATAAATTTTATGTAAGTATTATTTTCACACCAGTGTTCACATAGCTGTTGTTTTGCATGTTTGTACTGCATCAGGCATAAACTTGGAGGAGCCAGCAGTGAAAGCATCCTGGTATCCCAGCTTCAGCATGGACTGACATTAGAATTCGAACACAGTGATTCCCCTCGTCGATTGCGTCTTGTGCTTAGTGAACTGTTGGCAATTATGAACAAGGTGCCCTTTTATGTTTTGGACATAATAGTATCCATGATTTTTTCTTTCAAAATTTTATTTTTACTAATACATGTTTGCAGTACATAATGATTACTTTCGTCGTGGGGAGCTGGTACATGTTCAGAACACATCTTAATTCTTTTAGTATCTCCTTCTCCTTTCTGTCTTCCTCTCACTCCATCTCTTTGTCTCCCTCCTGTTTGCAAGGGAAAGTATTTGTGCTTTGATCTCTATGCCTAGAAAGGTAGAGAGAAATAGAGGCAAGAAGTCAGGCAGGTTGCATCCTCTACTGTTATTTCCATTTGATAGTTATTTCCCTTTCAAAGGTTAAAATGATATTAAAAGTATACATTAAAAAAAAAGTATACATTAGTTTGTAATCCCAGCTATTCTAAAGGCTGCAATAGGATTTTAGGTTTGAGGTCAATCTGGGCAGTTCAGTGAGATCTCATTTCAAAATAAAAAGTGTTGGGTTATAACTTTGGGACAGTGTGCACCTAGGTTTGATTCCTACTGTTGCAAAACAAGAACAACAAAACGAGCCCCAAGCTACCACCACCACCATAAAAACAAAAAACAAAACCAACAACAACAACAAAAGAAATAAAAAAAGCATGCTTTATAGGATGTTTTGTCTAATTATTATTTTCTCTTATATATGCTTCTGCTTTTTTTTTTTTTGGTGGAACTGGGATTGAACTCAGGCCCTTGCACTTGCCAGGGAAGCACTTATGCCACTGAACCATCTCCCCAGCCCCTTCTTTTGCATTTTTTAATAGGGATTTTCCCCCCTTGTATGGAATTCATACAGTGGCTTCTTGATATTTAGAAAGGAGTGGTATCAATTGATAAGTTATAAAATTGAAAAATATGGGGCTGGGGAGATGGCTCAGTAGAATAAGTGCTTCCCTGGCAAGCGCAAGGGTCTGAGTTCAATCCCTGGTTCCTCCCCCCCCCCCCAAAAAAAAAAGAAAAAAATGTGTGTGTTCGTTTAGACATTGGTTGAACATGAAACTCCTCTCATGTAACAGTAAGAGGCATCTAAGGAATCAGATATAGGGTCACTGATTGACTGGATTCATGTACCACATGACTTAATTGCTCCTAACGAAGGCCATTTTCTTCCAGCAAAACTATAGGGTATATTAAGTCATAGACCTTTGGATAATTATGGTTTATTGAAACTGTACAATATTTCTAATGTTTGGGATTTATTATACAGAGGAATAAATTGGATCTTCATAATAAAGTGATTTATATGAAAATAGGCCCAGCGTTTTAGAGGCAAAAGTTATTTGGGATCAGGGACAGGGATATAGCTCAGTGGCACAGTGCCTCCCTGGCAAGCTCAAGGTCCTGAGCTGGAGTCCAGGTACCAAAAAAAAAAAAAAAAAAAAAGTTATTAGGGGTCAATTATTAACTTACGGTAAATAAAGTTTGGTTTTATAAATTGTGGGAAAAAATAAAACCTAAATTCTGTTTCTAAAGAAAATGCTTGTAGAAAGTTTCATCTAGTTTTAGGTAGTGTTTTTTAAATGTGTTACAAAAAATTTTGTGTTTTGGTCTTTTTTTTTTGGTACTGAAGATCAAACTCAGGACCTTGAGCTTGCCAGGCAGGCTCCTATGCTACTGAGCTATCTCCCAGCCCCTTTTATGGTCTTTTTTTGTGAGACAGGGTTTTGCTATATACTTCAAGTTGTCCTTGAACTCACTTTATAGCCCAGGCTATCTTCAGACTCACTGTGATCTTCTTGCCTCAGCCTCCCTAGTTCTGGGATTACAGGCGTGTGCCACCATGCCTGGCTTGTTACAGATCTTTGTAAAATCTTTCCTTTCACAAATAATTTTTTTTTAATTTTTTATTTACAAATAATTTTTCTTGTTATTTTCCACTGTACTTTGTCGTTGTTCTTTTCCTGTTTAATTTCAACCACATTTTTTCCATGTCATATCTTAATCCATCACTTGGTAGTTCTGCTAAAATAAGCAAACTTTCTACTCTAATTTTTGTTTGGCATTCTTCATATGGAGAATAAGGTGATAAAACTACTGAAGGGAAATTTCCAAAAACTTGGTACTTTTGTTGATCTAAATTTTAGTTCCTGGATTTTTCTCATAGTTCATTCAGGATTGAATGTGAATTTATATTTATTATACTGCTTTAAGTTTAGAGGTTTTGGCTTTTGAAAACAACTGGGTATATTGATAGCATTCTTTGATCATTTCTTTGGTTTGCCTGTCCTTTAATTTCAGATGTCCTAAAATACGTAAATGGAAATCAATGCTCTAGGCTAATGTTGCCAGATCTAACTGGTAATTGTGGTTAAACTGATCGAAAGTGATGTAATAGTGTCCATTCTGTTGCAGTATATTAATGGCATATTAAGAGCTAGGTGTGATGGTTTGCTCCTGGAATCTGAACCTCTCTGCAGCCTGAAGAAGGAGAGGATTTACAAGTTCCAGGCCAGCTTCAGCAATTTAGTGAGCCTCTGTCTCACTAGGGCTAGGGATAGAGTATAGTAGAAGAGCTCAATGGTAGTTAAACCTTTAGGTTTGATTCTGAATACTGGGAAAAAGAAAAAAAAAAGAGAAAGAGAGAGAGAGAGAAAAGAAACATGGTTTGTGTAAGTTCAACAAATATACCAAGATACTAAGCAATTTAACTTATTACCTGAAATTAATAGAACTTATAGAGTTTTTTTTTCCTATTTTTTTTTTTTTTTCCATTGTAAGGTATCTGAATCCAATGGGGAATTTTTTTTCAAGTCTTCTGAGCTCTTTGAGAGTCCAGTGTACTTGGAGGAAGCTGCAGATGTACTTTGTATTCTACAAGCAGGTACTGTCCTGAGTGCTAAGATACAATTCAGGCATAGTTTGCTGTTAAATGATGGTGTGTAACTTCTTAGTCTGGAATGTTGTTAGGAATTATCTAATAAAATTAGGCCTAAAAGTTGAAGCTAAAAAAGTAACTAATAGAGCGGCCCGGGAAATGGCTCAGTAGAATAAGTGCTTGCCTGGCAAGTGTAAGGTCCTGAGTTCGATCCCCAATTCTGCCAAAAAAAACGCCCCCAAAACCAAACAAAACAAAACAAAACAAAAACCCAAACTAATAGAATAATTGAGTTAAAGGACATAACATTATTGGTATAATGTTGCATATATTTTACATATTAAAATCATATTTGATTTAAATGATTTTAATTAATTAATTAATTTTGTGGTACCAGGGATTGAATTCAGGACCTTGTGCTTGCCAGGCAGGCGCTTATTTAACTGAGCTATCTCCCTGCCCCTGATTTAATGATTTTAATGCTTGTTAGTGATTTTGGAAAATGGTCACAGTATGTAAAATGAAAAAAGCATCTGTATATGGTGATGCATACCTGTAGTCTGAGCTACTTGGGAGGCTGAAGTGGGAATATTTCTGGTTCAAGGCTAGCTTGGACACTATGGTGAGATCTTGTTTTTATTTATCTTTTTTAAAAAAAAAAAAAAAACATTTATTTGTGTGTGTGTGTGTGAGAGAGAGAGAGAGAGAGAGAGAGAGAGAGAGAGAGAGTGTGTGTGTGTGTGTATGTGTGGCCAGCTCAGCCCACCTGGGGGCGGGGCTGGCTGACATGTGGTGCTGGGGGATCGAACCGCGGTCCCTGTGCTTTGCCAAGCTTGTTCCAAGTAGGTGCTTTAGACCACTGAGCCATCTCACCAGCCTTATTTATCTTTTTTAAAAAAGAAAACACCACATGTGGTGGCACACATCTGCACTCCCAGCCCTTGGGAGGCGGAGGCAGGAGGATCACTGCAAGTTCAGGGCCAGCCTCCATAGTGAGTTCAAGGCCAGTCTGAACAACATAGTGAAACCCTGTGTCAAAAAACAAAATGGGGCCTGGGGAGATGGCTCAGTGGACTAAGCGCTTCTCTGGCAAGCTCAAGGGCCTGAGTTCAATCCCCGGTTATGCAAAAAAATAAAAAACAAAAAACAAAAACAAACAAACAAAAAAACCCCAGGGGCTAGAGAGATAACTGAGTAGAATAAGTGTGCCTGGCAGGGTCCTGAGTTCAGTTCCTGGTGCGACACACACACAACCACAGATTTAAAAACAAAGACAAAAGAAAATAAAGGCTGGATGTGGTGGTGCGCGCCTATACTCCCAGCACTTGGGAGGCTGAAAACAGGAGGATCACTATGAATCCCATCTATATAGTGAGACCTTGTAGACTCTGTACTAAAAATACATTAAAAAAAGAAAACAAAACAAAACAAATCAAAATATTGATTTTAGACAATGAGATTGGAGCTAATTTTTTTCAATTTTTATTATCGAGAAACAAATATGAATGAGACAGTTTGAAAGCTGATTAGTAGGTCAGTTTCAATAATCAATGCTTTGTACATTGTTATCTTCTTAGTGGTTATCTGTAGTACAAGAGGCAGACAGGATATCCTGTCCAAACACTATTAATACACATCTTTCTTCTCAATTGAATTAAGCGAAAGTAGCTATATATCTATCCTAACTATTTTGTATATACAGATACAAAATATTCTTTCCTTTGTATCCCCTTTTTTTTTGTTTAGTCCTGTCAGAGGTGGGTATTCTATTGGCATCTAAATACTATAGGTGCATGAATTCAGCAAAACAATCTAACACTGTCCAGCAGTCTGTAATATTAGTGGGTTATCCTCAAGAGTTATTGACTTGAGCCTTTTATAGCTCATCGTATTCATATGGCTTTACTTTATATACCTCGATTTTATACTTTTCTGCTGGATGGTTAAGACCCAGATAAAGCAAGACCTATATAACAAAAAGTGTAACTTTTGTATCAGTCAAGTCCTCTCAGGATTTATCCTGTAGCCCTGTACTGCACTTTGTAGATCCTTTGTCAGTGTCACATTACTCTGTGGCTCCGTAATCTCCTTGATCAGAAAATTTGGGGCACAACTGAGTTACATGATGTTATAGTACAGGTTTTCCTATGTCCCGAGTCTTCACTGACCTTGAAAGGCTAGGGCCAAAATGTTGGCTGAGCTTGCAGCCTTTCCTTTTCTCCAATTTTTTTTTTTTTTTTTTTTTTCCAGAACTGGGGATTGAACTCAGGCCCTTGTGCTTGCCAGGCAAGCACTTATTCTACTGAGCTATCTCCCCAGCCCTTTTCTCCAATTTTTGATCTGCTAACTTAGGTTGTTAACCCTCCAGAAGAGAAGCTTATTATTAACCTGCAATATATGCAATTTGATTTACCCTATCTGTCTAAATATCAAATATCTTAGGCATATCATGGAACATGGATTTTCTATCAAGTATTGATATATTGAACTTTAAAGTCCTTACAGAATATGAAGGAAAAATAATTTTAAAAAACTAGAGATAAGCATTTATATATTTTTACAAATAAATTTAGAAATCTAACCATATACAGAGTTGTAGCATGACAGACCTGTGAGATTAGAGCTAATTTAAAAAGACTTCTATTGTTTTATATTTTTCAGATTCTTTTTTTTTTCCTGTGGAACCGGGGATTGAACTCAGGCCCTTGCGCTTGCCAGGGAAGCGCTTATTCTACTGAGCCATCTCCCCAGCCTCCAGATTCTTTTTAATAGGCATATATGACAGAAATAAAAATGAAAAGATAAAAATGCAAAGAATTTTGTAGAATCTTAGGCTAGCAAAGTTTAATAAAACTTTCTGTGTTGTTCTGTGTGCCCTGTCCATTTAGTAGCCACTAATCACATGTTCTGTGGGTTACTTGAACAGTAGCTACTGTGACTGAGCAACTGAACAAATTTTATTTATTTATTTATTTTTATTTTTTGAACAATTTTAATTAAATTTAAATTTAAATATCCATATACAGCTATTGGGTGTTTTACTGGATAGCTCAGCTTGTTTGCTTGAGACAAGGGTTCTCACTGTGAAGTCTCTGCTGGTCTTGAACTCACTGTGTAGCCCATGCTGGCTTTGAACTTGTGATCCTCCTGTGTCAGTCTCCTGAGTGCTAGAATTACAGGCATGTGCTACATCACACACAGAATAGCTCTAAACCATGAAAATAAGAATACTTTAGTTGAAGTTTGCTGAAATATTTGACATCAAAATATGTAACATAATGAAATAGCACTCTTTAACAGTGACATGGATTTTGTTTTCTTATAGAGCTCCCTTCCTTGCTTCCTATAGTTGATGTAGCTGAAGCCTTGCTGCATGTTAGAAATGGTGCCTGGTTCTTGTGTCTCTTGGTGGCCAATGTTCCTGATAGTTTTAATGAAGGTAAATATCATTTTAAAATGGGATATTGGAGACATTTGGTGGAGCATATATACAGTGTACAGGATCCTTTGTGTGTGGTACTGGGGATTGAATGTAGGGCCGTCTCACTGAGCTACATCCCTGATTTTTTTTTTTTTTTTTTTTTTTTTTTTTTTTTTTTTTGCTTGGAATGCCTTCAGTGCAGGTTTGGCTGGCTTGAGTTGTGGGGATGGAACCACAGCAACCTGAGCCTGACTGCTTTGTTGAAGCAGCCACTTAAAGAACTGAGCTAAGGGGCAGGCTCCCCGCTCCCCGACTCTTGTATTTTTTATTTTTAAAGTCTTGCTGCATTGCACAGGCTGGACTTAAGTTTGTGTTCCTTTTGTCTCAGCCTCTCAGAGTGCTGGGTTTAGAGGGTTGCATTATCAGCCTGTACCAGCACTCCCCCCTCCCCTTTAAGGTTGGGATCTCGCTATATTGGCCGAGTTGGTGTTGAATTCCTGGGCTCCAGCAGTCCTCTTCAGTCTGCTGTGTAACTAGAATTATGGACACATGCCACTGTGCAGTGGTTAAGTCCTATTTTTTTTTAGTTAAGAAGAAACAAAGGATTTTATTTCAAAGCTTATTCAAAGCAATTAGACCTTTGATTTTTAGGCCTGTTGCTGTCAACTGAGAAAAATCAATAAAGAATTTTCATCTCTATTTTAAAGTACAAATGACTGAAAATGGTTCTTTGTGTCTGAGTGATATAAAAATAAAAACTATTATTATTATTAAGCAAGATAATTTATAAATTAGGAGCCAGGGAATAAAAAGCCTTGAATTTGGGGTTGTAATTCTTAATTTTGTTACTCATTGCATGAGATCCATTAAGACATAATAACTTCTCATCTGTGACACGGGCATATTGATAGTATTTCCCTTAGACATCTCATGACATGATAGACTATGTTTTCAGTGCTTTTCTGTCTGCTTAATATTTTCAACTACTGAAAGAGGTATCTTGATGTCCCCACCATAATTGTGGATTTGCCTGTTTCTCTATTTAGTGCTGTCAGTTTTTGCTTCATGTGTTTTCAAGTTTCCTTATGGAGTCCATATATGTGCATCTTTTAGCTATCTTTTTTTTTTTTTTTTTTTAGGGGAACCGGGGATTTAACTCAGGCCCTTGTGCTTGCCAGGCAAGTGCTTATTCTACTGAGCCATCTCCTCAGCCCCATGCATCTTTTGATAAATTGAGCCTTTATTTCCTTCATTATGAAATAATCTTTATGCCTGGTAATTTTTATGTTTTTGAAGTCTACTTTTTCTCATATCAATACAGCCAGGTAATCTCTTATAATTAGTGCTTGGATACTATATATTTTTAGATATTATTTTTAAAAATGAATTACTTTAAAAATTTTTTTTTAATGTATGTAGTAAAGGGTCTACAGGGTCTCACTATGTAGATCAGACTCATAGTGATTCTCCTATTTTCAGCCTCCCGGGCACTAGGATCACAGGCATGCACCACCATGCCCATTCTCAATCATGTCTCAGTATGCCCCCACTGGTGGGACTGGCACAGCATGCTGGGGATGCCCTGACTGCTGGGCTTTGCCTACGCAGACGCTTTAGTCTGCTGAACTATCTGGCCTGCCTACCTTTTTTTTTTTTGAAGCAGGATCTCACTGTATAGTATAGACTGGCCTTGAACTCACCTGTGTAGCTCAGGCTGACCTTGAACTCAGTGATCCTCCTATCTCAGCCTCCTGAGTGTTGGGATTTTAGGAGTGCCATGACACCTGGTTTATCTTTTTGTTTTAATTCAAGGTAGATTTTCTTGTTTTCTTTCATTTTTTTTTTTTTGTTGTAGGAACCCAAGGGCTTCCATATACTAGGCAAATGCTCTATCACAGAGCTACATCCCCAGCCCTTTAAGGGAGATTTCTTGTAGGTAGGCTGGCCTTGAACTTGTGGAGATCCTTATACTCAGCCTCCTGAGTACTGGGGTTACAAGTGTGCACCACCATGCCCAGTTCATAACATCTTTCTTACAGAGCTTGGGTTAATAGACTCTTAAATATTCAGTTTGTAGAGGCCTAATCAAAAATGGAGAACGACAAGATGAAGAAAGCCTTGGAGGAAGGCGCAGGACAGATGCTTTACGCTTCTTATGTAAAATGAATCCTTCTCAGGCCCTCAAGGTCCGAGGCATGGTGGTAAGAGATCCTGTTGTTTTATGAGATAAAGCCCTTTATACTGTATTAGGACAAAATACTTTTCTCAAAATGGTTTTAGAATCTTGTAGAGTTTGGGAATTTTTATTATAGATTGGATGAGTTACCTTTCCTTTTCTCAGGCTGGCCTTCAACTCACTATGTATAGACCAGGATGGCCTCAAACTGGTGGTGATCCTCCTGCCTGTGCCTTCTGAAGTTGGGATGATAGGAATAGCCACAATGCCTGGGTTAGATACTTTAGATTTTAAAACGTCTAACCTTTTCCTTAAGATACTGAGTTTAATTTGTTTGCTTTGTTGTGTTAGGTGGAAGAATGTCACTTGCCAGGCCTTGGAGTGGCTTTGACGTTGGATCATACCAAAAATGAGGCTTGTGAAGATGGAGTGAGTGACCTGGTTTGTTTTGTCAGTGGTTTGCTTCTTGGAACAAATGCAAAAGTCCGGACTTGGTTTGGAACTTTTATCCGAAATGGACAGCAGGTGAGTGCCAAATATTTGTATCCATGATGGATCATATGGTTTGGTAATTACTGAAGGAGGAAGAAACACTCTTAAGATATCATCTTGCCTGGCTAGCACAAGGTCCTGAGTTCAATCTCTGGTACTGGGGGGTGGGTGGGGGGGGAAGAAGATATATGTAGGTCAGTAGTTATCAAACTTAATTTCAGGGACATCTTTAACATTTTGAAAAATCATTGAGGATATAAAAGAGCATTTAAGGGGCTGGGGAGATGTCTCAGTAGAATAAGTGCTTGCCTGGCAAGCGGCAAGTGCAAGGGCCTGATTTCAATCCCTGGTTCTGCCAAACAAAACAAAACAAAAGAAAAACAAAAGCAAAAAGAATTTATTTGAATGGCTTTTTATCTTTTGATGTTTCTCATTAAAAATGTAACTAAAGGTTTTGAGATATTTAATTATTAATAAGTAGCAGTAAATACTTTATTAAATATGAACCTAATTTTAAATAGGAAGTATAGTTTCCAAAGCCAAAACATTTAGAGAGAATAATGGTATTTTACAGTTTTCATATCTTGTCATTATTTGGTTTAATAGAAGCTTTTGGAAAAACACATTGTAGGCTCGTGGGATGGGAGGGAAAAAAGGCCATGTCTTAGTATCGTTAAGGAAAAACTTTTGCCCTTTTGGCTTCCATGAAAAGGTCTTAGAAATCTCCAGGATCCTGGGTCAGACTCACTGCTGCATTAAGTCACTAAGATAAGTTATACTCTGCAATTTTACTCTATACATATGTGCATATTTATGTACGTACTCGTCTAGTGCCGTTTAATCATTATGAAGTGTGCAGTTTGTGCATTAACTACATTTACAATGCTGTGCAACCTCTTTTTGGTCTTTTTGAATCAGGACTCGCTATGCAGTTCAGACTGGCCCTGAGCTCACTTTGTTGCCCAGGCTAGTCTTGAACTTGCAGTGGTCTTCCTGCTTTAGCCTCCCTAGTGCTGGGATTACAGGGATTACAGAAGCCAAGACACCATGCTTGGCTTCTTCTTTTAATTATTAAGCTTGATTTTTAAAGCAGATTTATCATATTGTACTTGACATGCTCGGATAATAAACAAGTAACATTTGCCTAGTCCTTTGTAGCTTAGAACTGCTTTCAGTGTATTAGCTTTTCTTTTTCACTGACGTACCTACTTACTAGATAGCATTTGCTACTTATCAGATACAACATTAGGTCCTGTAGAGTCAGAAATAATTAAGACATCATCTCTGCCAGAAGAACTATCGTGCATATAGGCTTGGAAACTCTTAATTACAATGTCTACACTAGCAAAATATTATTACTAAAATATATATATATTTTTTTTGGCAAAAGAAATTAGGTTCAGAGAATTTACCTCATGTATTTTATTTTTTTTTTTTTTTTATTTACTTATTTTTTTGTGGCCAACTCAGCCTGCCCGGAGGGAGGGGCTGGTGTGAGACTGGATTGAACTGTAGTCTCTGCGGTTGCCTAAGTTTGCCTAAGCAGGCGCTTAAGACCACCGAGCTATCTTGCTGGCTCCATCCCTCATGTATTTTAAAGTATATGGTCATCTAGTAGTAGAGCTAGGGCTTAAATTCAAGATTATGTTCCTCTATAATCTGAGTATTTCTTACTGTACTGCATTATGTATTTGCTATTTATTTAGTGGTACCAGGGATTGAAATCAGGACCTTACACTTGCCAGGCAGGTGCTTATTCTACTGAGCTATCTCCCCGGTCCATGCTTTTTATTTTTTAATTTTTTCTTTGCTGTAGATCAAACCCAGAGGCTTATACAAGGTAAGTAATAGGCTAGACAATAATAATACTATTTGGCTACATATTCAGCCCTATACTGTGTATTTAAAGGTATCATTTAAATAATAGTAATTTTCTGGGCATGATGACACATGCCTAGAATCCTAGCACTTGGGAAACAGAGGCAGGAAGATTGCCCTGAGTTCAAGACTAGTCTGAGCTACATAGTAGTTGAAGTCCTGCCTGGACTACATAACGAGTAGTCTTGTCTCAAAAAAAAAAAAAAAAACAAAGCAGTTGTGTAGTTCATATGATCACTAATTTGGTCTTCCATCTGCAACCTGTCCCAGTCAGGGGGAGCAGAATAGCGTCCAACAGATCTGTGAATTTTGAGTTTACTTGAATTGTTAAAATGAGATTCGGTAGTTGAAACAATCTTGGAACAGGTTGGTTTCAGGTGTTCAAACAGGGAGGTCTGTTTGAGCTTCCGTTCATATTAGTAAAAGCTCCATGCTCTCTTCTGTTTGTGATTCTGATTTCTTTCAGAGAAAAAGAGAAACCAGCAGTTCTGTCCTGTGGCAAATGAGAAGGCAGCTTCTTTTGGAGCTGATGGGCATTCTTCCCACAGTCCGAAGCACCCGCATTGTAGAAGAGGCCGATGTGGAGATGGAGCCCAACGTGTCCGTGTACTCGGGCCTGAAGGAAGAGCACGTTGTGAAAGCCAGCGCACTCTTGCGTCTGTACTGTGCTCTCATGGGGATTGCTGGGCTCAAGTATTCCATAATTTGATATTTTAACTTTTTGCCATTTTACTTTCTTTCTAATTCCAGGAAAGTGAGCCTAATGCCTTTGTAGTTGGAGAATTAAAAGTTTTTCCTTGGGCTCAGGTAGTAGCCTGGTCTACATCAAGATGGTTGTTCTAAGGCCGACTATCCCTATCAGGAATATACTTATTGGGCCGGGGAGATGGCTTAGTGGAATAAGCGCTTCCCTGGCAAGCATAAGGGCCTGAGTTCAATCCCCAGTAAAAAAAAAAAAAAAAAAAAAAAGGAATATACTTATTTATTTTAGGTCTGATTGTAATAGAATTATAAAGATATAGGTGGGGCGAGAATAGTTTATTAATTTCTGATCACCACAGTTTGAGACTTCTACTGAATGATCTCTGTGTGATCCTTTACTTGGCCATGCAGCTAGTTGAAGTAAATCTCTTCTTTGTTTCATTTTGCAACTGACATCATACACTTCTTGTTTTTTTTTTTTTTTTTTTTTTTTTTTTTTTTTTGTGGAACCGGGGATTGAACTCAGGCCCTTGCGCTTGTCAGGGAAGCACTTATTCCACTGAGCCATCTCCCCGGCCCCCCTCATACACTTCTTAAAACTGATATATGGGGCCAGGAAGATAGTTCAGTAGACTAAGCACTTGCCTGGCAAGTGCAAGTGAGTTCAATCCTCGGTACTGCAAAAAAACCCCCAAAACCAAAAAACAACAACAAAAAAAACCCAACCCTGATACATTGTGGTGGTTAAACACAAACCTACTTATTCGCTGTACTGCATCCTTTTGAATAATATCCTCAACTATTCTATGTTCATTGTCACTTTGTGTCTCTGATATGGATGAATTTCAGTTACTACAGTTTGGTTAAAAAATTCTTATCCCTCAATGGTGTCCAGATTTCAGTGGCTACAGTGTATGAACCTCATAATAATATAAAGTACAAACTTTGCTGTGTGCTCTGTAGGACACATGGAGCTGTATGATTAAGCTCGGGTCTGTTAGTGACTGTATCATTTCTTTTAAAGTCTGTTGGGGACTGAGCACCACACATCTCTTGTTGGATTCACGTGCAGACAGCAAAGTGGTAGTTATGTTGCTTCCTTGTCTCTCAGTGGGTGGTAAACCTATGCCACTTACTAAAAGTGGGTAAATGGAAGAGGGAATTTGCCATAGGAAGAAAGTATAATAAAGAAACAAAAAAAATATTAACACGGAAAATGACATTTGAGCCAAATATAAATTGAAATAGCTGATTGTATGAATTTTAACACTGGCACCATTTGATAGACCCCTCAGTATGTAGTCAGAGGCATTTAGCAAAGTTGAACATGTTGACGTAAGTGAGGAAAGTGACTTATAAGAAAAGGATGACATTTTCCTAGAGGTTGTGACACATGCAAACATCTTTACCTTACAAGAACTTTTGGGTGTTTCAGAAGCAAACTGCAAAGGATAAAGTGCTGGCAGCTGAGCCAGACCTAGAAGGATATATGACAGTTCAGCAGGGTATAGAAAAAAGTGCTTATTCTATATTACAAGTTACGCAGTGTAAAGAAGGCAAAGGCTCTTCCCAAAAGAACATAACACTGTGGGCCGGGGATGTAGCTCAGTGGCACAAGTCGTTGCCTTAGCAAGCACAAGGTCCTGAGTTTGATTCCTGGTATCCCCCCCAAAAAAAGAAAGAAAGAAAGAAAAGACACCTGTTTGGGATCCCAGCATCTGGGAAACTAAGGCAGGAGGAGTCCAAGTTTGAGCACAGCCTGAGCAATATAATCACCTAGACACAAAACGCTTTAATTCCCAATGTTTCTAGTGTTTTCTACTGTTGAGTACCATGTAAATATTAGTTTTTTGCCCGTTTCTGTATGCATAACATACTTTCACGTTTTGACAAAAACAGTGAGTAGGTCACAGAGCAATCATAATTTTCACCATTCATTATTAAGATTGTATTGTGTGGTTTTAGCTGTGTGTTCTTTTTTATTGTCTCACTACTGGGAAAAGCCTGCCTATATTTGTGCCTCAAATTGTAATTATTTTGCTTTTGAGAACTTTGGCTGTCAGTGATTTTATAGTGTGGGGTCATTAAACAGTTCAAAATTGTATCAGTGAGGCTAATATGTTGTGAAGTCTTCTTTCTTCAGCTTAAAAAAGTAAATCCTAATCATGTGTTGCTTTTTAGACCAACTGAAGAAGAAGCTGAACAGCTACTGCAGTTGATGACAAGTCGTCCTCCTGCTACGCCAGCTGGGGTTCGCTTTGTTTCCCTTTCCTTTTGTATGCTACTGGCCTTTTCTACACTTGTCAGGTACCCTGCTGTACACGTTGTTCTACTTTCTCAAAGTCTGGATTATTTACTTACTCAAATGGATAACAGGACCTGGAAGTGTAGGTGGTTAGAAGAGACAGTGACTCACATATGTGAAGCCCTGGATTTGATCTTCTGTACTGAGAAAAAGGAAGTACAGATAGCATTAGCTTAAGCATTTACTATACGTTTGCTGCAGCTGCAGGATCTCTGGGAGTCCCAGCTGTGTAGTGAGACTCTATACCATATTAATTAAAAAAAAAAATTCACTATAAAAATTTTTCTCAGGGGGCTAGGGATATAGCTCAGCAGCGTAAGCGCCTGCCTGGTAAGTGCACAGTCCTGAGTTTGATCCCTGGTACTGCCAAAAAAAAATTTTTTTTTGCTCGGATATGAGCAGTAGTTGTAGTAGCTTTTAATAAAAGTGTGTCAGTAACATTTGTTGTATTTCAGTCGTTTATCAGAGTTTCATAAAATCATTGTTAAAGGAGGAAAAATAGTTCTTTAAGGTTTTTAAAATTAAGTTTGGCATCGTGGTACATGCCTTCCAGGGAGGTTTGCAGTTTAGAGCCCATCCTGGGCAACTTAGCTACTTAATGAGACCCTTTAAAGATAAAAAAATTAAAAGTTTGCACTGAGGGTGTAGCTCAGTGTGAAGGTCCTGGATACAATCCCAAGGACTGCTACAAAAAAGAGACTTCTTTCCTATCTCTGAACACAGCGTCTTTCAGTTCTTTGGCTAATTGTCCTGGGTTCGACTAAGTTGTTCTTGACATGTTTGTATTTGATACATTTTGCTAATTTTTTGTGTTAGATATTGTTGAGTTCCCACTATAAAAGATAAGGAAGTAGTTATTTCTCTGTCTGAAAGTATATCCACATATCTTCCCTATTCTCCCATTCACCTTTTACAGTTATAGTGATTTTGATTAGATCAGTAGTTACAGTATTACATTTAATTATGTAATTACTGCTGAGAGCGCAGTCCCATAGTAGATGATCTCTCTGATACGAATAATTTTTCAGTGTTTTGTTATTAATTTGCCTGGTGTTTTATGCGTCATTAACGTAAATCTCTGCAAGTCTAAATCTTCTCTCAGCATGCTGTGATTCATCTGATAGTCTATTAGTTTAATCTTTTTTAGAAATCTCTGGTAGAGCATTTTGATCTGCTTAGGTTTGGAACACAGCTGTGCACACCTCGCCTCTAAGAATCCCTCTTCATGTAGGGGACTTTCTTCCCCCTTCTTTCTAAACCCCCTGTTAACCCTGTATTTTTTTTTCTTTTTTTTGCGGAACCAGGGATTGAACTCAGGCCCTTGTGCTTGCCAGGAAGTGCTTATTCCACTGAACCATCTCCCCAGCCCCAACCCTGCATTTCATGTCGTTTACTTTTCATTTACTTCCTCATTTTGCTTTTGAGAAAATGGGCGTGTAGGAAATAAATTCTTTGAAATTGGGATTTCTGCAGTTGCCTTTATTTCTGACATTTGATTGTGTGATGGATTATAGACTTTTAAAATAAAAGAATTAGAATCTTTAGAGAATTTTTAAAGTTTTTCCCCATTGTCTTCTGATTTCTGGTATCAAGCCTGGCATTCTGATTCCTAGTCCTTTGGCCTGCTCCTTTTCAGTGTACAAACCTGTAGGGTTAGCATTCTGTCCCTAAGGTTTTAAAACTTCTGTTCTTATTTATTGTCTGAAGTATAAATATTCAGTAAACCTATTCATGTCTTACAGATCTAGGAACATGTCTAGAATTAAATTGCTAGTGTTTTTCCTTTGAATTTTCTTTGTTTAAAATCTCCTTTTGGTGGGCATGGTGGCACACACCTGTTATCCCTGTGCTCTGGAGGCTAAGGCAGGCGGTTCCCTGTGAGTTTGGGGCTGGCCTATACAACATAGTGAATTCAAGGCCAGCTTGAACTATATAGCAAGACCCCCATCTAAAAAAAAAACAACCCAGAAAATACCTCCTACTTTTATTTGAGTGGATCTTGATGAAGTGATCATTTTATTTTTTAATCTTTACTCACCTTTATCTTGTTCTCGCTTTTTTTTTTTTTTTTTTTTGGAACCAGGGATTGAACTCAGGCCCTTACGCTTTCCAGGGAAGCGCTTATTCTACTGAGCCATCTCCCCAGCTCCTTGTTCTTATTTTTAAAAAAACTTTATTGTGATATAATCTGTATACCCATAGAATATGTTGTATAGAATTAAGTGGTTTTTAGTTACTTACAGAATTACACAAATATCTTCGCAGTCTTAATTCTAGGATATTTTTATCACTATAGAAAGAAACTGATTATTTTACCTTTTATGATTTGACCTCAACTTGATCCTCAATTCGCTATTCAGTGTTTAATTTCTAGCTCTGTTTTGTTCTTTGAATGTTTCTTTATAGTACCTGTTCCTCCATGCTTGCATAATATTATTGATTGTATCATAATAATAATGATGTTAATCATAATAAATGATATTAAAATTAGGAATGTCAGTAAATATCAATGGACTTTAAAGGGGCTTTTGCCGACCCCACCCTTGGGGCATGCTGAGATGGCAAGTAAGACTGGGCGTGGTGATGTGCGCCTTTAATCCCAGCTCTTGGGAGGCTGTAAACAGGCGGATCACTACAGTCCAATCTAGTGAGACCCTGAACACTGTAGACCCTTCCTTAAAAATACAAAAATAAGTAAATAAATAAACAGGCTTTATATGTACTTTTCTCTGAGGTCTTTCTTTGGTCTCTTTCTAGTTAGAAGCTTTTCTTAGGTGTTTACTGTTTCTAGATTGTTGTTATTTATGAATAGGAAACTGAAGGATACATTAGAACATCAAAATGCTTGGATGGAACTTTAGGAAACTATTGGGTTGATCAGAGCCCTAGAGAAGCCCACCTTGTTGCCTGGAGCATAAGGGCGGTCTCAGAACCTGTGAGCCAAATGAGAAAAGAGTGGCGAGGCCTGTGGAGCTCAGCCTGCAGCATCGCTCCTCTCTCAGCTCTCCTGTGGTACTTTCAGAATGGTGCTCCAGGTATAACCAGATGCCCTTAACACTGCTTCACCACTTCAAGAGAGTGATCCATCAGCCTTCTCTTAGCTTAGGGGGAGATGGGTATTCATCTAGATGTATAGAATGGAGAAGGTGCCTTATTTTAGTCTCTTCCACTCTTAGAACCTTCTGAAGCTGTCAATAACCTACATCCTTTGGTATAAAATGATCGATTTTCTCTTCTGCCTGTGTAATGTTCTGCTGCTACAGGGCTGTAAAGTCAGTTATCTCTCATCTAAATGTTCTCTAGATTCCAGTATTGTACTGTGTTATCTCTATTCAACATTTATGCCTTTTAAGAAATTTACTTTAGTTTTGGTAGGGTTTCAGGAGGTTGGAAAATTAGATACATGAAATGAAATGAAATGCTTGCTTTCTTCATTTTTTTTGTGGAACCGGGGATTGAACTCAGGCCCTTGTGCTTGCCAGGGAAGCACTTATTCCACTGAGCCACACACCCCCTTTCCTTCTTCTTTACTTGAAGTGTTTTCTAAACATTACCTTTAATCCTTAAGTTTTTTTATTCAGGATTACAATACCAGTATTTAGCAGGGATGGGATTCCTGCTCAAGTTTTGTAGACTAAAGACATTTTCCTGTTTTATAACAGTGTGTTTTATCAGTGGAATCATTTCAGTGTATTTGAGCATGACGTTTGAAAGTTTCATTGATTGGGGGTAGTAGGAGAAGCATGTCTTTTAAGTTTTATGTTTTATCAATATTCACTATAGTCAGGCGGAAAGCAAACAATAAAAATATTTTTCACAAGTCAAAATCCAGCTTGTACCTTTCTATTTAAAAATCTAGGAATTGCTTTTAAAATGCTATTGTCATTGTTAAATTTTTAACCATTTTTTCATATCTGACTGGCCTATAGTTACCTTTTTTCTTTTTCATGGTTAGTAATCATTTACTTCTCTATACTTTTGGACCTTAAAAATTGTTCTATAAATTGGTCTTCATTTTGCTGGTAAAACTGGACTAATTTGTTACTGCCTAGTAGCTAGATTCTGACATATTGGTACTTAAGTTTTCTCAATAAATACATGTCAGCTGTTAATACCGTCCTTTGAAAATGTTATTTTATTTTATTTTATTTTGGCGGAACCGGGGATTGAACTCAGACCTTTGCACTTTCCAGGGAAGCACTTATTCTACTGAGCCATCTCCCTGGCCCCCATTTGAAAATTTTAATCCCAAATAGTCTTTGTTTTTCCAAAGAATATGAAGAAGTTAACTCTTTCCAGCTTTCAAATATAGTAAGATTTGAGTGTTGATTCTTCAGATTCAGGGAGGAAAGCAAAGGTGCCATCCTTGAGCTCCAGAGTGACCCTGTCGCTCAGTTATAATATATGGTCCAGTTCAGCAAACGGTGTATTTAACTTGATATTTCCTCAAAATAAGAGAAGAAAAAATAATTCCTACCAAAAATAATTTCTGAATGCTTTCTGATGCATCTGCTGGTAAATCCAGTTTAAAGCAGTGACTTGTATGTTTTACACAGTACTCCTGAGCAGGAGCAGCTGATGGTGGTGTGGCTGAGCTGGATGATAAAGGAAGAAGCTTACTTTGAGAGGTAAGTTTACTTCTGGTAACATTGTTGGGAGAAATTTAGCTGAGAAGCTTTTTTATTCTCTCTTTGAAAATTCTTTTTTTTTTTTTTTTCTGTTTCGCCAGCACTTCGGGTGTGTCTGCGTCTTTTGGGGAGATGCTGCTGTTGGTTGCCATGTACTTTCACAGCAACCAGCTGAGTGCCATCATTGACTTAGTCTGCTCCACTTTGGGAATGAAGGTAATTTCATTTCTAAAAGAAGATGTTTCCAGTTTGGAGGGCTTTTTTGAGTATAAATGAAATATATTGTTTTCATTTCCGTAATTCTAGTTGTTTTGTAATTTAAGGTTTTATCAGGCCCTCTAAGAAAGTACATTTTGAGGGACTTACTTGTAAGAATAACTGGTGTTCAATGCACAAAGTTTGGAAAGCACAGAAAAGCATGTTACTCACATCAGTTAGTAGTAGTAAAGTATACTACTGCTGCCATTCTAAGGTTCTGCCTGCAGAGAACCAAAACAGAACACGGTGTGTGATCCCAGCACTCTGTGAAGTGGAAGCAAGATAGTAAATATAAGCCCAGTGTGAGCAAAGTAGAGATTT
>NW_004524740.1:4257929-4258995 GCF_000260255.1 Octodon degus | reverse complement strand
TGAACCGTGGTCCCTGTGCTTTGCTAAGCTTGTTCTAAGTAGGTGCTTTAGACCACTGAGCCATCTCACCAGGCCCAAAACAAATTTTTTAAAAAGATTTGGAAATATAGCTTAGTATGAAGGTCCTGGGTTTAATCCCTGGTGCCCCAAACAAAACAAGAACAAAACTTAAGTAGTATGTGATGAACGCTTCTTTATATCAATAAGTATTATAATACAGTATGATTTTTTTTTGTCCCACTGGGGCAAAAATATATAAATGATATGCCATTGCACTTTATATATTTCATTAGCCTTTTGACATGTATTTTACTCAGTATTGAATTTGGGATTCATTTTACATTTTATACTGTGAGAATGTGATAGTGTTTTGTCTCTGCTTGTTGCCCTTGAAAGCTACTATTCTGTCTGTTGATGCACTTTAGTGTCTTTCCAAGTGAAGAAGTAGAACACTTTTCAAATGATTTTTCCCAGCCTTTCTTGCCATTTAACTATGCCATGAAAAAATTATTACCGTTGTTTTTATGTAGTATATTCTTTCTTCTCCTTTCCTCCTGGCCCTTTCTCTTCCTTCTCTTCACTGCCTTCCCTCTTTTGCAGGGCTTGGGTTCCAGTCAGGGCTTGCACATGCTTGGCACAGGTATCCATTTTTGTGATGGGTCTTGCCATGCTGTTCAGGCTGGCACAAAACTGGGCTCAAGTAGTCTCCTGCCTCAGCCTCAGCCCTGCTTTTACTAAGTTCTTTTTATTTTGATCATTTTCCTGAGGAAGAACATCCTTTAATGTTGGGCTTTAAAAGATGCTTCTGAAACAGAGTGCATGTTCCTTTGAACATTCATAATGAATCTCATGCCTGCTCATTTGGTAAATTCCCTAAAGTAGATTTTGTTTCAGATATTTTACATATTGTTGGAATTCTTTTCATTATTTTAGATTGTAATTAAGCCAAGTTCCTTGAGCAGGATGAAGACTATCTTCACACAAGAAATTTTTACTGAGCAGGTAAAAGTTAATTAGTATTTTAAAGTATTTATTTAACTTTCTCTTCCATTGTTTTTGGGGAGAA
>NW_004524740.1:4248100-4257829 GCF_000260255.1 Octodon degus | reverse complement strand
TATATATATCTATATCATGTTAGTAATATGGTTCTTGTCCATTCTATTTCACTGTATAATAATGTTTTATTTATGTTTGAAATTTCCATGAAGAATTTTAAAACACCTCATTGGATAGCAAAGTATATTTTAAATTTATGTAGTTTTGGAGACTTTGAGTAGGTATTTCAGAGGATAGCCATAGATATTGGTAGAGCACTCACGTGAGGTAATGATTTAAATTTATCAGGAAAAAATGATTTAAATTTATCAGGAAAAAAATAGAGACCTATTTAAGTCTTTAGGTTGTAAGGTTCATTTCTAACTAGATTACAAAAAGCACTAAATTCCTTAGTCCTGTATTGCATTTCTTTTTGGCTTCAATACTTTTGTCTATGGATAAACGTACCATTAGAATATTTTTCAGTGGAGTTCATTCTAAAATTTAAAATTAATTTTCAGATTCATTTATTAATTTAAATCTTAAAATATAAGATATATATGTCTGAAAAATGAAATATTTTTAAATACATATGGACCCATAGTTGTTACTTCTTTTATGTGATTAATATCTTAGCCCTATGCCCAACTCTCCCCTCCTTTCCTGCACATGCACATATATATTCGCACTGAACAGATGGTCACATTAAGGACAGGAGAATCACGGTAGTTTATATGGCATTGAATTTGAACCACTTGGAACACAACTCTGAGAGGGTTTTTGAAAGACACTTAGAGGTAGTTGCATGACACACGGAGAATAATAACAGCCGCTTATGTGATGCTCTAGAGTTCACCTCATTGTTTTCAAAGATATTTTTCTCATTACAATAACCCCGTGAGACAGATGATGCAGACTCCCATTTTGAAGAAGTGAAATAGATTCAGAAGATAAAGTGACTTCTCTATCATCACTAAGCCCAGATCCTGTGATTCTAAATTGTACATATGTATATTTTTTACCTTTCACACCACTGTGTACATAACTGTTTTAAACTAAAGGATTAGAGAACTTAACATATCCTTAACCATATGCTTGCTCATCATTTAAGAATAATTTAAAAATGTGATGACTGATTTTCATTATTCATTCCTAATTACTACATAGTAAGGATTGATATCTGTCCTCTTTCTTTCAAAATAATTTGCATTTGTTATGTCACATGTATTAATATTACTTTTACATTTTAGGTCGTCACAGCTCATGCAGTCCGGGTCCCTGTCACCAGCAACCTGAGCGCCAACATCACGGGGTTTTTGCCCATTCATTGTATTTACCAGCTTCTCAGGAGTCGTTCCTTTACCAAGCACAAAGTGTCAATAAAAGTACGACTTGATATTTGTATTTCAAACTACAACTTAAATTAATTTTTCCTCCCTAGCTAGTTTTGTTTTAGTTTGTAGGCCTTTAGCTAATTTAGCTAAATTAGTAGTCATTCATACAAGTAGAGTTATGAGGAACCCAATTTCAGAATTTTAAAAAATATAACCATTACTTTAAAAATGTAAAACTCTTATTCTCCCATTTAAATTCTCAGTTGTAGCATGTGGTTCTTAGTAACACTGTCATTAACACATAGGAAGCAGTGGCCATTGTCTAAATTTTAGTTGTGTCCAACAGATGAGGAGAGTACCCGTCAGCAAGTTTATGGCAAGCAATCTAGTACCTAATTTATATATATATATAAAATGTTTCAGTGTTGTATCTTTGGCTACAGAAAAGGCTAAAACCCCGGAGGTAAATAAATCTTTTGAGTCATTTACAGAGTTTGCTTATTTATAAAGAACAATGAACAGTGTATGCATGATATATTGCTTTTTTTCCTATGATTTAATGAGGTTATTTTGCAGCTAGATTGCATTTTGTGTTTCTGTTATCAAAAAGCACCAGTTGAAGGGCTGGTAAGATAGCTCAGTGGACTAAGTGCCTGCTTAGGCAAGCATAGGGACTGGGGTTTGATGCACAGCAGCACATGCTGCTTAGGCTCCACTCCCCGGGCATGCTGAGCCAGCCACCGAGACCAGGTGTGGTGGCACAGGTCTGTAATCCCAATGCCAGGGAGGCTGAAAACAGGAATGCATAGTGAGACTTGACCAAATACATAAAAAAAAAAGCACCAGGTGTGGTGGTGCATGCCTTGGAATCCCAGCACTTGGAATCTGAGGCAGGAAGATTAGCATGAGTTTGAAGCCAACCTGGACTACATAGGGAGTTCGAGGCCAGGTTTGAACTGCATAGTGAGGGCTTGTAATCAGAAAACCAAATCAAGAACTGGGGAGATGGCTCAGCGGTATAAGTGCTTCCCTGGCAAGCGCAAGGGTCTGAGTTCAATCCCTGGTTCCACAAAAAAAAAAAAAAAAAAAAATCTCTCCCAATTGTTTGGGGCCGGGGAGATGGCTCAGTAGAATAAGCGCTTCCCTGGCAAGCGCAAGGGCCTGAGTTCAATCCCTGGTTCCACAAAAAAAAAAAAAAAAAAAATCTCTCCCAATTGTTTGGGGCCGGGGAGATGGCTCAGTAGAATAAGCGCTTCCCTGGCAAGCGCAAGGGCCTGAGTTCAATCCCCGGTTCTGCCCACAAAAAAAAAAAAAAAAGTAAAGAATATATATATATATATATATATATATATATCTCCCAACATTTCTATATTTTCTTTGTAAAATAAGTGGTATTGTTCTATCAGTGCTGATCATAGTTTCTTAATATGCTTTGAAGAACGATCTCTCCCGGAATTCCTCTGCTGTGAGGTCTTCCATGACAACAAATATAATACTATAGATAGATATTTAGTAGGGACTTAAAATGTTTTCCTTGCTACTTAAAAACTATTTAAACCCAAAACTAGGCTTCTCATCCTGTTAGGCTCATCTTTCACTGGCTAGCATTCTCATTTAGATATAAGGTAATTTGTATCTTTATATCAAAGAAAATTATGAAACTCTATATTTGGGACTGCTAAAAGTTAATACTGAGTTTCTCTGATTTCTAGGTTATGTAAAACTGTATGTGATTCTTTAATTTTCTGATTCTGCAATTGATTGAGTGCCTGTACCCATTTCTAGGATTGGATTTACCGGCAGCTGTGTGAGACCTCCACTCCTCTCCACCCTCAGTTACTTCCTCTGATTGACGTGTACATCAATTCTATACTTACTCCAGCATCAAAATCTAACCCAGAGGCCACAAATCAGCCAGTCACAGAGCAGGAAATACTCAATATTTTCCATGAAGTCATTGGGGTAAAATAGTGGTTCTTTTACATTTATTAGCTGATTTTCCTTTTTTTTTCTTCTAACTTCCTATTTTTTCTCTTCATCAGATTTCTACGTGATTCTGAATTTAAAATAAAATTCTTAGTAGATCATATGTAAAAATTGAATAATTCTATTGGTTATATGTAGTTTGTCAAATAGTCACTATTTGAGGAGTTTTCTTAAAAGTTTCGTTTTAAACCTGGGAGTTGTGGTGCATGCCTGTGATCCCAGCACTGGGAGGCTGAGCAAGAGGACCATTGCAAGTTCACAACCAGCCTGGGCTACAGAGTGAGCTCAAGGCCAGTCTGAACTACAGAGGGAGACCCTGTCGAAAGAAAGAAAGAAAGACAGACAGACAGACAGACAGACAGACAGACAGATATCCTGATTAGGAGTGCTGAGAGTAGTAGCTGAAGGTTTTTGTTTTAGTTCTGCTTAGTAGAACTAGGTAAACATGTTGCCTTTCATGCTGTCTCAAATTTCACTTAAAATTCATATTCTCTCCTTGAGTTTAATGTAAATACAGCACCATTTCTGCCAGTTTAGCTGAGCTTGGGAGCAGCAACACCAGGCAGTCTATTTTGATACTTCACTGTTGTTGGAAAAAGCACTCATGCGATTAGCAGTGTGTTAAAGTTTGTGGTATCACCTCCAGGGTGACAGTGTCCGCCTTAACCAGCGTTTCAGTATCACAGCGCAGCTTTTGGTGCTCTACTACATCCTGTCTTATGAAGAGGCTCTTCTGGCAAACACGAAGACTTTAGGTAAGTTGTACCTAAGCAAGTGGCTCTACTGACTCGTTTCTTTTTATTTTTTATTTTATTAAGATTTTTTTGGTTGGAGAGATAGCTCAGTGGCACAATACCTGCCTGTTAAGCACAAGTCCTAAGTTCAATTCCTGGTTAAAAATTAATTTTAGAGAGAAAAAGCCCAAAATGTCAAAACAAGATAGGAGGAGGGTAGCAATGGTTAATGTATTGCACATTGATATCTTTAAATTTCTACTAGCTTATTTCATTTGTTCATATTTTGTTACTTTCAGAGCTACAGTGTGATAAAATATGACCAGATAGTTTAATAAACTGCAGCATCATTTTCTGAGCTGTGCAGTGGAGACACTGTACACTTGGTACAGAAGTATATGGGTGTGTCTGCACATCCCCAGCCCTGTGCTCAGCCTGCCTCTTAGCAGCATGACTGAATAGGTAACTGAGCCAGGCCCAGGGAGCAGGCCCTCCCACCCTACTACTTAGGAGACTGAGGGAGGAGGATCCTAAGTTAACAGGCTAGGCTGGGCTGCTTAGCGAGACTGTTTCAAATAAGAAGAGAAAAAGGTCTGGGGGTGTAGCTTAGTGGTACAGCAATTTAGAGTTTTATCCCCAGTACCAAAAAAACCAAATAATATCCCTGAACAAACAAACCAACAAAAATACCAGAATTGACTATATTTGAACAACTAATCTTTTTCATTAAATGCAAATTAATAAAACTGAAAGAGGTACAACAGATTTTCCCCCTTGATTTGAGTTTTCACCCTATCTTTCTTTCTAGGGCATAGCTCCACAGTAGAGTGCCTGTCTAGCAAATGGGAGGATCTGGCTTTGATCCTCAGCACTGCAAGAACAACACACAAATAAAAGGACAAACAATAATAGAAAAGACCCAGAGTTTCCCCTTGCTGTTAGAATTACTGAATTGGACTTTTAAATTTAGTTACTTTTATATCTGAAGATAAAATTTTGCATACAGTGTGTCAGTAGAAAGTAGTACACTTTCTTCTCTTTGTAAAAGCAAGTTCACCTGTGTTTAGACTCGCTCAATGTATTTAACTTTTAGTTTATATTTGAAATAAAATGCCATTAAAAAACTAAGGTATTAAAAAACTACAATGAGTGTATAATTCAGGGAACATTCTTATAAGAGTGATTTTTTTTTATATAAGAGTGATTATTTTGCCATAGTTGAGTAATGTTACTTTTTGAAAAGCTATACATTTAAGTTACTTTTCAGTGTTTGTCAGATGTCTTAGTTATTTTCTCCTTGCTGGGATTCAACACTAACAAATTCCAAGAAGAGAGGTCTCCTTGGCTCATGTGTGGTAGAGCCTTCAGTCTGTCACTGGTTGGCTCCAAGGCAGAAGCCTTGTGGTGAAAGGGTCCTTCCCCGGGAAAGGGCTCCTGTTGGTGTGGAGGGAGAGGAACCCTACAGGCCAGCCTCAGTCCCCTGCCTCTTCTGACCAGTCCCTACCCAACATCACAAGCAGCTGTAGTGCCTGGCTAAGTCCCATCCATGAGCACATGAAGCCCTGGGGCTACATCTAGATATAAACCACAACAGCAGATCCAAACCCAGGCCTTGTGCATGGAAGGCATGTGCTGTGCTACTGAGCGGTATCCCCAATCTCAGATACGATAAGGTGATTATAATCCTTGTCTTGTTGGTTGAGAGATGAGTTAGCAGTAAAAAGGTAATCTACCACTTTCATCCATGCATAGGCAATATGTTCAGGTACTATGACACTTGAGATTTAATAAGTAAGCAGCAGAAGAATGAGAATACTAGGTGTTCTGGGGGAGAAATCAGGCCATTAATACTGAGGCAGAGGACTAAGATACTCCTCAGTTTTTATTTTAGTGTGTCAGATTTGAGAGGAGGAAGCAAAGTTGGCTTAGAGGCTTTTATCAGTGTCTGTCAGTTGAAATAAAAGTGAGCCTAGAGGAGCTCCTAATTTCTCTAAGCTCAGGATGAGGATGGGGAGCGCAGTTTTGTACATGTTGAGAAAATCTGTCAGATTTTCCAGTGGGGACATTGGGTACACAGCAGGGTGTCTGGGTAGAAATTTAGGACTGCACTCTCAAGTGAGTCTTCGGCATGTCTGTGACATTCAGGTGCCTGAGATTAAGCAGCTTGGCGAGGGGGTGGTGAGGAAGTGAGGAGGCTGCGGGCTTCTGGAGACCAGAAGATTTCCAAGAGGAGATGCTCATGAGGACCTGTTTTGAATGACCAAGTCAGCACAGGGGTGAGGCGCAGCTGGTGACTGCTTAGGACTTGCCACAGGTCCTTGGGCTGGTACTGTTTTGCTGGTGAAAAGCATCTAGACTGTGTGAGGATGAAGCCAAATGGTAATAAATTCCAAAGAGGATTAGGGGACTGTGCTGTTGGCGAAGAGGCCAGGCTGCATTTCTGTGGAGTTGGAAAGAGGAGGAATGATGTGATAGCTGGAGTGGAAAATGAGGTCAAGAATTTTTTTAAAATATTTTTTTTTTAATGGAAAAAGATAAGAGAATATTGGGAATAATCTAGCAGACAGCAAAGGACTGACAGAGTAAGACAATCCCCAGAGTGTTGTCCTTGGTAGGTGGGAGGAGGCGGGACACAGAAGACAAATACAGGAATTTGCCTTTTCTTGAAGTTTTCCCCCTGATTAAAAGATTTTTTTCTAGTCTAGTTTCTCATCTCCAAGGGGCATAAGTAACAGCTGCAGGCTATGGCACAATATTAAGAGAGTTTTTTTCTTCGGTGGCTAAAGCTTATCCTGCCTCATATTTATTCCTGTCTATGAAATTATGTTGTAATTTTAGCACCTGGCCAACTGTTCTGTGGTGGGTTGTGTTTGTTTTGTTATTGTTATTCTGTGTTTTTTGACCTTCTGTGTGTGTGTGTGTGTTGGGGGTGGGGGTTTGTTTGAGATGGGGTTTTGTTCTGCGGTTCAAGGTGGGCTTGAGCTCAGTTTGTAGCCCAGGCTGGTCTTGAACTTGCAATGATCCTCCTGCCTCAGCCTTCTGAATGCTGGGATTATAGGTGTGTGCCCACCACACTTGGCTTGAGGATTTGACCTTTTTTTTTTTTTTTTTTCCTGTATTTGGACAGGATCTACAGGGACTAAGGGTCTTACTGTGTAGATCAGACTCATAGTGATTCTCCTGTTTTCAGCCTCCCAAGTGCTGGGGTTATAGGCATGTGCCACCACGCCCAGTCTCATTCGCCCTCTCAAAGCACCCTGGGGGCAGGACCAGCACTGCACATTGGGAAGTTTTGACCTTTTAACTAAAAAAATAAATATTTGCAAAGGATGAGATAAGGAATTTTGGGGGATGGGGAGATAGCTCAGAAAATAAGCACTTGCCTGGCAAGTGCAAGGGCCTGAGTTCAATCCCCAGTTCTGCAAAAAAAAAAGATAAGCGATTTTGAAATTTGAGATCCAGCTAAGTGTTAGACTATCATAGCCATTAAAAATGTATTTGTAATCATTTTTGGTGTTTAAAGGTATTTGTGATACAAATATTAATTTTAATTAAATACTAATTTGAATAGTATTTACTTATGAACTGTATGTATATTTGTGTTATTGGGAATTGATACCCAGGGCCTCCACATTAAGCTACATCCCCAGATTTTTTTTATTTTTTATTTTGAGACAGGATTTCTCCAAGTTGCTAAATTGTCCGGGCTGGGCTTGAATTTGTGATCCTCTTGTCTCAGCCTCCTAGAATGCTGGGATTACAAGTGTGTGCCATCTGCCTGACTGGTTAGTATTTATTTATTTTAAAAAATCCCTATCCTCCCCAGTACTGGCATTTCCCAGTGGTGCTTTACCAGTGAGCTACATCTCCACTCCACTTTATTTTTTATTTTGAGGCAGGATCTTGCTAAATTGCCCATTCTAGCCTGAAATTTGCAATCCTCCTGTCTCAGCTTTCTGGGTAGGTTGGATTTCAGGAATACAACTGGCTCTTTTATGTTTTTATTTATTTTTTGTCTTTTTGAGACAGATTTCACTGCAATTCAGGCTGGCCTTGAGTTCACTTTGTAGCCCAGGCTGGGCTCACACTCCAAGTGATCCTCCTATCTCAGATTAGGATTACAGGTGTGTGCCATCACTCCTGGCTATTTTATTTTATTAACATTTTTTAAAATTTATTTTTTTTAAAAATCTTTTATTGTACATTTGGTACAGGGTCTCGCTACACAGCTCAGACTCATAGTGATCCTCCTGTCTCAGCCTCCCCAGTGCTGGAATTACAGGCATGTGCCACCACACCCAATTTTGTTGGCTGGCTTGGTGCAAGGCTGGCCTGGCATATCATACCGGGAATCAAACTCAGGTCCCTGTGCTTGCCAGGCAGGCGCTTAGACTGCCAAATTTCATGTACAAATTTCATAAATTTATAGGGTAGCACTAATTACTGATTCAGAGTATGTCTAGAAAAATACATCCTTGTGTACTATTTGCCAATTAAAATATGAATATTATTATGAATACCCTTACATTTCAAGTTTTTATGCTTAAAAGATTATTTCCTAATTTAATACATCTAAAGATTTTATTTATTTTTTTTATTTTGCGGAGCTGGGGATTGAACTCAGGCCCTTGAGCTTGCCAGGCAAGCGCTTATTCAACTGAGCTCACTCTCCAGGCCCTTAAAGATTTTATTAGTGGTAGGTCAAAGTTTATTTTCAGATACTTTTGAAAGTTAAAAACAAGACCTATTTATCTGTTCTTAAAGCAGCCAGTAGGATCTTAAATATGTCTTACCCATCAGTAACTTTAAAAAACGTTACTTGCTTAACACACCATCTAGCTTCACTTCATTTCATACAAAATCAGGCTCAGAGTGATGGTGTGTGTCTGCTATCCCTGCTACTCGGTAGGCCGAGGCAGGAGATTCCTAAGTCTAAGGCTCTCCAGGACAATTTAGTGAGACTGTCTCAGAATAAAATTTAAATGTTGGGGATGTAGCTAAGCAGCAAACCAAACCAAAGTCTGGCCTTTCTTTTTCTGTTCTGCCCTTTTGTTCTATGTGAAATTTCCTTGGTCACCAGCAGAACAAGGCACATCTTCTAGTCCTTGAGAGACTTATGTTCACTGGGCTCTAAATTCTTGGACTTGCACTTTTTCTTTGTGTTTGATTATTATATTCTTTTGAGAAAAACGTCATTTCTTCTGCCTCTTCCAAAAATGCAGAGCCTTTTTCTTAAAATTTTTTTTGTGGCTGGCTTAGTCCGCCCTGGGGACAGGGCTAACGCTGCATGTGGTGCTGGGGATCGACTCACGATCCCTGAGCATGCCTAAGCTTGCCTAAGTAAGCACTTTATACTGCTGATCTAGCTCGCTGGTCCCAGCAGAGCCTTTTGCTAGGTGTGGTGGTGCATGCCTGTATTCCCAGGACTCAGGAGACTGAGGCAGGAGGAAGATCCGGGTGAGTTCAAGACCAGACTGGGCTACACAGTGAATTCAGGGCCAGCCTGAACTACAAAGGGAGACCCTGTCTCAAAAAAGTCCCAGCGCAATTTTTTTCCTTTTTGGTCTGTTCTTACATATTAATATTTCACAGGAGTTTTTCCCTGTACTGTGGATTGAATCCAGGTCATCTGCAGTGAATTAACTCTCCAGCCCGCCCTTCCTTCCCTCCCTCCCTCCCTCCTTCCTTCCTTCCTTCCTTCCTTCCTTCCTTCCTTCCTTCCTTCCTTCTATTTTGAGTCATGGTCTTGCTAAGT
>NW_004524740.1:4227206-4247475 GCF_000260255.1 Octodon degus | reverse complement strand
AGGTGCTGAGATTTACTTTGAATTTTTAAGCTTTGAATTTCTTTTATTCTTAGTGTATCATTTAAAGTTAATATACAAGTAAATACGTGTCTGTCTGTTACCAGGATATTAGCTTCTTAATTTATAACATCATTTTATAATTAGTATTGTAACATTATAAGAATGGGCCCTATTTTGGTATACGATTTGTACTAATTTGATAACTTAATTAGGCCTGCCTAGGCAAACCCAGTAAGGCTTGCAGGACAGCGGTTCGATCCCCAGCTCTACATGCCACACCATACCTGCCGTTAAGGCAGCCTGAACCTATCAAAAAAACAAAACAAAACAACCAAACAAAAGCCTTCTCAAGTTAATTAGGAAATTTTGTGTTTGTTTTTTTTTTTTTAAAGTAAAATTTCCACAAAGACAGTAAAGGTCCAATAGGTTACATTTAAAACATAGCTATAGTTTTGCTGAGCATGAGGTTAAATGTTTGAATTTTTGAAAACTTCATACTGGGAGGAATCTATATATGTGAATGGTTGTGTTATATATGACCAGTGTTGTTCTTATGGGCATTTCCTAAGTGTAGTTTAGTTTTTACTGAAGGGGTTAAAAATAACCTTGATAGTATATTTTACAGAGATTACAAAGAGAATTAATAATTGCTTTGGGTTGGACTTCATTGGCTGTTGGTTCTTTTGTGGAATAATTAAAAAATGTGTTTTAAGGTTTTAGCCTTCAGCTTCATAGGCTCAGACAGTTATAGTTTATCCCTAACTGATCCTGGGGACTCCGAATCTCACTCTGCTCCCCTACTGCCTCTCCGTTCCCTTCTTGTTTTTTTCTTTCCTTCCTTCCTTTTCTCCTCTCCCTTCCCATCCCTACCTTCCTCCTTCCTTCCTCTCTTCTTCCCTTCTTTCCTTCATTCTTTTCTTGCTTGCTTGTTTCTTTTTTTTGCAGGGAGTGATTAAACTCAGCAAATGCTGAGCAGCTACATCTTCTTTGACTGTTGATCTTATGTTCACTACTTACTATGTGTCAAATAGTGCTACAGGTGTTAACTCATGGAAAGCCTCACAACAGTCCTACTGGAGAGGTTGTCTTTAACTTACAGGGCAGAGAAATTAAGTTACTTCTCTGTGTCGTAAGTACTGGAGCTGGGATTTGACTGTCATTGGAATCTGTAGTGATTGTTTTGACTGCCTTCTGCACATTTTTTGTTTGTAAAATATATCTGGAAAATTAGGATGCTAACTGATTTACAGGGGAGTATATTTGATCAAGGAGTATATGGAAGGCTGGAGATGTCTCTCAGTGGTAGAGCCCTTGCCTAGCAGGTGTAAGGCCCAGAGTTGCTTTGTCTAGACAGTGACCTTGATTTTTATTGTAGTACTTGTAATCATCTTGACCTCAATAAAAAATATTGTAGAGAGCCGGGTGTGGTGGTGCACGTATGTAATCCCAGCACTCAGGAGTCTGAGGCAGGAGGATCTCTGTGAGTTTGAGGCTACCCTGGGCTACATAGTGAGCTCAAGGCCAACCTGAACTGCTATCTAGTGAAGTACTATCTCAAAAAAAAAGAACAAAAACAACAAAAAAATAAGGCCAGCAAGATAGCTCAATGGACTAAGTGCCTGCTTAGGCAGCTGCAAGGACTGGGGTTCCATCCTTGGCACCACATGCCTCACCACCCCACACTGGGCATGCTGAGCTGGCTACTGAGACCGGGCATGGTGGCACACACCTGTAATCCCTGTGCTGGGGAGGCTGAAAACAGGAGGATCACAACGAGTCCGAGCTGTATAGTGAGACCTTGTACCAAATACATAAAAAATATATTAAGATAAAAAATTGTTGACCTTTACTTTCAGTGGTATGAAAAATGTTGAGCTTTATAATTAACATTTTATGGTTTGAAAAAGAAGAGCATAAAGAATAAAACCTGTGGATATACTTTTTCAAATTACAGATCCCCTGCTGGAGAGTCTCCTATAGTCTTGAGTCATGGAATGAAATAACATAAATTATGATAAAAATGAGATACAGAAAGATTAGAGTGCTGGTTACCACTGTTGTGCATATTGTAAGCCTTGTGTGCACGACTGCACTTGCTCCTGTTAGACAGGGAGTTCTTAGCTTGCCAATTCTTTCAGTGTAGTGAACTTGTGCACATGATATCTCTCATCTATAATGATTTTTTTCCAACAGGTTTCAATTTAAGGGCATTTTTTAAATCTTTCCCTTAGATATGCTTTTGTTTTTTCTGTATATTCACTATTTTGTTAGTGATTCTTCATTTTTTATGCATTATACCCACTGATTAAGTGAATTAAAAGTAATATGGAGGGATTAAAAGTGATTGAGATGCAAAAAAAAGTGATTGAGATGCATATATATGCTATTTCTTCAAAATGGATGTAATTATTATGTATCACAAACTAACGACAAAATAAAAGTAATGTTTTTTTTTTTCCCATTTGGGTTAAGATTTCTGTTGGTTCTGACAATTCATATATTTTTTTATCTTTGATTGACAGCTGCTATGCAAAGAAAACCAAAATCATATTCTTCTTCTTTAATGGATCAAATTCCTATCAAATTCCTCATTCGACAGGCTCAAGGGCTACAACAGGAACTGGGAGGTATTTGTTTCATTTGCTTTTAAAGATTATTGTTAAAAAAAAACCTCTTTATTTATAAAGTGTGTAGATGTTTAAAAATTTAAACAATTTAAGAGTGAGAGGGCCGGGGAGATGGCTCAGTAGAATAAGCGCTTCCCTGGCAAGCATAAGGGCCTGAGTTTAATTCCCGGTTCCACAAAAAAAAGTGAGATTGCTCTTTGCTTCCTTTACTAAATTCCTTATCTCACTCACTGGAGCTCATCCTTTCCTACAAAAAAATTGTATCTTCCAGTTTAGTGTATAGTTTTAGGCATTTTCTTCTATCAGTTGAACCAAATAAAATTGCAGATATTTAAACCTGGTGGTAGGGACATAAAATGCTTGTCTGACATTTTGTAAGATCCAGGGTTCAATCCCGAGCATTGAAAAAAATAAAAATAGAATATTTTGCTGAGTTAACACACCTATAATATTCAAATGATGGAACTAAACAAAAAAGGGGATATATAAATGAATGTCCTTTTTGTATCTGTGTATTCAAAATGGTTAGGATTGGGCTGGTGAGATGGCTCAGTGGTCTAAATCACCTACTTAGAACAAGCTTAGCAAAAGCACAGGGACCGCGGTTCAATCCCCCAGCACCACATGCCAGCCAGCCCCGCCCCCTGGTGGGCTGAGCTGGCCACACACACACACACACACACACACACACACAAATAAATAAAAAAAAAATTTTTATTTTTATTTATTTATTTATTTATTTTTATTTATTACATTTATTTATTGTGTGTGTGTGTGGCCAGCTCAGCCCACCAGGGGGCGGGGCTGGCTGGCATGTGGTGCTGGGGGATCGAACCGCGGTCCCTGTGCTTTGCCAAGCTTGTTTCAAGTAGGTGCTTTAGACCACTGAGCCATCTCTCCAGCCCCAAATAAAAAAAATTTAAAAAAAATGGTTAGGATAGATAGTTACATTCTCTTAATGAATAGAGGGATTTGTTGTAATAGTGTTTGTAAATAGGATATCATGTCTGCATCTTGTACATCAAATGACCACTAGGAAGACAGTATGCAATGTGTTAATTATTGAAACTATCCTACCAATTCGATTTGAAACTGTCTCATTGCTATTTGTCTCTCAATAAAATTATGGAAAAAAAAAGAAAGAAAAGAAAAAGATATTCAATTACCGATTGTGTTCCAAATCATGTAATGGATCAGATTCTGTAACGGATCAGATTCCTATCAGATTCCCTATTTGACAGGCTCAAGGGCTACAGTGGAAGTTGAGAGGTATGTGCTTATAATGGGATTATTAGTGATACAGCCTCATCGTAGTTGAAAGTAAAGTTGAGTGTTTGTAAAAAGGATATCATGTCTGCATCTTGTACAGCCAATAACCGCTAGGAAGAGAGTATGCAATGTGTTAATTATTGAAACTGTCCTACCAAAATTTGAAACTGTCTCGTTGCTATTTGTCTCTCAATAAAATTATGGGAAAAAAAAAAAAAAAAAGAAAGAAAGTAAAGTTGAGGGCCAGGGATATAGCTTAGCAGCATAAGTGCCTGCCTGGCAACTACAAGGTCCTGAGTTTGATTTTTGGTACTGAAAAAAAAAAAAGTCTATTTCCAACTGGTGCTGGAAAAGATAAAATTCAAAGCACAATTTCTTTTTTTTTTGTATGTAATACTAGGGATTGAACTTAGGACCTTGCACTTGCTAGGCGAGCACTTTTTCCCCTGAGCTATCTCCCCAGCCCCAAAAAGCACAATTTCTAATGAATATGTCTTGCATTCACATCATTGTAAAGTTGAAAAAACTAAGTCAGAAATTAGGAGCTATCTTTTTTTTTGATAGGGTCTTGCTAGAGTTTAGGCTGTTCTTGCACTCACTGTGTAGCCCAGGCTGGTCTTGAACTCATGATGATCCTGTTACGTCTACCTCTCGAGTCCTGGAATTATAGATGTGCACCACGACACCTGGAGCCAGGCGGCTGCCATTTTTGATCTACTGACACAGCAGTTTCATATGGTTGTACCTGATAGTTACACACACACACACACACACACACACACACACACACACATTTTTTTTTTTTAACTTTCTGCAAAGCTTTATTCCGGAGGGGCTCAGTCCTTCTTGGCAGCTGCCTTCCTCATGGCGGCCAGCACGTTGCTCAGTTCCTCACGCTTCCTCTTGGCCCTAGATGTGCATCCCCACCCTTTTCTTAATGAACTTGAGGGCGTGCTTGTCCTTGGAGACCTTGAGCAGCTCCTTGGCGCTCGGCTTGTAGGGGGTGAAGCCGCACACTTCCCGGATCATGTCCCGCATGAACTTGGCGTGTTTGGTGAGACATCCGTGGCGGCGGCTGTGCATCGGTTTGCTCACATTTTTAGTCACCTTGTGGCCCTTGTTGAGGCCCACAGCCATGGGATAGCGGAGGGCCATGGCTATTCTTTTTCAATGGTTGCTGTGGCGGAGGGACAAAAAAAAATATTTTTAAGCTGGGCATTGGTGGTGCACATCTGTCATCTCAGCTACTTGGGAGGCTGAGGCAAGAGAATAGCAAGTTTTCTGACTGTCTGGACAAATCAGCAAGAGATTATCTCAAAATTTAGAAGTAAATAAATAAAAACAGCTGGAGATGTAGCTTAGTGGTAAAGTGAAAGAAAAGCACTAGGGAAGGAGCTTCATAGGGAGTTTGCCTAGCATGAGTTGGACCCTCAGTTCAATCCCAGTACTAGAGGTTAAAAATAAATTTCAACTATGCATGAAACCATTGCCTCTTCAAAGAGTGCCCCCACTCCCTACCAACTTGGACAGCTTTCTAAATCATTACGTGGAGGCATACCTTACTGTTTGTCATTGTTCCATAGTCTGTAGTATATTAATGTAGATAAATGTAATGGTTGGTAAGGACTAATAAAATATAGTAGTATTTTTAGAAATTAGGTATTGTCTTTTGTAATGTAGAGTGTGGTTTTTTTCCTGTTTATTTGCATAGTCTGTTTCCAAAGAAATTATACTGTATTTATTTATTTATATACTTATGATACCATATTTAGCAGCATTTGGCAATTAACCTGTTTTCCTGAAGAGAACATAAAATATAAATCAGTTTGCACTATTATAAGCAGTCATTTTTGACTGTTGGGATAATTTTGATTGTGTATATGTATGTTCCTGTGTGTATTTAGAGATTTAAACGTTTTTTGGTGGGAGGAGCTGGTGATTGAATTCAGGGCCTCCACAGTGAGTTGCATCCCCATCCCAATTTTTCTTTTGAGGCAGCGTCCCACTATGTCACTATAGTGCTAAGGCTGGACTTCAATTTGCAGTTTACTATCTCAGCCTCTAAGAGTGCTGGGATTACAGGTGTGTGTCACCATGCCTGGTTTAAAATAATACTACTTTTGATAGTTATAATGTCAAACATAGAAACATCACTTTTATACAACTTTTATGAGGAGAAACTGGTATTATCTCTGCTGGTATTAAACAATGGTATGATTTTCTTTAACTTGTACAAGGGGATGATTGGCTCTTAAGTACTGATTCAACTAGTGCTGGTCCTGTACTCTCACTAATGATGATAATAATAGTGTAGTAGTAGTGTACTTACGTGCTAGGAACTTAGTTTATGCTACTGCATGTAACTAATCATTTGTGTGGCATTATTCATTATATTGTTGTTACACGATAGCATAAATACTTAAACTGTGCTGTAAGCAAAATTTAGAAACAAGGCTTTGATTTAGAAAAGGATTTCTTTTTTTAAATTTTTTGTTCAGGAAGGTTTTACTGAAAGATGCCACTTAAACATTTTTTTTTTTTTTTTTTCTTTTTGATACAGGGTCTCACTTTGCAGTTCAGGCTGACCTTGAGCGCACTTCACTTTGTAGCCCAAGCTGGCCTCAAACTCACAGCAGCCTCCCAAGTGCTGGGATTACAGGTGTGCGCCACCACGTCCAGCCTAATGTGCCACTTTTAGACAGAGTGGACAACTTTAATTTTACTCAGTGATTTCCAACAGGGTTGGAGGAGGAATGAGTATGCACTCTACAGAACCCTATCAGAATTTCTGAGTCGGCCTTTTCAAAAAACATACGATTTTACCTCTATGGAGAGTGCGTCCCTCATTCTTTTTTTTTTTTTTTTTTTCTTCCACTCTTTTTTAAACACATTGTTAGGTCTACTGTTCCTGAGGCTCTGGGCTTAACCCCTAACACTGCAGAAAACAAAAACAATTACTAGTGGTCTTCCATGTACATGTTGGACTTATTAGGGATACTTATCTTGGCATGAGGAGGAAAAAGCCTGAGAACTTCTGATGTAAGTGGCAGTTCCCAAGTCACTGCATATCTGCATTGGAACTTTTTAAGCAGATCTGGCTTGAACTGCTGAACAGGAATTTCTAGGGCTCTGTTCCACAGTTTCTGCAGTGGTCAGGTGGCATAGCATCTGCTTTTCTGCTCATGAGAGCTTCTTCCCAAGCTAGAACTGCTCTCGTCACAGTGTGAGAAGCTGTAAAGCATGACCCACTTTTCTCAGGGGCTGTTGGCTTCCTGAAAATAAAGTTGGGGAATCTTCTGTTTTTTGACAATGGAGAATCTAATTGACTTGGTGTTAATTTTCAAGGGTTGCATTCAGCTTTACTACGTCTCCTTGCAACTAACTACCCACATCTATGTATTGTGGATGACTGGATCTGTGAAGAAGAAATCACAGGGACTGATGCCCTGTTGAGGCGAATGCTTCTAACTAATAATGCCAAAATCCACTCTCCTAAACAACTACAAGAAGGTATAGTAAGTTGCTTATCCTGTTACCTGTTAGCAGTACAAGGGGATACTAAGCTAATTGAAATCTTCTAATCATGCAGCATTTTCCTGGGCATAAATCAGTGTATATTTTAAGTCAGTTTTTTTCTGAATTTGGAGAGTTTCAGTCATTTCGTTTTGATGTGTTCATATTTTTCTCTTGCAGTACTGGGGATCAAACTGATCTATTTTCTCTTCCTTCCTTCCTTCTTTCCTTCCTTCCTTCCTTCCTTCCTTCCTTCCTTCCTTCCTTCCTTTCCTTCTTTCCTTCCTTTTATTTGATACAGGGCCTCACTATGCAGCTTAGACTCGTAGTGATCCTCCTGTTTTCAGCCTCCCCAGTGCTGAGATTACAGGCATGTACCACCACGCCCAGTCTTGGTGGCCCAGCATGCCTGGGGGTTGGGCCTGTGTGACATGTGCTGGTGATTGGAACCCATCCCTGCACTTGCCTAAGCAGGTTTCCTCTTTGTTTTGATGGTGATGAAGGCCTGTGCTGCCCCCTGACTTTCTTCTTTTTGTTCTTGCATTCCTTTCACTGTTTTCTTGAGGTCTTAATCTCCTTTTACAGCCCTTTCACGTCTGTGTTCAAGTGTGTTTTTCTTTATGTAACTAAGGAATTGTAGTCCATATCAAAGCTGGCTGTCTTAGCACCATGAACATGGATTCTGAACCTAGACAGAGAGATCTGGTGTGGTCTTGTCAATTTTTGCTGTTTTTTTTTTAAATTTTTTCCCTGAATTTCTGTTTTATCTTTTTTTTGGAGGAACTGGGGAATGAACTCAGGCCCTTGCACTTGCCTGGGAAGTGCTTATTCCACTGGGCCATCTCCCCGGCTCTGTTTTATCTTTTTGAGTCTGGGTTTTGCTGTGGAGTTCAGGTAGGCCTTGAATTCAGGCTGGCTTTGAATTTGCACTGATCCTCTTGCTTCAGCCTTCCGGTACTGTTCCTTTCCCATGAGCTTCCTGGTCTGCCTGGCTGCTCTGTCACTCAAGTCAGCTGCCTGTGCTAGGATAGCTAGGGAGGAAAGTGATGCAAAACTAATTTTAATATTTGTTTTACTTAACCTTATATTTCTAATACATTATTTCATTGTAAAATAAATATAAAATTATTGCGCATTGTTTTTAACCCATATTAACTTTCTGTTTTGTATTTTACATTTTTAAAATCATTTATTTATTTATTTAGTACAGGGTCTTGCTAACAGCTCAGACTCATAGTGATGCTCCTGTCTCAGCCTCCTCAGCACTGGGATTACAAGTGTGCGCCACCATTCCCAGTTTTTGGTGGATGGCTTGGCATGGGGCCAGCACGGCATGAGGTACCAGGGATTGAAGCCAGGCAGGCACTTAGACCGCTGAGCTATCTCTCGAGCCCTGTATTTTACATTTACATTACATTTCAGTTTGAACTAGCTGCACCTCAGATGCTTAAAAGCCAGATGTGGTTAGTGACTACTCTATTTGGGAGGATAGGACTGGACAATTTTATTAACAGCAATCTGCTGGGTGCTTATACCCTGTAAAGGAGCCAAGAAGTTTGAACCTTTCATATGAACATCTAATTTAAGAGATGCAATGTTTGGTCTATTTTTCTATATCAGTATTGCTTTAAAAAGCAATCTGAATCACCCAAGAAAATGAGATTTGTCTTTGGGTCATTAATATTTTTGTTTTGTTTTGAGACGGGATCTCCCTGTGTAGTTTGAATGCTGGGATTACAGGCATATGCCATCATGCCTGGCTACTAATACTTTTTAAATGAGTTTTTGTTGTTGTTGTCCTAAAGAAAAAATAGTTGCGGTAACTATGTGCTTTCTCAAATTTTTGTAAAGGCTCTTATTTTAGATTCAGTCTGCATTGGCTATGATGGAAACTTATTTTTTAGTAACATTGTTTTCCTGATTTGTTGGGCCTGCAGTATAAGACAGCAGTATTATTTCCTGCTTGGTAGACTTCAGATTATGACTGCCAAATTTTCTTTTCTTTTGTTTAGCATTTTCAGATGTCCCGGTAAACCACACACAAGTGATGCAGATTATAGAGCACTTGACTTTACTGTCTGCCAGTGAGCTTATACCATATGCAGAAGTATTGACATCCAATATGAGCCAGCTATTGAATTCGGGGGTTCCACGGAGGATTCTTCAAACAGTCAATAAGTTATGGATGGTTCTTAATACTGTGATGCCTAGAAGGTAAAATTCAGTGGGCACTCTGCAGGTCTGTAACAGCGATAATGTACAATAACCTGAATTTAACTACTGAAAAAAGTTTCATAAGACCACTTACATTGAGTATGTGACAATGTAATTCTTTTCTGAAGAATACTGATTGACAAGTTGTCATATCTTTAAGGAAAAGAATGAACTTTAAGAAATAGAAACTGCTGGAGATGTAGCTCAGTGGCACAGTGCCTACCTGGCAAGTCCAAAGCCCTGAGTTTGATTCCTAGTACCCCTCCCCCATGAAAAAAAAGAAAGAAAAGAAAAAAGAAACAGAGACTTACTTCCAGTTTGAGGAAGTTCTTTAAAAATAGGTTCTCATGTTTATTATTTGTGGCTAATTGTGATTTAGGTCATTATGTTGTCTTGCATCAATGCTTATTGTGATTAATTTTTCATCAGGCTGTGGGTAATGACAGTTAATGCACTTCAACCTTCCATAAAGTTTGTACGGCAACAAAAGTATACACAAAATGACCTGATGATAGATCCCCTCATTGTCCTGAGGTGTGATCAGCGGGTTTACAGGTATGTGTCATCTGAGTTTCACTTTTACCAAGTTATACTCTAGAGAGTGAAGGATTTTTTTTTTTTTTTTTTTGGCGGCCTCAGACTGCATTCATGGCTGGTCTGGTTTGGCATGAGTGTCTGGGGATTGAACCACAACATCCTGAGGCTGACTGCTTTGGTTAAACAGTCACTTAAACAATGGAGCTAATGGGCAGGTCCCCCAAAATTAATTAATTAATTAATTAATTTTTGCGGTACCGGGGATTGAACTCCAGACCCTGCGCTTGCCAGGCGGGCACTTATTCTACTGAGCTATCTCCCCAGGCTAGAGAGTGAAAAGAATTGGAAGAAATTTTGTTTAACCTCTGTCTTAATGTTCTTGCAATAACTAGACAGTATGCCTTGTTTGTCTTTTTCTTTAGTTGTTTGTATTCATGAACTATATATTCAGTTTAATATCCAACATAAGTTATAAAATATATTCATCATGTGGTTAAGAATGTAAAAGCCTTAGAGAAATGTCAGTCTTGGTTTTGTCAGCTATGAATTGTGGCTCTTCTCTCTCAGTGAAAAACAGTTTTTCTGTTAGCATGTTGAAAAAGGATTTTAAAAAACTGTTTCATTTTGAGTTGTTACATACCTTAAAACCATGACTGTATCTTCAAAATGTGTTTTGTTTTGCTTTCTTTTGTGTTTTGATTTTTGAGACAGGATTGCTCTGTGTACTTCAGGCTACATAGCCCAGGGTGGCCTTGAGCTAATGGTGATCCTCCTGCGTCAGCCTCCTGAGCTCTGAGATTACAGGTGTGATCCACCATGCCCGGCTTGTATCTTCAATCATGATATTAGCTTCACTGAATCTACATTGCTTCTAACACTTTGTCAAATATGTTGAAGTGATTTCACCTCAAAAAGCAATCAATGAACTCAAATCATTAACATTTAAATTTCTACTTAGCCTTTTTTTTCTTCAATTTTTTTGAGCCAGAGTCTCACTCTGTAGACCAGCCCAGGCTTGAACTCATGATTACCCCAGGATGTCCTTGAACTCACAGTCCTCCTACCTCAGCTTCCCACATGCAGGAGTACAGGCATGCCCCATACCATGTTGTCAAAGGTGTGTATAAGTTGAGGGAGATCAAGTGCTGGTAGAAGCTTGAGAAAGATGGGGCATGGGGGTTTTAGAGGATGTAGGTTTGTTTTTTTTTTTTTTTTTTTGGTGGAACCAGGGATTGAACTCGCCCCTGCACTTGCCGGGGAAGCACTTATTCCACTGAGCCATCTCCCTGGCCCAAGATTTTTTGGCGGAACCGGGGATTGAACTCAGGCCCTTGCGCTTGCCAGGTAAGCGCTTATTCTACTGAACCATCTCCCTGGCCCTGGACCTAAGATTTTGATGAACAGATACTAGTTCAGTTCAGGTTGTCCTGGAAAGTATTTGAGAAGGTATTTACATATGAGCAAAGGTGTAGAAGGAAGAATGAACAAAGCTTGCAGCAGAGGTTTAATTTTGGGGAAAATTAGATTGGAGTCAGATTATGTAGCTGTTAGCATATCATGTAGGTGGCGATTTTGCGAGAGAAGCTGTACACCAGATGGGCTGCAGGAAGGAAACTACAAGAAAGAAGGCCGAGCTGGAGAGGCTGTGTATTCAACCGAAGGGGTGAGGGCGAAGTGATACACCTGCTAAGTCAGCTTGCTGTGCTTCAGCGAGGTCAGCGTTACACAGGAAATAGGGATCAGAAGAATAAACAGTGCAAATCATGTTAGCTATTGAATAAAAAGAAAAGCTTGGTAAATAATACTTCCAGACTAGAAGCATATTTTTCCTGCCAGTTCTGAGGAATGAGTGCTGGCCTTACGTGTGCTATGTACTCTACAACTAGGCTGCATCTCTGTTTCCTTTTAATTTTGAGACAGGGCCTCCATACATTGCCCAGGTTGGCCTTGAGCTGGTGATCGTCCTGCCTCAGCTGTTCCAGTATTTGGGGCTGCAGACATACAGTTTCAGTGCCTGGCTGAAAAGCAGCACTTCTAAAACAAATGACTAAAAAAAAAAAAAAAATAATAATAATAAAAAACATAAAAATAAAATAAAACAAATGATTTATCAGTGTTAAAATCCACTTATGTAGGTGACCTCAGTTAGATGAATCGCCTCAAATGGTTTGGTTCATGGGAATTATAAAATTATGCTTTCAAAATTATGCCGTGTTTTTATAGCTTGCATGTGCCACTTATGTTGCATTGACAGCACTGTACTAAAATTGGATGTACCACTTGTGAACTTTTTCTGATGTTAATAGATCTGTTTCTTATATTAATTGGCTATGTAGTATTTCATTTTATAGATGTGGTATGCTTCACCCAGTGCCTTATTTATTGCTGGATATTTTATTTTATTTTGTGTGTGGTATTGAACCTGGGCCTTTACACTAAACTGTATCCTTCTCTGTCCCCCACTTTTCTTCTTTTTTTTTTTTTTGTTTAATTTTTTTTTTTGTTGTTGTTTAATTTTATTTTATTTGGCGGAACTGGGGATTGAACTCACGTTCTTGTGCTTGCCAGGGAAGCGCTTATTCCACTGAGCCATCTCCCCAACCCTTTTTTTTTTTTTAATTTTTGTTTAATTTTGAGACAGGGTCTTGCTGAATTGCCCAGATTGGGCTCAAATTATGATCCTCCTGCCTCTCAGAGTACTGGGATTACAAGTGTGTACCATGATCCCTGGCTATTTCCAAGGTTTTTAATTCATGATTTCATTTTGTCATCCAGAAAGGCCTAACTAGTTTACATTCCAGGCAGGCACTTACGCTGCTGAGTTATCTCCCCGGCCCAGGGAGGGCAAAAGCCTACAGAACCCGCTATTCCTAGGTGGTCTCCCATCGAAGTACTAACCTGGCCTGACCCTGCTTAGCTTCCGAGATCAGACGAGATCGGATGTTATTCAGGGTGATATGGCTGTAGACCAGTTTACATTCCATAGTAGTATTTGATATTGTAGACTTTCTTGTACCTTCTTGAACTTTTTTTTTTTTTTTTTTTGGCAGAACTGGGGATTGAACTCAGGCCCTTGCACTTGCCAGGGAAGTGTTTATTCCACTGAGCCATCTCCCTGGCTCCCTTGAACTTTTATATAGTAAATTTGTTAGGTTGAACATTTTATTTTTTGGACAATAGGGCCTTGCTATGTAGTTTTTAGGATCTTGCTATATAGTTTAAGCTGGCCTTGAACTCATGGTAGTCTTCCTACTTCAGTCTCCTGAGTTCTAGGAGGATTACAGGTGTGTGCCATAACACCTGGCTGAACATTTTTATATACTTACTGGCCATTGGTATTCTTTTTTTTCTTTTTGAATACAGGGTTTTGGTATGAAGTTGAAGCTGGACTTGAACTCACTATGTAGACCAGGGTGGCCTCAAATTTGTGGTTATCTTCCTGCCTCAGCCCCCCATGGGCTGGGATGACAGGTGTAGCTATTGATAGTTCTTCTTTATATTTTTAAGATAGGTTTTTGTTGTTGTTGTTTTGATTTTTCGAGACAGAATTTCACTATGTAATCCAGATTGGCCTTGAACTCACTGTGTAGCCCAGTTTGACCTTGAGCTCATAGTGATCTTCCTAAGTGTGGATATTATAGGCATGCACCACTATGCACAGCATTTAATTTAGGCTTTTAAATTAGCTTTTTATTAAAGAGCTCTTCACCTGTAAATGATACCATGTCTTTGTATATTGAAGTTTTTCCCATTATTATGGGGTGGGTGCAAGACTTGGGATCTTGTATGTGTTAAGCTTATGCCCTTTTACTGAACCATATTCCTAGGCCTGTAGTTTTATCCCTTGTTGCTTTATTATTTTGCCTTTTCACTTTTTAATATTTGTTTTGATTAAGTTAGCATTGTTACAGCTTAAAACATCACTCACTATCAAGGTATAAATATGTAAAGCGCACATACAGGTTCAGGGTGAACCTGGCAGCAGAGTTAGGAGAGTGGATGAGGCCTGCTGAGGCCCGTGCTGAGCTCCTGGGGTCTCACTGCACCACTCCCTTTTCTGGGTACAAATCATATTTTCCACCCTGTCCATTAATGAGGACACCTTTAATAAAATGCAAGATTAATGAAAAGAAAAGCCAGATCTTTCTTGGTCTCTTTTGACCAATCTCAGCTTTTTTATTTTTATTTATTTATTTATTTTTAATGTATTTGGTACAGGGTCTCACTATGCAGGTCAGACTCGTACTAATCTGGGCACGCAGCATATGGTCCCAGGGATCGAACCCAGGTCCCTGCGCTTGCCTAAGCATGTGCTTAGTCCACTGAGCTGTCTCACTAGCCCTCAATTTTAGCTTTATTTCCAGAGGCAACTTGTTAGAATATTGTATACGTTGGGCTGGTGAGATGGCTCATTGGTCTGAAGCACCTACTTAGAACAAGCTAAGCTAAGCAAAGCACAGGGACTGCGGTTCAATCCCCCAGCACCCCATGCCAGCCAGCCCCGCCCCCTGGTGGGCTGAAATGGCCACACACACACACACACACACACACACAATAAATAAGTAAATAAATAAATACAAATAATAATAATTTTTAAAAAGAATATTGTATACGTAGTTTTACTTTTCTTTGTACTTAGTAATATATATATTGGCTTCAGATGGTTTTAAAGAAACCTAAGTAATATATAGCATATTGTTTTATTCTTTTGAAAAATACTTTTGAGCCAGGCATGGTGGCACATGCCTATAATCCTAGCACTCATGAGGCAGAGGCAGGAGGGTCACCATGAGTTTAAGGCCACCTTGGGCTACAGAGTGAGTTAAAGGCCAGCCTGAACTGCATAGTGAGACCCTTTCTCAAAAAACAAAAACAAAAAGCAAACTTTTTCTGTTCTGAATATGTTTTCCATGTTAGTTAGGCAGAGTTCTATATTATTTGTCTGAATTGCTGCATAGCAGTGTTGCATAAGTAGGTTATCAGGGTGTCATCTAGAAGCCGTGAGAATGCTTGGATTGGAGCTTGAGTTGTGAGGGTTTCTTTTGGCTTTTTGAGATGGGGGGTCTCACTGTGTAGTCCAGGCTGATCTGGAACTCACTATATAGTTCAGGCTTGCCTCAAACTCACAGCAATCTACCTGCCTCAGCCTCCTCAGTGCTGGGATTATAGGCAAGTACTACCATGCATGGGTAGCTTGAGGTTTTTTATTTTTTTAAAGAAATGCTTCTTAAATGTTGGGAAGATGATTCTTATTTTCAATTTGAGGAACCATTGCTATAGCGGAGACCGTGACATGTAGGTGAATGTTTACACGGTTTTGAGTGTTTCCCTTATAAATCGCGGTGGCGCGTGTCCGGGTGCACACATTAGTTTTCTCTGAGATGAAGACTAAGAAATGGGGCCTCTTTTCTTACAAAGGGCTCAGCATTTAAAATTCTAGTGGTTACTAGTTTATCTTTTGTTATTGCTTTCTTTTTATACTTGTTTTTATTTCATTTATTTTTATTTTTTTATTTTTTTGCACAACAGGAACAAGTAACTTTAATGAACACAGAATATGTGGAAATCCAGGCATTTACAGGAAAAATAAGAGTGCAGTTGCTGTAGTTTAAGGCAGCTCTTAACTTTTTACATGGAAAACTAGAAAAGGTCAACAATTAACTTTTGTCTGTGCAACACTGAGGATTTCCAGAAATCTTTCATCCTATTGGATGAAATGTCTGTAAATTAGGCGAGTCTATCTTCTTAGTTTTGTGATGTACTCAGCAAGACCAACCTCCCAGCCCTTCTGGATGAGGGCGTCCCTCTCTTCCTCCAGTGCTGGGTTTGCATCAGGTCTGTCTGTGGATGCTGCAGCCAGGGAAGCCACGGTCTTGTAGTTCTCCGCCATCACTTCTGTGTACAGGGCATTCCCCACAGACGTGTGGCTGACCCATTCGTTCTCACTGAAGGGCATCTCCACATCATCCAAAATCTCCAAGTCCTTGGGTTTGGACACACCTGCCATCATATGATCTCTTTTATTCTTTAGGGAGAGGCAAAGGTCTCAGGAGCAAAGCGCTGGGTGGCCTCTGGAACTTTCCACAAGAGACAACTGAGACTCCAGGTGGCATCCCTCAGAAAGCTCATTTAGGGCCGGTGAGATGGCTCAGTGGTCTAAAGCACCTACTTAGAACAAGCTTAGCAAAGCACAGGGACCGCGGTTCAATCCCCCAGCACCACATGCCAGCTAGCCCTGCCCCCTGGTGGGCTGAGCTGGCCACACACACCCAAAAATAAATAAAATTAAAAAAAAAAAAAAAAAAAAAAAAGAAAGCTCAACAATCTTAAGAGAAATGAATATCCATGTTCCTATTTTATAGATGAGGAAACTAAGGCTCAGTAACTTTCCCAGGTTAAGGAACACAGACTTATCTCTGAATACAGACTTGTTCTCTTGCTCCAAAGGAGAAATAGGAGAAGATAAATAATCTTTTCTAGCTCCCTCTTCTCCAGACAGAACAGGTTTCTTTGACACCAGTATTGCAAATGCATGTCCAAGAGATTTATGGGGAACATCATTTTCTGCAAAAAAGGGGCATTTTTTTCTCTGTAACTTGTATTTTATTTTAGCTGCTAAATTGAAACAGGTGAAACTACACAATCTATAGAGAATAGGAAATTATGATTTTATATTGAGAATGTTTTGGTGGAAAACTTTACTACTCTGTGATACTCAGTTTTTTCTGTGTCACTGAATTGACATGTTCTGGCATACATTTATATTCTTCCTATCTGTCTCTTCTTTTAGATGTCCTCCCCTGATGGATATCACTCTACACATGTTGAATGGATATCTTCTTGCATCTAAAGCTTACCTTAGTGCTCACCTGAAGGAAACAGCAGAGCAAGATAGGCCTTCCCAGAATAATACGATAGGTTTAGTTGGACAGACTGATGCCCCAGAAGTTACCAGAGAAGAACTGAAAAATGCACTGTTGGCTGCTCAGGTACAGTTTTCCAGGGTACAACTTAGATGGGCGAGGGCTTCCCTACTAATATCATTACAGAAATGGATGGCGCATTTTGCCTGCTGCGCCATGACATTCTGTGCATTGCTGTTGCCAGAGAATCTAGGATGATTACGTTCTGATTATTATATAGACTCTCTTAGTGAAATCAGGAATGAGCTTTACAACATGATTATTTTTTAATTTGTACTCATTTTATTTTTTTTTGGCCTTCTCAGCCCACTCTGAGGATGGGGCTGGCACGGCATGTAGTGCCAGGGATTGAACTGTGGTCCCCAGCGCCTGCCTACACTTGCCTAAGCAGGCGCTTTAGAGCACTGAACTATCTCACTGGCCCCAACACAACATGAATATATATACATGGAAGTCAAATGTTGGAGATAGTAAACAGAAAAACTGGAAGTAGATAATAATAAATACTGTGACAATAAAAGCAGTTCAACTTTATATTTAGAAGGTTTTATAACCATGTAGAATTTCACTAAATCTTAAGTAGTTGTTTTTAAATAATGTAGCAAATGTGACATGATAAAATGTTAAAAACATTTAAAAAAAATTTTTTTTATTTGTCTGTGTGTGTGTATGTGTGTGTATGTGGTCAGCTCAGCCCACCAGGGGGCGGGGCTGGCTGGCATGTGGTGCTGGGGACTGAACCGCAGTCCCTGTGCTTTGCTAAGCTTGTTCTAAGTAGGTGCTTTAGACCACTGAGCCATCTCACCAGCCCCGTTAAAAACATTTTGAAGTCTTCAGAAATTTTTTTTATAATTTGAAATGTATTTTCTGGGAATAAGAACTTGCCTTGCAAGCACACGGGCCAGAGTTTAATCCCCGGTACTGCCAAAAAAAGGGAATATATTTTCTGAAATTTCCTCATTGGTGGTAGGAAAATTAGGAGTACTAATACCAGTCCACAACCCCTAACCTGTAGTACAGAAAAAGCTACAATAGTGAGATACTTCTTTTGTAGTTCAGTTAGCAGAAAAATTTGACGTGATGCATATTCGTTTTGTGAGAAAATTTGGCCTAAATTGATGTAACACCATGGTCTCTATCTCAATATAAATATTGTTATATTTGGTACTAATGTGTTTGCTGCCCCACTTCCTGCTGGGATTATTATTATTATTATTATTAAAATTTTGGCTAGGTATATTTTTACATGTCTATGATCCCACCTACTTGTGAGGCTGAGGCAAGAGGATCGCGAGTTCCAGGGCGGCCTGGTAAACTTAGCGCTCTGAAGCCTACGTCCCTGGGTTCAATCCCTAATACTTCAGGGGGCAAAGATCTGAGTTCTAAAGTAAATCTTTTGCCAGGTGTGTACGCCTGTAATTCCAGCACTTGGGAGGCTGAGGCAAGAGGATGGCTGTGAGTTCAAGGCCAGCTTGAATTATATAGCAAGATCCTGTCTCAAAACCCCCCCAAAAAATAAAAAAGAAAAGTATAAATCTTTTCCTATGAATTAGAATAAGAAACTGTGGATCATAATACCGTAGTTAACACCTACGTATAGCTTACTACATGGGTAAGTTACATAGGTGCCAATCTAAGTTCTTCATATATGTATTAACTCATTTAATTTTTACAGGCAGCCTGTGAGGCATGGTGTATTATCACCTACATTTTGATAAATTTGGAAAGGGAGACCCAGACTGGTTATTTACTCAAGGTTGCACAGTTAGTAATGTCAGAGTTAGAAGTCATGCTGGCGTGCTCTGGCTTCATACATTGCAAATAAAATCAGCTAAACAAGCAAACAACTAAAAACCCCCTAAAACAAAACTAAACAAAGCCACTACCCAAAATTTGTCAACCTCAAGCACAGGTTGTAAAGAAGGGCTAACTTGTTGAAAAGAAAACATAATTTTATAATTCTTATAATGTTCTTAAACATTTCAGTCATGTAATTGCTTTCTACCCCACCTAATGGCTGCCTTGCAGAGATGCATGTCATCTATTCTTTCTCTCTCTCTGTAATGCCTTTTACCAGATGAGATTGATTATAGTTGTTCTTCAGACAGTGGGAACTTGAGTATGTCACCCTTTAAAAAACACTCAACCATGAAATGACACGCATAGCCTGAGCTGCACTGAGTTGTGCAGGTGGATTAGGTAGTGAGATAGAATCTGTCCTTGTAAAACCAGGGCCTAAGAGCCTTGTCTTTAGGGTAAAAAGGGAAAGAGGTATAGGAAGTGATGTAGGCCTTGTTATCTACTACCTTCATAAGAATTAACTAGCTGGTAACCCAGTGAGAAAAAGGTGGAAATATAGGATAAGATCTAGGAGAATAGATTAAGAGGAAGGAAAGGAAATTCTGATAGAAGTTGTTTTTGCCTTAGGGCTTCTTTGGGGTGCCACTAAATCAGATTACCTTTCTAGTAGTTTTTAAACTGGAGCTTGTGGATCTGCCTTAGATATAAGTGCCTTCCCTGAAACAATGCAGTGTTTGTTACTTTTTATGGAAAGAGGGTTTTAGCTACATTTTTAAGGGATTTCTGACCTTAGAACGGCCAGAACATTGTTTTATAAATTGCTTACTTCTGCTCTGAGAGCCACTAATTTGTGTGTGTTTTTAAAGAAACTATACCTTCATTTCTGTTCATGTAGAAAGAATTAGGTTTGGTTTTCAAAGCAACTTTTCAGAAAGTTCTGTTTGATTTGCTTGTAGGATAGTGCCGCTGTCCAGATTCTCTTAGAGATTTGTTTACCTACTGAAGAGGAGAACGCAGAGGGCGTCAATCCGGACAGCTTGCTGAGAAACATTCAGAGTGTCATCACCAGCAGCAGTCCGAGTAAGGAGGTGGAGGAAGGAGAGGACAATCTGCTCGGCAACCTTCGGGAAGTTCAGTGCCTTATCTGTTGTCTGCTGCACCAAATGTATATTGCAGACCCCAACATTGCTAAACTTGTTCACTTTCAGGTATGGCTTTAAAGAATGTTGCTTTACCGTTAAGTTTTCTTGGGGGTTAACACAATCATTTAGAAATTAAGAGATACTATAATGTACATGATCATGTTCTTTTATAATATGGAAAACTACCATATTCTAGGTTTTTTTCAACCTAGTATTCAAATAATTCCTCTCTCTCTCTTTTTTT
>NW_004524740.1:4216103-4226235 GCF_000260255.1 Octodon degus | reverse complement strand
CTCCAGCCCCAATGCAATATTTTCTTGAGAAAAATGTAACACTTGGATTTTGTGTTATAGATATTTGCTATCCAGTTGCTTTCTCACTTGTGTATCCAGTATGCTTTACCAAAGTCACTTAGTGTGGCTCGCCTGGCTGTTAACGTCATGGGAACTTTGCTAACAGGTGTGTAGACATCAACAACGAAGACTTGTAACATGAATTGCTATTGTGCGTTTATTTTCTGAGTTTAGTGACTCTAGTCTTTTGTGTTACTATGAAACAGTATAACGCAATATATATTGCTGTGTAATCTAAGTCATCTTTTGAATTATGCTTTGAAGATTCTTCTATTTAAAATGTGATGTATAGTGTAGAGGAGATGAATAGGTAAATGATATTTTTAATTTTGTGAATAGATAATACATATGGGCTTACAGTAGCAGTACAAGATCACATTCTTAGAAATGAAAGCCACAGCTACTTTATGAATGGAATTATTTAGTAGAGAACAAGTTAATATTTATTGTAAGTGCTCAGAGCTCTAGAAAAATGTAATCATACATATATAAAGATGTAAATATACTAATTTCATTAAGTTTTAAGTATACGTTAACATTTTAACCACTTTGTGGTTCATAGAGTAAAATGGCATAGAGATAAGCTACATTATAGTTGAGTCAAAGCTGTGGCTTAATGTAGTATTCTTTGTGGACATTCTCATAATATGATGTCCGTTTTTCTTTGCCTTGTATCCATCTCACGTTATAATTCTTTATAGTAGTATATATTGCCTGAATTCAGTCCCACCTTTTCCACTAACTGGTTGGTGTGATTCATGTCAAGTTTAGTTAAAAGTTAAAAGATGTGTCATTCTGGAAATGGTAAGAATTAAGTGGAATAATGCACGCAGCCCACTTATGATAGTGCTTGGGCATAATAAAAATTCATACATTGGGTGATGATTGTGAGACTGTGGGCTCTCATGGAGGCAGGGCTTATAGAGCGTTAGGAGACTTGGTATTTCTAGTACAAAGCATGGTGCTTCAGTATTTGTTGTATAGGTTGCATATATTCAATATATATTTGTGTAGTAAACAATTCTGCTTAATTTCTTTCCAACAGTTTTAACACAAGCTAAGCGCTACGCTTTTTTCATGCCAACTCTCCCAAGTTTGGTCTCTTTTTGCCGAGCATTTCCTCCACTATATGAGGATATTATGTCTTTACTGATTCAGATAGGACAAGTTTGTGCCTCTGATGTTGCCACTCAGACGAGAGACATTGATCCAATCATTACACGTAAGTGGTAACTCATTTTCAAGAGTGATCTTACTATCTCAAAGATGACTGAATTCCTTTCCAGAGTTCTTGCCTTTATTTGTTTTTCTTTCCATATGTTTTTAGGTCTTCAACAAATAAAGGAAAAACCAAGTGGATGGTCACAAATCTATAAAGACCCAGCTAATAAAAATGGATCCAGGGACACTGTCAGCATGGATCCTGATGTACAGCTCTGCCATTGTATTGAAAGCACAATAATTGAAATAATAAATATGAGTGTTAGTGGAATTTAAAAAAATTTTCAGTAAAAAAGTGAAGCTATTTGCTGCATACACCCAACATGAATCTGCATGTCATAGCAACTCCATACCAAATGGAAACAGTGATGTCTCGGAATTACTCACTTGACTCAATTCAACACGAGTACAGTTTAGAATCTCTAAGAATTATGCTTGCTGGTATTGATTGGCACATCTCTGGATCTACTTTGCTGGTATGTGTATATTACAGCAGCTGAGCTTCTTTTCCTTTGGGAACACATTTAAGAACTCATTACTAGAAAGGGAATTTGGCCTTCTACTTAGCTTTTGAAGTGAGAAAGATTGCTATGCCTTCAATTTCTTCTAAAAATGAGCATGTGGGTAGCCCTAGTATTTAACTCTGAGCTTGTAAGAGTATAGTTCAGGAGGAATGATGGGAGGGAGAGTAAAGGATCACAGGAAGGGAGAAATCAGGAAAAATTAGGAGTTAAATACCCCAATAGAGGTCTCAAAGACTTGCAATACAGGTAACAGTAGTGCAGGTTGGAATTCTAGTTCTCAAGAATTGGTATTGAGAAGGCTTGAAGGAAAGGCGGGTAGCTTCTATAAATGATTTTCATGGAATTATGGGCGAGGATTTGTAGATGTCATATACTTGCTTCAACTTTTACTACTATATGAAGCCATATGTTTAAAGAGATACTTGAATCATTTGAAAGTTTAAGATACTGGTTTAAAAGTGTTTACAAGAACAACAAAGAAGAACCTGAAAGGAATTTCTCATTTATTTTATTTTTTAAAGTTTATTTTTATAATACTTTATTAACTTATCTAATTCTCAGAGAGGGGACTATGTATCATTCAATGAAAGAGCAATAAAACCCACTGGGTTAAAGAGCTCTTGGTTTGTCATCAGGATGGTAATTCACATTTTACTTTGAGAAGAACTTTGGGTAAGAAAATATATACAGCGTTTGAACCTCAGGAAAAAATTCACATGTGGAAAATACTGTCTTGCTGAAGGATTTTGGAGTCCTCTGTTAGTAATTTCCATGGTTAGCCTAGATGCATTCAGGTAACCCATAAGCCCCATTTCCACCCTCTAAATTAAGTATCGAATGCGGAAAGAACTTCGTGCTCTCTGAGATATACCTCAGTCACTTTTATCCCACTTGAAACAGACCTCCTCACTTGTAAAGGAAATTAGGCAAGTTAGTTACGTATGTGTGTTTTTTAAGAAAAGAAATTTAACTTCAGCCTTTTCACTAGCAAATACAGATCTCATTTTCCTTCTTTGTAAAATGGGGTTCCTTTGGCCCTACCTCATAAGGGTATTCTACAAAAACTAGTTTGTAGCGCTTTCCAGTAACGAAGTGCATAGTATCATGTGTGATAGAATATTTATAACTTTTTATTACATGCTTATGGTTCAATTAAATTTTGATGTGAAGAGTAAAATAATATGCTAAAATGCCATAAGAATTTTCATATTTTTAAACAAGGCAGTTTTGTAATATCTTAAAATTAAATACAACTGCTCCTTTTTTTAAAATTTTTATTTTTAAACTGAGGCCTTGGTGTATTCTGTGTGAATAGGTATCACCCTCAGAAAAGGTTGCAGTAATTTTTCTAGCTAAATGCAGTACATATGTCCGGGGTCAGTTTTCAGACTGGTTAAAATCTGCTGTGTAAAATAAGATATGCTGTTTTGCATCAGATTTGTTGATGATGTAAATAAAACGTGTAAATATATTAGTAAATGTTAATATTCATGTATTTTAAGTTAAGATTATAAAATTTGTCACAATGTGATTTTTTTATTCAAGTGAAAACAGATGTGTGCAGCTATTTTGAATATTGATTTATAAACATTCATATTCTTATCAAATGAATTTGTCCTCTTTTTGTTTTATTCTGTGACTGCTAACCTTAAAGAAATAGCTTAAGGCCATGGAGTCCAGGACTGTGTGGTTTATTGGAATCATGTGTTCCTTTTGGTGTTCCTTTCAGTTAGGCGGCATGCAGGCATGCATTGAATAAAAATGAGGCTAGACTCCATTGAAAAGCCTTTGGGATTTAGATGAGGAAGTTGACAGTAGTTAACCTGTAGCAATTACTGAAAAGATTTGCTGGTTTAAAAACTTGTGAAAGCAAAATAATGACTTAAAGTTGTTTTAAGCATTTACCTTTATGACTTATCCTTCATCTCATTGAACAATAAATTACCCCTTTTCATATAAATTTTCACATTATTGAATTTCTAACACTCAACTTCTAACACTTAACCCTAACACCTAGCTTTTTTTTTTTTTTAACTTTATGCAATTTTTTTTTTCTTGCAAGTAATTTTTTTTTTTTTTTTTTTTTGGTAATTTTACTGGGTTTCTAATCATTGAATTGATATATCAAACTGGAAAGCTTATACATTTTAGGCATTATTGTTGCTTGAGGTGTTAGTACTCTTTTTCTTAGATACATCTTTAGGATAAATTCCTGGGATTGAGATGACTAAATCAAAGCATAGATTTTTATGACAAGTTTTTTGCCATTTTGGGAAGGTGGAGTACAATAACAGAAACGTAAATAATTCAAGAAATCTTATTCTTCCTTCTTCCAGTAAACCTCTCCAAACTAGTTAATTGAATTTAAGACACTGGCCCAGGTTTTGCCCTGGGGGAATTAGTATTTAAGCCAAGGTTAGGCTATATAGAATTTTAAGACCCCAAATCAAAATTACATAATTTGGTGAGGTCATGATTAACTTCTTATCTGTGAGAATACTGAAATCACTTCCTGATAAAAGAATACATGGTCTTAGGGATGGGAGGCAGATAAACCTAAATGTTCTGTTGGTGGAGACCGCAATAGTGTATCTCTGGCTGGTTTTATTATTTGGGAAAGACTTGAATATTAAGAAATACTGTACCAAGGGCCGGCAATACGGCTCAGCGAACTAAGCGCTTGTAAGCGCAGGGGCCAGGGTTCGAGCCCTGGCACTGCAGGCCGCGCCGGTCCCGCCCCCTTAGCCGGCGATGGAGTCCGGGCGTGGTGGCACACACACACACACACACACACACACACACACACACACACACACACTGTACCAGCTTTTTTTCTAATACCTTGGCCACTGCAAATCTAGAAAATTTCAATTGAGAGGTACTGATGAAAAGCTTGAAAACGAGGCACAGCTTGAAGATATACCCTCTCGGTTGGCCTAAAGAGAAATGCTTCCGTGGGTTGTCACCATTTCAAAAGTCTAAAGGTGAAGACTTCACTTTAAGCAAAACTCGCCTTTCCCTGTACGGATGCTTGCTTTCCGGAGCCACCAAGTATCAGAGGCTCCTATTGGTTGCCAGAGGGCTCGCCCCTAACATCGCACAGGGATTGGCTGCTTGCCTTCTTCCCTTGGCTGACCATTGGTTGTCTGAACACGTTTGGCGATTGGATGTTTGGAGCCTGGGGCTGGGAGGCGGGAATTCGTCCGGGTTTGCATAGTTCCCGGGTCTGAGAGCTGCGAGGTGTGTAAGACGGCGAGGTTGGCAGCCGCGGATTTGTGGAGAGAGCCGGAGCCCCCAGAGGGAGGGAGAAGATTAAGCCTCGGTGCTTTCTTCTGCACTCGGGCTCTCCATCTTTTGTTCTCAGAAATCAGTTTCTTTTTCCGTGTGAGTCGGAGCCCAGGCTTGTCGCTTCGCTTTCCCGCCAGCCCAGGCAAGTCCGAAGGAGGCCGGCCGGCCACGGGGCGCGCGGCCCGCGCAGGCCTCCGCTGTGCCCGACCCTTCTGGCCTGGCAGCCGGGGACCCCGGGCTGTGGGAGGCGGGAGTGGAGGGCGGGAAGCCCGAGCCGAGCGGGCCGCCCCAGCCTTCCCGCCCGCGCAGGTTCCGGGCCGAGCGGCCGCGAGGGGCGGGCCTCGAGTTCTTGATTCAGATTAACAGAACCCACCAAGCCTCACAGACAGAACTTTCAGAAGAGAAAATACCTTAGAAGAGTGGTTTGTTTGTTTTCTTGTCGGTACTGGAGATCGAACCCAAAGACTTGGTAGGCAAGTGCCACCCCCGACCCACATCCTCAGAAGAGTGGTTCTTTGGAATGCACAGGCTGTGTGGTTAAGGTGATTTATTGGCTGAATAGTCTAATTCTGTGGACTTTTTCTTCAGAAAAATCCAGTCATGTACACCGGTTTCCACATACAGTTTTAATAGGTCACAGTTTCGGAATTACAGCTGTGGATTCTAGGTTTAGAAAAGTGAGAACTAAAGTAAATCACTTCTGTGTCAGATATTAGGTTACACACTTCTGTCCTGAGTAGTTTTCGTAACTCTTGACAGGTAAGTAGTAGTAGTATCTCAGTTCCATGGATGAAGAATCAAGGTCTGAGAGGTAAAGTGATTTACACTGTAAAATTCAAACTTGGATTTGCCTTACTCCAAAGCCATCGAAAATAAGAACTATTGAGCACCTACTATGTCCTGAAGCAGTTTCTCCCTTACAGTAATTTTAAAATTAGGAGTTATTACAGAATAGGATCTTAGACCAAAGCAAGGAAAAGACCTGTCAAGGGCAATGTATCAGAGAACCTTTCAAAACCTGACTCCTGGTCCACATCTTTTTCCTTCTAACTCCAAGACTGTGGAAAGAGATACAGGAAGGTACAGAATAGGAGAAAAAGACTAAGAATTAAGGGGAGCTGGGGAGATAGCTCAGTGTCATAAAGTGCTTTGAGTTTAATTTCTCTGTACCAAAAAAAATAAATAAATAAATAAATGGAGACATTCGCCTTAGTTCATTTCTGTAGCTTGCTCGTATCTAAGATGTTATAGAAGTTAATACAGAAATTGGTACGTCCTGTATCATGTTTGCCTGTTATTTAATCCATTCAACAGTTTACAGAGTAGATATTGCCAGTATCCTTAGTTTATGGATGAGGACACGGAAGTCTAGAAACGTTAATTTGCCCAAAGTTATGCAAGGAATGCATGGCACAGTAGGGATACAAATCCTGATCTGGCAGCCTCTAGGACATGCTTTCCACCACTGTGATCTGTTTATAGGACTAGGGAGTTCTTTTGCTTCCATTTGTTGTCTTCTAGTTTTCTAGACTTCTGTCCTACTGTTGAGTATTTTCTTTGAATGACTTTGTTTCAGTATTGTTTTACTTTGTATTCCAATTAGGAATCTGAAGTAAACAAGAAAGCAGGATGTCCTCCTCTGAATACACCATTGGTGGGGTGAAGATTAGCTTTCCCTGCAAAGCTTACCCATCACAGCTTGCTATGATGAATTCTGTAAGTAGTTTTTCAGTAATTCTTTATCAAGGTTCAGACACTTATGACTCATACATTGAGTATATCCCAGAAAATGGATTGAGAATATTTGTAGAATATTGAGAATATTTGAAAGAATAAGCTTTGAGAAAGTAATATGGATTACTATTAACTGCACATACCGATAACTGGGATGCAAAAATGTTTCTATTTCCTTTAGTGAATTGCTGCTTTCTATAAAGTATTTTCTGTCTTACAGAGTACTATATTTCTCACCATTAATTTTATTTGAAGTGTACCTGTATGGAATTAGGTCCAGGAACTAATATGGGATATCAAAGCTCACAGATATCCAAGTTGATTATATAAAGCAGTACATATTTGTATATAGGCTGTGTACATCTTCTCTTCCATATACTTCAAATCATCTCTAGATTATTTATTTATTTATTTATTTTAACGGTACCAGGGATTAAACTCAGGAACTTGTGTTTGCCAGGCAAGTGCTTATTCTACTGAACTATCTCCTTGGCCCTTCTAGATTATTTATAATACCGAATGCAATGGAAATGTTATATAAAATTATTATATTCCATTTAAAATAAGCACAAGAAAAAGTCTGTACATACTGAGTACAAACATTTTTTTCTTTCTTTCTTTTTTTTTTTTTGAGTATTACTGACTTCTGGTTACTTTAATCCATGAATGAGGAATCTATGAGTATAGATAGCCATCGTATTTGAAACATAGAAAATTAATATAAAAATTTGAGTAAAGCAAGTTTTCAGTTTATTATATCTTAATATTTTGCCAATTTACTTGATGTCACATTAGTATCCTGAATTTGTTCTTTTTCTTTTTTAATAAACATCTTTGCCTCATTCCTAATTTTATTTTTTTATTTTTTATTTTTTTTGGCAGAACCGGGGATTGAACTCAGGCCCTTGCGCTTGCCAGGGAAGCACTTATTCCACTGAGCCATCTCCCCGGCCCATTTTTCTTTTTCAGTATGTTTTCATAATTTTACTACATATGTACGCATGAACAATATAGGGTATTATTTGACATATGTTTAAGCTTTGTACGGTGAGGTGGGCTTAGTGGTACATGCCTACTATGTTAGTGACTTTGGAGACTGAGGCAGGAGAATTACAAGTCTGGAGGCTATCTGAACACTTTAGACTATCTCAAAATAAAGAAATACAACTGGTTGGGGATGGGCCTTCTGAGTAGAGTGCTTGCCAAATACATACTGTAGGAGACCTTGGGCTCAGTCCTGAGCACTGCAATCTGCAGTAGCAGTAGTGACAACAGCACAGATGTATGGTACTGTACCTATCTGCAGAACTTATTTATTTTTGTGGTGGGAAATCTATCCCAGGGCCTCATGTGTACTAGGCAAGTGTTCTATCATTGAGCTATACTTCCAGGCCGCTGCTTCCCTCCCCTCCCCTTTTCCCTTCTTCTCCTTTTCCCCTCTTGTCTTCCTTTTTCTCTCCCTTCTCCTTTCCTCCTCCTTTTTTGCTTAACATTATATTTTTACATGTAGTCCTGTTGATCATTAGTCTGTTTCAGTTGCAGAGTAGTATGAATACAAGAATTTTATCTGTCCTTTTTTATTGTTAGGCATTTTGCTTGTTTACATTCTTTTGTAATTAGCAAACTGTGCTGTTATGGACTTTCTTACACATTTTGTGTAGGGAAAAAAATATACATGTAGCTGGATTTGATTGGAGGTAGGCATTTTAGCTTTACTACAAATTATTAATTTCTTTCCCCATTCTTTTTCTTTTATAGTTTGAGGGATTCCGCTCATTGAGTACTGAGTTACATCCTCAGCCCTACTTACTTTAATTTATTTTGTTACAAGGTTTACCAAGCTGGCCTTGAATTTGTTATACTCCTGCCTCCTGAATAGCTGGTATAGGCATGTACCATACACCTGTCAGTGCATTCCAGTTTGACAGAGTGATTGCAGAAGTAAAGCCCAAATTACATTTTTCATTTTGTCTCTTGGGCCTCATAGGCTTGGAAGTCCAACCTAATCTTAGTGCAAAGTGTAAAAGAATAAAGCCTAGATTGAACTAAATACTGGTTCTTGTGCTATGGCTCTGTGCTATTGAGTGCGGCCTCAATTCTCCTTGCTATTTGGTTTGCACTTCTAATGGAAAGAGGCCTAAGAAGGTAAAATGTTTATTGATTTTCTATTAAGTTGGGTTTTTTTTTTCTCCATAGATTGTCAGAGGATTGAACAGTAGGCAGCATTGTCTGTTGGAGAGCCCTACTGGGAGTGGAAAAAGCTTAGCCTTACTTTGTTCTGCTTTAGCATGGCAACAGTCCCTTAGTGGTAAGTAGTAGTTTCGTCTTTTCAGATTGCTATTAGGATCTGAAAAAATATAATAAAGCACTTTTATGAGTATTTAACCATATTCTAGCAAATTTAAATATTCTAAAAATTTTTAATGTCATATATTTCCAAAAGAGTTTCAATATAGCAAAATATATTTAATCCTAAAACAATATTAACATAGTCTTTTATTTAATGATTCAGAAAGCATTTTGAGCCTTTTGGATGCTTGTTAGAGTTATGACAGCAATGAGATGATGATTTATATGTAAAAAATACAAGTGAGTGGAATATTGAGGCATATGCCTTTAATCCCAGCTCTGGAGGCAAAGGCAAAAGGACTGCCATGAGTTAGAGGCCATCCTGGGCTACACAGTGAATTGAGCTATGTAGTAAGAGCCTGTCTCAAAAACAAAACAAAACAAAAAACCAAGGCAAGTAAGCCAGGTGTGGCAGCACATGCCTGGAAGTCCATCACCTGGACGGCTGAGGCACAAGAATCGCTGTGAGTTTGAGGCCAGCCTGGGCCACATAGTGAGTTCAAGGCTAGCCTAAACTACATAGTAAGACTGTCTCAGAAAGAAAAAAAAAATTGAGCAATTCCAGGTGTAGTGGCACACACGTGTAACTCAGGCAGCATGGGGAGCTGAGGCAGAAGGATGGCAAATTTGAAGCTAGCCTGGGCAGTGTAGCAAGGCCCTTTCTCAAAATTTTAGAAAAAGGCTTAAAGGGCTGGTGATGTGTCTCAGTGTGAGGGCTCTGGGTTCAATCCTCAGTACCAAAACAACAACAACAATAAAAAAACCCCAAACAAACCAAAAAACCAAAAACCAAAAGAAAAGATGTGTCTGTTGTTATGCTAAATAGTATATATACTAATTGCTGACTTTTAAAAAAGTAAATCTTGGTCTGGGGAGATCTAAGTGCCTGCCTTGCAAGCACAAGGACCCAGGTTTGATCCCTAGTACTGCATGCCATGCTGGCCCCAGAACCCCGG
>NW_004524740.1:4214237-4215313 GCF_000260255.1 Octodon degus | reverse complement strand
AAGATTTATACTAAAAGTGTTTAGACAAGGTATCATGTCTGCATCTTACACTCTGAATAACTACTATAAAGAAAACAATATGCAATGTATTAATTATTGTAACTGTCCTACTAACCTATTTTGAAATTGTCTCATGACTATTTCTTTCTCAATAAAGTTAATAAAAAAAAACTGGAAAAAGAAAGAAAAAGTTTTGCGATGAAGTTCAGTGTTAAAGCCCTAGATTCAACCTTCAGTACTACCAAAAAAGGGAATAAATAAATAAAATAAACAAAAAAATAAAAAAGATAATGTTCCACTTGTTCTTTCTACTTTTTGGATGCTAAAGTTTATTGTAATATTGTTTGTATGAATTTATGTTATTTTCTATTTTTATTTGCTAACAAATATGATTTCATATCTACACTTATAAAAGATTAATCTGAAATAGAGTAATCTGAATATATTTTGGGTATGTAAGTAGATGGCTTAAGCCTAAAGTAAGAGATTTTGAAGTTAACTACTGTTTACAGGCTCATCTTTAAAAGGAAATGCTGGTATTATTGATAAGACTGTGTTAAAAAGAATAAATATTTTTTAGAAATTATTAAAAAAAAAAAGGTGGGGGAGATAGCTCAGTAGAATAAGTGCCTGCCTGGCAAGCACAGGGTCCTGAGTTCAATCCCCAGTATTGCAAAAAATAAAAAAAAAAGAATAAATATTTTATAGGTTTTTCATTGTCCATTTTGATTTTTACTAATGTTGATCTTTGGGGGAATTGAGATTGTCAGTTACTTAAAATTTTATCAATCTTTTTTAATAACTTAAAATTTTAATGTCAGATATCTGAAAAGTAGAATTAGTAGTGTCTTTGTGGTACAAAGGAATAAATATTGTCAATATTTTTAAAAAGGAAATTCAGCTTTTATAGTGCATATGAATTGTGAGTTTGTATACCGTGTGGGTGTTTATTATAGACATTGTACTCTAAGTATCAAAATTATTTTGTTGAACATGAATACTGGTCTTAAAATTATTTTTGATAGAATTTATATATTCTAGACTGTTTCTATTTATACTAAAAGTATAATGTGGGG
>NW_004524740.1:4212160-4213107 GCF_000260255.1 Octodon degus | reverse complement strand
TTGGATTTTTTTTTAGATTATACAGATTGATTATAACTTATTTATAAATGTTTCTGACAGTGTTTCTTGTTTTCTTTGAAGCTGTAGATAGATTGACTATCTTATCCACATTGCCAGGGGTAGGGTTTTTCTGTTTTAGCCTTAAAAATCTTGCATCCTAGGAAATATCTCAAACCTCGGTTAGTTGAGATAATTGCTCACTCTAGCTACAGAGAAAGCTGAATGCTTATTTCATTAGATGTATTATAAATGTGCTTCCTCTTTTTTTCACTTTTAGGGAAGTCAGTGGATGAAGGCTTAAATAAGAAAGCTGAAGTACCATTGTCCTGTTGTTGTGCATGCCATTCAAAGACTCCTACACACAGTGATGTGAACCAAGAGACTTCCCATCATTTCAGCGGCCCTGGTACACCGCCACGTGAAAGGAACGGCACTTCATCAGCTTGCCAAGGTAGATTGTTTTTCCTGGATCTGTTAACATCTATAATTGGAGCCTTAGTTATTACTGTGATGTCTAATTTAGATTAATTCAATTGACATAATTTTTCAGCAATGATAATAATCATTGTAACATAAATATTAAAAAGGGCTTATTATTATTTGGTACTGGGATTGAACCCAAGACTTTCTTACTGAGTTACATCCCCAGCTCTTTTTTTGTTGTTTATTAGATTTTATTTTTAAAAAGTTTCAAATCTTTTCAATTTTCTTTTTATTTTTTATACCAAAAAAAGCATCGATATTTTTCATTCTAGTCTTGTCAACTTTAGCCAAAGCCTTCTGAGCTGCAGTCATTTTGGTATTTTTCTTTTCAGTCTTCAAATCTTTAGTGTTAAACTTAGTGTAGTCTTCCTTTGCTTCTACAAGCTCATCTGAAATCTTTAGTCTCTTTGATGGAGGGTTTGGCCATGGAGCTGAAATTTCTGGAAGCTTCAAGTATTTAGATA
>NW_004524740.1:4206157-4210450 GCF_000260255.1 Octodon degus | reverse complement strand
GAACCGCGGTCCCTTGTGCTTTGCTAAGCTTGTTCTAAGTAGGTGCCCTAGACCACTGAGCCATCTCACCAGCCCCTTTTCTTGATCTTCTAAGGCCAGTAAACTATGAAGAATCAAGGATGTTTTATGGATAATCCTTAAATAGTTCTTACTAGATTAAGAGAAATATGTTAAAACTAACATAAGATTAAAAAAAAAATTTTTTTTTTGGTATTTTAGGGAAGGGTCTATAGGGTATTCAGGGTCTCACTACTAGATCAGACGTGTAGTGATCCGCCTGTTTTACAGCCTCCCAAGAGCTGGGATTATAGGCATGCATCACCATGCAGTCTCAATTGCCATGTCAGAGCGCCCTGGGAGTGGGGCTGGCATGGCAGGCCTGGGGATTGAACCTCCGGCCCCTGCACCTGCTTGCAGGCACTTTAATCTGCTGAGTTATTTGTCTGGCCCAATAATTTACTGTTAAATTTACACTGAACAACAACAAAAAATGATGAGACTCATTTTATTGCAGTATTTGCTTTATTGACATCATCTGTAAATAAACTCAGAAAATCTCTCAAGATATGCCTGTATATAAAAATTTTCAGCATTTCTGTTAACACTCAGTATGTCCAGTTTTTAAAAAGGATTAGACTTTCTCTTCCATGTATGACCCTCTCATTGAGTTTTTATTTTTTCTTTTGTTGTTGTGCTGGGGACCAAACCCAGGGCCAGCCCTTATGTGGGTCTTAAGTCTTGAGAGACTGTTAGTTTCTTTCTTAAAGCATGTTGAGATTAGTCTACAAAAACATGACTCAATTTAAAGTCACAATAGATTTTCCTATCAAAGGCATGTTTTCTCAAAATGTTCATTTGTTAGAGTACTGTAAACTGAATGTTTTTTTAAAAAAATATGTAATATTTCATGTTTTAAGTTATTGTATGAAATATGTAGAAATACATCTCACATCTTTGTTTTAGTTTTCTTTTGTAAAGAGTGCCTTAGTATAAGTTATACCAATTTTAATGACTTTTTCTATAAGACTCTCCTGAGAAAAGCACACTGGCTGCAAAGTTATCTGCTAAGAAGCAGGCATCCAAATACAGAGATGGAGATGATGATTTTCAAGTAGAGAAGAAAAGAATTCGAACCTTAGAAACTGCCCAGCAGGTAAACAATGTCTTGGCTGAAATAATCTAGTTATAGTTCAGCATGGTAGTCAAGTACCAATCAAGCTCTCAGCGGCACTTGTGGAAATTAGTTTGGTTGTGTCACGTCCATAACTTAAGTGTTAATTTATTATAACTTCATTTTGTACAGTTATTTATTGCAAAGGAATTTGTGATCATAATATTTACTATATCATTAAAGGTAAATAATACAATGCTTTTCTTTTTTTTTTATTTATTTGTGTGTGTGTGTGTGTGTGTGACCAGCTCAGTCCACCAGGGGGCGGGCGGGCTGGCTGGCATGTGGTGCTGGGGATTGAACTGTGGTCCCTGGGCTTTGCTAAGCTTGTTCTAAGTAGGTGCTTTAGACCACTGAGCCATCTCACCAGCCCCACAATGCTTTTCTTATATGAGGATTTGAGAGCAAAATACTTAAGCCATATTTTGATAGTATAGCAACTTTGCACCTCTTAAATTTTTAAAAAATCGTTTGTTTGTTTATTCATGTATTTGGTACAGGGTCTTGCTATGCAGCTTGAACTTGTAGTGATCCTCCAGTCTCAGCCTCCCAGCACTGGGATTACAGGTGTGTGCCACCACGTCTGGTTTCAGGGCTGATATGGTGTGGCACAGCGTGTGGTACTGGGAATCCAACCTGGGTCCTTACACTTGCCAGGCAGGTGCTTAGACCACCGAGCTATCTCCCCAGCCCAACTTTGCACTTTTTAAAATGGCTCCATTCCATTGTTTTTGTCTAATATTTTTTGATATAATGGCATTGATATGAATATTCACATTATGGATATTTTGGCATTGATAGTTTTATTGATTGATTGATTGGTACTGGGAATTGTACTCAGAACCTCACAAATGCTAGGCAGGTGCTGTACCACTGAGCTAAGTCCCTAGTGTGATGGTTTTAGAATAATAACAAAGTTTACTTTTACTGAGTTTTTGAGGTTGGTACTACATAATATAACATGTATATCTGAGCTTCAGTATGGGGGCACAACCTGGAATCCCAGCACTCAGGAGGCCAAGGTAGGAAGATCCTTGTGAGTTGGAGCCCAACCTGGGCTGCAAAAGGAGCTTAAGGTCAACCTAAACTGTAAAGCCAAATCCTGTCTCAAAAGAGAGAGAGACACACACACACACACAGTGCATTTCTGAAAATTATTTAGAAGACCTGAATTATCAGATACTTTTAATAAACTATACTTTTTGCAGATGAGGAAATTTTTTTCTCAAAATAAGAGACTGGAATTTTAGTAGACTTAATTATTAAATATTAATTGGCTTTTACTCTTTTAATCAAATATGCTCATACTACTTGTTTGCTTTGTTTTGTTCTTGGAGGTTCACATCTGTAGTTCATGGTGGTCTGGTACTTGCTGGGTAGCCCCAGCTGACCTTGAACTTGGCAGTGCTCTCTTAGTTTTCTGAGGGTTGGGATTATAGGCATACAGCACCACATGAACATCAAAGGATTTGCATTCTTACATATTTAAGTTAAACTACTCCAGTTAATATATTTCTGTAAGTAAACCTTGTTGTTAGAAATAGAATGTGCTTTTTTATTTTTGCAAAAGCACAAATTATAAATGAAGTGAATTTACAGAGATTCCTACCTCCTAAAACTTTGTAATTGGATGCTAGTAGTAGGGTACAATGTAAGTTGTAAAACATTTATTCTTAGACTTACTTGGTTATTTCTCTTATCTTTTGGTAGGAACGGAATTATCAATATCTATTTTTACCCTCTTCTGACTTAATTAAATAGGCCTTTGGCAAGTAGGAAAAAAAGCAAGAATACAATTTAGAAGCAAAACTTAGTAATATTTGTAAAAGAAATTTAACTTTTTTATGTATTTAGTACAGGGTGTCACTACACAGTTGGACTCACAGTGATCCTCCTGTTTTCAGACTCCCAAGTGTTGGGATTACAGGGGTGTGCCACCACACCCAGTCTCAATTGCCATTTCAGTGTGCCCTGGAGGTGGGGCCAGCAAGGCACACCAGGGATCTAACCCTGGTCCCTGTGCCAGCGTAAGCAGGTGCTTTAGTCCACTGAGTTATCTTGCCGATCCTCTAAAAGAAATTTAATTAAGGTCAATTTAGTTTATAAATATCTACTAAGTAATAGTAATGATAGTAATCAAATAATTTACTTTATCATCTAGGAAATCATGATGTACATTTTAAAATTTTATTCTGAGTTTTTTTCAGTATAGAATGAGGTTTAAATATTGACTTATCTTTATTTTCCAATTAAACATGGATTAACTTTTTTTTTTTTGCGGAACCAGGGATTGAACTCAGGCCCTTGCGCTTGCCAGGCAAGGGCTTATTCCATTGAGTCATCTCCCTGGCCCTAACATGGATTAACTTTAAATATTGTATTTGATATCTACATGGTAGGGTTGTTTTATAGGAAGATTTTTTAATAATCCTATAATGTTGATACATTATTGATTAAAACTATTTTGGTTAGAATTCAACAGATGTTGCTCTGTTCTTTTCCATTTTAGTGCTGTAATGAGGTGCCTATTTGTGCTTTTAAAATTTATTTGATTATTGCCAGGTAGATTATTATTATTATTTTTTAATATGGAAAAAAACCCCAGAGAGGTATTTTGACCTTTGAGACAAGTAGGGTGTCGATTAATTTAATTTTTAATTTTAATTTATGTTGAACTTCATCTGGTTGTATATTTACAGATTAGAAAGCGTCATTGTTTTGAAAAGGAAGTACACCATTCGGATGTACAAGATGCTTCAGGGAACACTTCGAAACTCAACTCTCCAGTAGGAAAGTTAAACTCCTTTTCTTCACAGAATGTATGTATTGCTGGTATTGTTTAGTTTAAAGAAGAAAATTGTAGGACTTTCTAACTCTACTTTTTTAACTTTTTTTTTTTTTTTTGGCAGAACTGGGGCTTGCATTCAGGCCCTTGCAAATGTATTTTCATAATAACGATGTGTTATTTGCCTTTTTAATTGTCTTGACATCTGTACAGATGGTATAAAAGCAGCGATATATAACGGTTTAGCATAAATCAAAGAAGTGGCTCTAATCTGAGTTCATAGTAATTGTCTTTACCAACATTAACTCATAGTTAGTCAAACAAAACAAAACAAAAC
>NW_004524740.1:4201429-4205857 GCF_000260255.1 Octodon degus | reverse complement strand
TTTTGTTTGTATATTTATTTATTTATTTTGTGTGTGCGTGGCCAGCTCAGCCCACCAGGGGGCGGGGCTGGCTGACATGTGGTGCTGGGGATTGAACCGTAGCACCTGTGCTTTGCTTAGCTTAGCTTGTTCTAAGAAGGTGCTTTAGACCACTGAGCCATCTCACCAGCTCCAGTAATTCTTAATAATAAAGGAGCTTGATAAAATTTGAGCTTTCAAGTAAAACTCAGAATTTTGCAAAATATATGTATACCATTGTAAACTTGGCAGGTACTTGGTACTTCAGATGATAAGGATGAGACTGCTGGTAATACAGAATTTGATGGCTGGGGAGATAGCTCAGTAGAATTAGCGCTAAGGTCCTGAGTTCACTCCCTGGTACCACAAACAAAACAAAACAAAACACCAGAATTTAGCTTTGGTTTCCCGTAGTCACACTAAGGGCCTGATACTTTCTAGGTAAATGAGTACTGTGCTCCTGGGCTACATGTTACAGCCCCACAATATTACTTTCTGGTGTTGTATAATGGAGTATATTGGCGTTTGGAAGATCTATATATGTAAGACTCAGAGAAATAAATATTAGTTCAATGATGAATACATGATATTACAAAATGATGCCTGGAAAAGATCCATCCTAAGTATAAGATAGGCAGTTGGCTGTTTTTTGCCATGTCTCTCATTCTTAGGCAGTCACAGATTTTGTTTTCAGATTTAGTTATACTTTGTTGATGATATTCATTGGAAGTCTTATAATTGGAGAAATGAGCTAGAAACTTTTGATATTAAATTATCAGTTATCATTATCATGATACTATATACTATGTATTTTAGTTTGCTAATATATTTTAATGGTACCTTATTATTATTATTATTATTTTTTTTTTTTTTTTTTGGCAGAACTGGGGATTGGACTCAGGCCCTTGTTCTTGCCAGGAAAGCACTTATTCCACTGAGCCATCTCCCTGGCCCTGGTACCTTATTTTTTTTTTAACAGCCTTATTAGTATCTGAATTTGTTTGCTTATTTGTTTATTATCTCTGTGCCCTTTTAGGATGTATAAATCTTTTGCATGTATACCTTTGATGTCTAGAAGACCATGTGGCACATATTAGTTGCTCAGTAAATATTTGTAGAATCTTACTGAAGTCTTACAATGGCTGCGAAGTAGTTACTGTTGCTATTCCCATTTTACAGATAAGCAAACAGAAATAAGTGACTTGCCTAGGGTCACAAAGGTGATAAATAGTAGTGCTAAATCCTATGGAGTCAGTAATGTTCTAGCAAATATTCCAGTTACTTTGTTTTACATTCTCTCTAAAATATCTCTTAGAAATCTTGGAGCCATTTAAGCAGAGTTCTAGGGCTGGAAGTAGTAGCTCAGCGGCATAAGCTCCTGCCTGGTAAGCTTTACAGTTCAAGTTGGCTTTGAGCTCACTTTGTAGCCCAGCTGGTCTTGAACTTGAAGTGATTCTCCTGCCTAGCCTTCTGCGTGCTAGGATTACAGGCGTGCGCCACCACACCTGGCTTGAGATAGTCTTGCTAACTAAGTTGCCCAGTTGCCTAAGTTGGTCTTGGACTTGAGATCCTCCGGCCTCAGCCTCCTGGAGTGCAATGATTACTACCATTGCACCTAGTTGCAAGCTTTGCTTTTGTGTGCTGACTTCATTTCCCTAAGTATCCTGGGGTGGGATGGTTGGATCCTGTGGCAGTTGTAGTTTTCGTTTTTTGAGGAACCTCTAGACCAGGCAGGGGTGGTGAAGCTATAGTATGCATGTCACACTCCTCCGTTTGTATCATTGAAAGCTCTAGAAGGTTCACCGTCACTGCTCTGAACTATTTTCCATAGTAACTGTGGTAATTTACATTCTCATCAACAGTGTATGAAAGTTCCTATTCTTCTACATCCTCACCAGCATTATTTTTTCTTTTAATAGCCATTCTGACTGGGGTGAAATGGAATCTCACTGTAGTTTTCACCAAGAAGCCAAGTTACTCCTTGGTTTCTACAGTAACCCATTGTCTGTTCAAAAATATGTTCAAGTTTCATAGGATTATGTGATTACTGTAGTTTTCCTTGCTGTTGATGTCTAGTTTCATTTCCTAAGATCTAATAAGATGAAATAAATGATTTTGAAGTTGTTAAATCCTACTGTATGATATGATTTGGAGAAAATTTCATATGCTGCTGAATGTATATTCTGGAACTGTTTGATAGATTTTTTTTTTGGCAGAACCGGGGATTGAACTCAGGCCCTTGTGCTTGCCAGGCAAGTGCTTATACTACTGAGCCATCTCCCCGGCCCCTGATAGAATATTTTTAGATGATTGTACAGCTGAGCATTTTTGTTTTTTTTTTTTTATACTGGGGATTGAACTCTGGACCTTGTACTTGCCAGGCAGTTGCTTATGCCATTGAACTATCTCCCCAGTAGTCCATTTCATCTATAGTGTAATTTAGCTGTTTCTTTGTTGATTTTTTTTTTTTTTTTTTTTTGTCTGGATGATTTATCTGTTGGTGAGAGTGGGTTAGTGAAATGATAGTAAGCAAGCACATGCTGGCAATTGCTGTAGCTTAGAGCTACATCTCCAGATTGCAGAAAAGTAGTTATTTGAATTCAGAAATTAATGGCTTTGTTCTCTTATCCCTGAAAAGGTATCAATATTACACGTTTAAAAATTTTTTTTTGGTATTGGAAATCAAACTCACGACCTAGCGTTTGCTAGCCAGTTGCTGTGCCACTGAGCTGTATTCCTGCCCTAGTATAAATATTATAATCTTTTTTTTAAAAAATGTGTTTGGTATAGGGTCTCACTACATAGCTCAGACTCGTAGTGATCTTCCTGTCAGCCTTGCCAGCGCTGGGATTGCAGGCCTGCGCCACCATGCCTGGTCTAGGTTGTGGGCTTAGCATGCCTGGGGGCGGGGCCGGCATGGCCTGTGGTGCTGGGGCTCACCAGCCCAGCATTATAATCTTTATACTTCTCTTGTCTATAGTTCTGTTACTTTGGATAAATTTTTTCCATGAATTATAGTTTAATAAATTCTTTTTTCCTCTGAACTTGACATTCAACTGTAGGTTTTTCTTTCTAATTTTAATTTTTATTAAAATCCCTTAGTGTCCAAACTGTGGTGTTAAGAATTAGATAGCTGTCTTTTTATCTTTCTTCCACCTCTGGTCTCCTCACTACTCGAGTAAGAAAATAGTAGTTTAGTGATCAATTCTGCCCAGCAGCCATAGTGCCCTGGTTTTCATCCCAGCACTGCAAAGAGGAAAATAGTGTTAGTACCTGGTATGGATATAACCTAGTATCCCCTGCTTGTTTCCTGCCTTGGCTTTTAAATTTACTTATATTGGTAATTCATATATCAGAGATCTAGTGAGGCATCAGTGTCCACGTAGTCAGTATTAAAAATAGTTAACAAATTCTGATACCAAGCTGAGAATGTTAACATTCCAGTTGTTTGTCCACCATTCATGTATTTTTTCTAGAATTTACATTCATTCTTTTAGTACACCATTGTAATTAGCAGATATTGTTACAGACACATTCTTATGCTTGTTAGCTTTTAATTTATTAAATAAATGCTAACATTCTATATTTTAATAAGAGTAATTATGTTTAACTGAGTATAATAGCTCCTTTTAATTTTTGACTCATATATGTAGTAGACACGTAGATCCAGCAGAGTGTGCTATTGACCTTCTGAGTGTTGATGTTGGGCTGACCTTGAACTTGCCCTCCCTTCTTCCCCTACCTGTTGTGTTTCCTTCCTCTTATTCTTGCCATTTTTCTCAGTGTAAAATGTTCTCTAGGATCATAGGAGAAAATGACGAGTTTTCTCTGAAAAGTATTTTACAAGTCATTTTTTTTCCTCATAATTCTATTGATGAACAAATAGCAATGAAACAGTTTCAAACCAAATTGGTAGGACAGTTTCAATAATTAACATATTACATACATTCTTCCTAGTGGTTAATTGCTGTACAAGATGCGGACATGATATCCTATTTACAAACACTATTAGAACAAATCCATATATTCATTAAGAGAATGTAACTACATATCTATCCTAACCACTTTGAATACACAGGTACAAAATGGACGTTCATCTGTATCCCTTTTTTTGGTTAAGTTCCGTTATTTGAATATTATAGGTGTGTAAGCTCAGCAAAATATTCTAAAAGAGTCCAGTAGCCCATATTAGTATTGGGTCTTCCACTTCACTGGCAATGCCAGAAATTGTTGACTTGAGTCCCCTACAGCTCAACATAACAGCATGGCTTTACTTCTTATATTTCGTTTTTATACTTTTCTGCTGGATGGCTAAGACCAAGGTAAAGCAGGACCTATGCAACAAGAGTTGTGGCTTTTGGGTCTGAGAAGGTCAGTGAAATCCCCTCAGGATTTATGCTGAGATCCTGT
>NW_004524740.1:4197922-4199694 GCF_000260255.1 Octodon degus | reverse complement strand
TTTGATGCCAGTACCATGCTGATTTTATCACAGTAGCCTTGTAGTATAATTTCAAGTCAGGAATTGTAATGCCTCCTGCCTTGTCTTTATTGCCCAGGATTGCCTTTGCTATTCTAGGTCTTTTCTGGTTCCAGATAAATTTTAGGAATGATTTCTCTACCTCTGTGAGGTATGTTGGTGGTAGTCTGATAGGGATTGCATTAAATCTGTATAGCAATTTTGGGTTACAAGTCATTTTGTCAGTGTTAATTTATTTTACTTAAAATAATTAGTTAACATAACGGCATAAGTATAGTGGTATGCTAATTGAGTGCCGGACATACTTTTAAAGCCATTTTAGAAATATTCACTTAGAAAACAGGTTAATATGTGCTAATACTTGTTGTCAAGTTCTATTAACTTTTCTTTGGATTTGCAGTTGGCAAAAGAATGCAAAAACTTATAACTCAGTCCTTGTAACAATCCTGTGGGGAAGGTATTAATATTTTCCCAAATTACATATGAGACACAGTGTGTTGAAATGAGTTGTTCCTATTACGGAGTTGATGCAGGCAGTCTGGCTCTCAGTCCTCTCAATCATCTTGCGATTCTGCCTCTGAGTAAAGTCTTCCACATGACTTTGAATGGAAGACACTTCATGTTTGTACTGCCAGCACAGGTCATGTACATCGCCATGTGGATAATTTGTCAAGATCCTTCCTTGTTTATTTTCCCAGCCCTGGGCCTTTATCTTTACAGTGCTCACCAAAATTTATGTTACCTGTTTATGTGTAGGCTTAGGCACTTTATTTTGTTTGCCTCATAGCCAGGATATTCATCTTTATGCATGTGTGATGTCTTTTTTTTTCTTTTCTTGAGATGTCTTTCTTTTTTATATTTTTATAACCAGCATGTAGCCCACATCCCACACTTAGTCCTCACATTTTTATTGTATAAGTGAATATAAAACAGCCAAAGCTGGGCTGGGGAGATAGCTCAGTAGAATAAGCAGTTTCCTGGCAAGTGCAGGGTCCTGAGTTCAATCCCTGGTACTGCAAAAAAAAAAAAAAAAAAAGCCAAACAGCCAAAGCTAAGAAATGCATGATTCATCTTTGCTTATAGATTGTAACTTTTACTGAGATATATAATTTACCTTTTGTGTGGTATGTGTCTTACCTATTAGGGGGCCAAAGGAAATTTTAAAGTTGATTTTTTGAAAAAAAAAATGGGAGTAATAATCATTCTCTGATAAACCTTCAACAGTATTAACCAGCACAGGATCAAAATTAAGATGTTCTCCCTTATATCACTTCCTTCTACTTTTCTGTTTCTCAAAGGTAAACAACAAACTCATGAGACTCTTTTAGATCTTTTAAGTTTAAATGTATTTTTAAAATAATTCTTTTATAGTTTTGATTTTACATATGGCTGCTTTACTTACAGGGTTTATTGTAATGTATGTATGAGGTCAGGTGCTAATTGTATGATTTGTGAAATAGGTGATCAGTTGTCCCAGAGTTGCTTGCAGAAGAATTCTTTCCCACTTTGAGGTTTTGCTATTACCATATTTGTTACGTATACTTTAATTGGTTCTTAGATTTTTTTCCTCACTACATTTTTTTTCAATATCTTTCTATTCATCCATCTATTTAATATCTACCTGATGGGAACAGCCAAAGAATTTTACATGGCTTCAAAAAAAAAAAGCAGTAGATTTTAAAACTTTTCTTCACCAGTTCCCACTATCTGAAGGCAGTGAATTTTCAGTCATTTTATTCTGATGTTTTGTTTTT
>NW_004524740.1:4173270-4197545 GCF_000260255.1 Octodon degus | reverse complement strand
TTTTTTTTTTTTTTTTTTGCGTAATTGGGGATTGAACTCACAATATTTGATGTTTATATTATTATAATTCATCAATATCATTGACAATTGATTACAGTTCTTTTTCCACACCAGGATTTATTTTTTCTAGCGTTAATAGTTGTCTTTTGCTTAATCTGTTAATACATGAGGTAATAAATGTCCATATATTTAGGCTCTCAACTTAGTAGAATAAAATGAAAAATACATTTTTGTTTTTCATTTTGTCTATTTGGTACAGGGTCTCACTGTGCAGCTTGGACTTGTAGTGATCCTCCTGTTTTCAGCCTCCCCAGCACTGGGATTATAGGCATGTGCCACCACCCAGATTCAGTCACCGGCTCAGTGCACCCAGGGCAGGGCTGGCATGGCATGCCAGATTGGGAATCAAACCCTGGTCCCTGCACTTGCCAAAGCAGGCACTTAGTCCACTAAGCAATCTCGCTGGCCTGAAAAATACTTATTTTAAAGACTTGGTCTCACTGTGTAGTACAGGCCACTTTGAATTGACTGTGCAGTCCAGGCTGGCCTTGAACTTGTGGTGATCCTCCTGCCTCAGCCTCCCAAGTGATTGCAGGTATGTGCCACCACACTCAACTAGTAAACACTTTTTTTTAAAAAAATTAACTTTTTTCAGTAAAGGCTTTTTTAAAAAAAATATTTATTTATTTATGTGTGTGTGTGTGTGTGTGTGTGTGTGTGGCCAGCTCAGCCCACCAGGGGGCGGGGCTGGCTGGCATGTGGTGCTGGGGATTGAACCGCGGTACCTGTGCTTTGCTAAGCTTGTTCTAAGTAAGTGCTTTAGACCACTGAGCCATCTCACCAGCCCCAGTAAAGGCTTTTTATATTTAACTTTTAACTTTTTTTTTTTTTAAGTTGGGATTGAATTGAGAGTTTTCACTAAGCTACGTTCCCTGCCTTTATCATTTTTTTATTTTGAGACAGGGTCTTTTAAGTTTCCCAGGCTGGGCTTGAATTTGTGATCTTTCTGCCTGAGTTTCCCAGAGTGCTGAGATTATAGACATGAGCTACCATCCCTGGGCTGTACTTTTTTTTTTTGGTGGGGTGTTACTGGGGATTGAATCCAGGACTACTGTACTAAACTATATCTCTGGCCCTCTTATGTTTTTTGTATTTGTGTTTTGTTTTTGTTTTTTTTAATTTTGAGACAGGGTCTTACTAAGTTTCTCAGATGCCCAAACTGAGCTTGAACTTCTGATCCTTTTGCCTCAGCCTCCTCAGTGGTCTGACCACAGGTGTGTATCACTAAAATCAACTGTTAAAGTCTTTTGTTCTTGTGGCTCAGAAAAATTTTTTTTAAATTTTATTTATTTACTTACAAGATAGGGTTTTGCTGTGTAGTTCAGGCTGGCCTTGGGTTTACTATGTAGATGAGGCTGATCTTGAACTTACAGCGATTCTTCTGCCTTAGCTTCCCAAGTGCTGAAATTACAGATATGCACCACCATATCTGTAATTTCAGCACTTGCCTGGCCAGAAATTTCAGTTTTAAATGTACTTGAATTTATCAATGTATTCTTTTATGTATAATCTTTTGTATCACAAATATATTTTTACCCTTTATTTTGGTACCATGAATTAAACTCAGGACCTTGTGCTTGCCAGGCAGGCGCTGTGCCACAGAGCTATATCTCCAGCCCTTTTGATGTATTTTTAAAGATTAGTGTTTTGTATGTAAGCTCTTAATCTGTCTGTAGTTTATTTTCCCCTTTCAGTATAATTACTCAAATTCCTATAATCCCAGCACTTGGGAGGCTGAGGCAGGAGGAACTCTGAGTTCAAGGCAAGCCTCTGATCTGTACCTTTTTTTTTTTGTACCTTTTTGATGCAGTTTTTTCTATGTGATAGTTAGTGAACTATGGCTACCTATTCTATAAACACTTTCTGTTTTGAGGAACAGCTTACATTTATTTAGATATTACCCATGGATGACACTTTTGTTCTTTAAGAGTCGAGTTGATTAGCTTTGACAGTTGCCATATGGCTCACAAAATCTGAAATATATTTGAAAAACCTTTTCTGTTCTAATCTCAGGCCAGACATTAGTGCAAATCTCTTGCCTTAGCTGCAGATTTACCTAAGGGCGAAATGATTGGCTGAATGAATAACTGCTTGAGTGAGCTCACTTCAGGAACAATAATTATGATTATTTTGAAAGCTGATAGAAAACATTAGTGATCTATGGTGATCCAGAGATAGAGTCCATCTCAAAAATTGCTAATTTTCTTTATCATGTTGAGGGAACTTGGGGAATATTTGAGATAAAGTAATAATTAGTCTCGATTTATAAATACATTTAATGAAATCTGTATAGCAATTCAGTGGCATAAGTATAAATTTAGTGATGATAGAACCTATAGTTGTTGTATAGAAATCTTTTCCCTCATACCTATCGGGTAGACAAAGGTGGCTTTACTTTAGAAATCTAGTTTGTCAACTGACCAATTATCTGGTGAGTAGACTTACTCTGTTTATTGTTTAACCTTTAAAAATTAAGTGCTCAAAATTGTAGAATTATAGAAAAAAATAGAAAATACAGTTAGTCTTATGTGGTGGGTCATAGTCAAAGTGCAGGTGCACAACGCAGTTTATTCAGTGACTTCAAGGGAGAATAAATCTCCTAGGCCCCTTTCAGCTGAGTAAATGTTTTCCATGCATGTCCAGATCCTCGTCGACAAGCATGGCCACAGATGGTCAAAAAGTGGTGTGGGTGCAGGTTGCACGTGCCTATGTGAGACTCCTCCTGATGCCCGACAGTACCAAGCCTATGTGTACTAGTACTCACTGTGTTTTTATGTTTACTCTCTGTTCTGTGGTATAATGATATTATCGAAAACATCACGGAAGGCCTGCAAATACCCCCGTGAGCAACAATGATCAGGAAAGGAGGAAGCATTTATGTTTAGGGACAGCACAGAAAGTTGGGCTGTTGGAGAAGCTAGCAGCAGTGTGTGAAATGTCTTACAGAAGGGTATGCTTTTGAAATGACCTGTTATATAATACCCAGAGAAATGAAAGGATGAAACACGGAGGATCTGTGCTGAAAGTGACAAATGGGAGCTAATGAAAAGTAGAGAAATACTGCATGAGGCTAAACGGTCTTGCCCAACTGTTGAGAGAGTGGCTCTGTTAGTATCACAGTGATCACGTGCCACTAAATGGTATGCGGATTGTGAAGGAACCAGAGATCTAGCATGATGCACTGAAAATGGAAAGAAACTGAATATTTAGCAAACTCAATGTGGTCATGAAGCATCTGCTGATCATAAAACAATGAGGACATTCATTGATGAATTTGCTAAAGTCATTTGTGACTGAGAAACCAAGGTAGGAGCGTTATGAGTTGGAGGCTAGCCCGGGCTCTGTAGCACCCTGTCTCAAAACAAAAACAAAAAAAAAAACCTCCAAATAAATGAAAATAAAACCAAACCACCCAAACAAACAAAACACCAAAAAACAAAAGCCCACTAAAAGGCAGGAATATAGTTCAGTGGAATAAGCTCCTGCCTGGCAAGCACAAGGTCCTGTATTCAATCCCTGGTACTGCAAAAACAAACAAAAAACCCACCAGAACAAGTCTGTAATGATGTTGAAACATCACTTTTTAGTGATTATTGCCCTTGAAAGAGTTTTACAGCTGTGGAGATAGGGCTTACAGGAATTAAAGTCGCTGAGGACAGAGTGTCTGCTGGCATGTGCTAATTTAGTTGGCACATGTAAGTGTAAACTCATGACAGGCAAACACTTGCATTCTTGCTGTTTTGAAGGCATGAACCTCTTATCAGTTCATAATTCTAACAGATAAGGCCTGGACCTCCAGGTACATCTCTTCTGACCTATTTCACATTTGTATCCATGGCTTGTGCTTGTTGCAGAAAAGCCAGACCGAATGACAACTGTGACTATTTATTTCAGTTTAAAATTAAAATTCGCTTTCTTAATTGCCCTAATCACATTTCAGGTGCTCAGGAGCTCACTGTGGCTAATAGCAAGTGTATTGAATAGTGTAGATATGGAACATTTCATCACTGGAGAAACTTCTCTTGGGTAGCACTGTGTTAGTGCCTTTTTTTTTTTTTTATTACATTACCAGGGATTGATCTCAGGACCTTGTACTTGTCAGCCAGGCATTTATGCCTGCTAAGCTATCTCCCTGACCCCCTTGACTTTTTTTTTTTTTTTTGTGTGTGTGTTAATGACTTATATGTTGATGATTGCATCTATTTTTTAGAACTCATGACGGAAGCAAGACTATTTTGTATAGGTTTTGTTTATTTCATTGTCAATATGTGGAAAAATTATTTGATAGGATAATATTTTCTAACTTCTTAAAAAGTTCATTGGAGAAAATTTGAAAAATAACAAAATCAAGGCCAGGTATAGTGGTGCATGCCTGCAATCCCAGCACTCAGGAGGCTGAGGCAGGAGGCATGCTGCAAATTGGAGGCCAGCCTAGGCTACGAAGTGCGTTCAGGGTCAGCCTGAACTGCATAGTGTAACCGTGTTTGAAGACAAAAACACCCAAAACCATAAAGGAGAAAATAAAAAATTATCTTCAGTCCCACGGGTTTGGATTTAAAATAAGTCTCTAATGTACAAGTGGATTAATTTTCACCATCTAAATAACACATGCACATCATTAGCACAGTTGGTGTGTTCCTGAGTTCCTTTTGAGTCATAATTTCTTGGTTTGGATTTTTAAAATTTTAATGATGAGCATCAAAGCTGGGGCATTGCATATACTAGGCAGGTACTCTGCCACTAATCTATGCCCGTAATACTGATTGTTGGGACTTAATGATAAGATGGGCACGTAAGCTTTTTTATTATATCGCATCGGGACATGTGGTGCCAGGTTTTCTAAGTTTCACCACTTGAATGTGGTGACTACCCATGTTTCTCCATTGTGAAGGTACATTTTCCTTTCGTAATTAATGAATAATCTGTGAGATGTTACTTTAAGATTTTGTGAATCTTCTATTGTCTTACAACTTTTCACTCTGATTTTAATAGTCATTTACATAGTTTATCTGCATCAGTTACTACAGGAGAGTTTTAAAATGGTTATAAAAATTTAGTATTTTACTTACATATTTTAGTTGGCATTTCTCTGTAAAGTATAGCTTTCCTTCTCTCTCCCAGTTTTCTCCTTTGAGCCTTTATTTGTCTATTATTTTTTTAAACACCCCAGGTATTTATCATGATGTTGGTCCATGTGACTCGTCACCACTTTGAGACTCATTTGCTCTGGTCATATCTATAGAAAGTGCTATATTGCACAGGAGAATTTTAATTTAAAGCAGGTCACTCATCTTTGTGATATATTTGTTAGACTAATTCTTATTATATAAGATTGGCCTAATATAAATTTAAGTAAAAATTATCCCACTTTGGATCTTTGTTGATTAATTCTACTGAACCAGACTTTTCAGAAACGGCAACTGTTAAGGAATTCCCATTTACACTAGGCAAGAAAGTAAACAGTAAGTGGAGAGTAGGGTAACAAACACTTATGGTATCAAAAAACAACCGTGAAAAGGATCTGTCTTAATGTGCTAGCCCATTGCAGTTTAACATATTGCTTACAACCGTCACAATAGAATTTGAGTGACTTCAGTTACACATTCCAGGAGACTGGCAGTCTGTCACAATCAGAGTCTGAACTTCAGAGCAGGCTAATTTACAGCGATGGGATGAAGAAAGTTGTGGATTTGTATTACACACTCTCACCTGACACTGTATCTGATCCCTTACTTGCTGATTGACATCTTGAATGAGCTCTTTGAAGCAAGTTCCAGCTTAATTAAAACGTTTGCTTGGTTAGCAGTGATCTGTGAAAGCCTGTGATAAATATTGAATCAGGTTCACCTGCTGGTTGCTGCGAGTGGATAAACAGCTGCTTTGTGCAGTTTAATCATGAAACTGGCAGTAAAGTACTACTACTGTTTGAATTTTTCAAAAAAGAATACTTGAAAAGGTATAGTAATGTCAATTTCGCTATCTTACTTGGAGTGTGTGCTTATGTGAGATTTTGCAAAACAGGCATTCGGTACCTGTTTAGGTGGCTTGGACAACAGCAAGTGGCTGATAAAGTTAACAATAAACCCAAGGTTGTAGTATAATTCAGTGCACATTGGCACTTCAGTACTAGCTTTCCATGTGCAAAGCTTTTGAAATAAAAAGGACAAAATTTTGCTTTTTCACCTAGCTAGATTAAAGTGATCTTGTTACAGCTTTTACATGAATTTAGTTTCTTCACAAATTACTGTGTACTTTGTAGCAACTTGAAGAATTGTTTTAGATTACTTTCTCTGTCTGTAGAGTTCACATTGTGAATGAGGCAAGTATTTTAGCTTTATGTTAATATTAGGTAGTTGATAAACATTAAAATACAGATGAATTTAAAAGCAGTGGACAGACCTTTATGAAATTATCTTCTTTGACTGTTACTTTATTTCTGTATAGACTCAGTGCGGCTCTCAGTCTTTTTTTTTTTTAATCTTAGAAAAAAGGCAATGATGATTTCATTTGATGCCCATTATGAAATCCAATATAAATTACATAATAAAGCCCTCATTCAATTAGTTGCAGCCCCCTTTGAGGACCAGATGATACTGATGATTCATTTACTCAAAATGGATGAAAAAAGTCATCCTATAATCCCAACTACCCAGAAGGCTGAGGCAGAAGGATAGCAAGTTTGAGGCAGCCTTGGATACTTCATGAAACTTTGGCTCAAAATAAAAAAGTTAAAAGGGCTGGGGATGTTGTTCAGTATTTAAGTATTTACTTAACATTGGCTTCAATCCTAGTACCACAGACAAAAACAACAAACAGTCATGCAAAATTGTGTTGTAGTTTCCGGCTGATTGCAAACTCATGGATACTAATGTAAGGACTATTTCCTAATAAATTAGGTTGAGAAGTATTGGTAAGGAACAATTAATACAAAAGTTGTTCTGGGCTTTAAGCCTCAGAAGAGAAAGCAGTATTTGCCACGCTGTTTCTTTTGTGACGTTAAAGCATTTTGCAGGTGTATTGTCACCACAATCTGGAGCTCCAAGGAATATATTCATTGTGGTGATTCCTACTTCTCTACTTAACCAGTTTTATGTTTTTATTCCTACCATCTATTTGGAATTTTATGAGAATTATATTTAAGTCATAACTTGCTTAACGTTGTTATTTTATGTTAATACATGTAATTCTGGTCAAGGATATAACACAGTGGCACAGCGCTCGGTGCAAGGTTTGATTCCTGGTACCAACTTAAAGAAAAAAAGTAATTGTGCCTCATGTTTTTTCATGTACGGTATGTACATGTATTTCCATGGGCTGAAAAACCTTCATTATCCACTCTTCTGCTGATATACTTAACATGTTTTCTTTAGTACTAAAACAGTAGAGCAGTTCATATTTCTCATGTGTCTGTTTTAGTGGGCAAAGGTTTCTCTACCATGTGTACCTAACAGTGACATTCTAGATGTAGGAAATTTTTCTTTGATTTTACTAGATTATTAATTTGTTTTCCAAAGCGCATGTTGCAGTTTATACTTGTATTAGCTGTTTATAGGTTCTTTCCTAGCCTCTCCAACATCTAATCTGAAATGGATGTGAAATGGAAATTATGGTTGTAATTTGCATTTTCCTAATTACTAATGAGGTTGACCATTAGTTACATATCTTTTTAGATATTTCTTGGCCTTTCAGCTTTTGTCTTGTGATTTGCCTGTTCTTAACTATTTATTGAATTTATTTTTTAAAAATGGATTTATTGGAATCTTTTATGCATTACAGATACTGATTCTCATTTTGTTATTATTTCAAATACCATCTATCAGTCTTTTTTATCCTTTTTTAAAAGGCAGTTATCTTTTTAAGTAGAAGTTTTACATATTAAATGAGGTTGTGCTTTCAGTGTTTGTGCTTTTGAGTTAGCATCTGAATAAATCCTTCCCTACATTTGGGTCATAAAGGATATTTTCTTGCATAAGAACAGTGACCAAATAGCCTGCAAAACCTAAAATATTTACTTCTTGACCCTTTATGAAAGTATTCTGCTGGCTCTTGCTATAAGTCTTGTAATTGAAAGTTATTGTTTTTCCCTATGGAACATTACATGAATCTTGTTAGAAAAGATTCTTAAATATCAATCAGTATTAATTTATGAATTGAGTTTATAGTTTACTCTTACAAAACTATAATTTTGTAATTGCACCCAGAAAGTAATATACTTAGAACTAACTTCAAACAATTTCTTGATTCATGAGTGAAACTAGTATTAATAAACTTCCAAACTGTGCTTTGTAGAACAATTAAAGAGAGAAGTACTTTGTGAGATGAGGTGACCCCTGTTATAGTTTTTCTGCTGGGCTTGGTATATCAGGGGTTCTAATATTTCTTAAATGAATGGATGAATAAAATGAGATAATATGTGCAGAATACTTTGCTCAGGATTAATCTTAATAAATGGTAGTTATTATTGGTAATGAACACATCCAGATGTGTTTGTCACATACAACTAAAGTGGCTCAAATATTAGCATATGGTAATTTCTTTTTTACTGCAAATAATGATTTGTCCTGTACTTTTTCTTTAAAAAGCTAATTTTTTGGTTTTGAAATACTTTTTTGAAATTTAAAGTACTTCATATTAGGATATCATTTAAGCATCTATCAGATTTTAAAAATGTGATTAGCAGTTGGTTTAGGAACTTTTGGTCTTAGACCACCAGTTAAAAACAAAGTTATAGTTACATAAAAAATACCATGGTAAGTGAATGAATGAGTCATATTAAAAAATATAAGAGAAGTTTCTGTTATTAAGGAATTTGCAGTGTGGTTGGAAAGGGAATACATGTACATGAGGAAAGTTATAAAAGATGTTACTGTTTCATATACCTATTCTCTTTATTTCATATAAATAGTCTTTTATACTTTATTATTTTTATATTAAATATACCCTTTTATGTCTGTTTCTAAAAATCAATTGACTGTCTCCTTTTAAGAGCTGTCCTCATACACATTGTCATAGTAACTACTCTGGTAATCCAATTAGTTTCTATTTCCTTATCATTTTTAATTTCTAAAAATATTTAATCACTTTCTTTTTCAAGATATAGGTATTCTATTTTGGGGGGAGTGTGTCATGAAGGTTTGGAAAAGTCAAGAAATTTAGCAATTGATATTGTAAGCAATTGATATTGATATTTCTTTCAAGATCAGTTATTCTAGTCCTTCCTTTCAAAGAATGTGGGTGATATGTATTTAGTAATAGGACAAGAGAGGAAATAAGGGTTTTTAAATGGACAGAAAATTTTCTAGAAGTCCTTGGTTGCTAACCTTCTAGTTTTGGATATTATAAATTTGAAAGATAGTTTGAACGATCAAGTTCTGCATATGGAAATATTAACAGCTGTCACATCCAGATGTGTCCTTCACGTTTCTCTTTAAATATTACATTTTTGTAGTTGCTCTGTTTGGTTTTCTTGAAGGAAAAAAACTTTAAATTTATCTATCTCTTAATAAAATCTAAATTTAAAGAGAAAAAGGAAAACATGCTTTTGAAAGATAAACCTAAACACACACACACACACACTAAACCTGATTACTTGTTAGGAGAAATAAGAGGTATAAAACTATTTAGTTTTATTTACCTAATTAAGACTTTTAGGTCACGAAGAATTTCACAGAAAGACTATAAAATGTTAACTTATCAGGTGTAGGGGAATATTCCAACCTCGGGTCATTGCTATCACCAGGAATTCTTTCTCTTTCTGATAGCATTGAAAATTACTGATTCTGTTATAAGCTATTCTGTTTTGTTAGTCAATAAATGTTTCATTTGAAGCCTCAGTTTTAATGCCATGTTCAGTTTTTCCATCTCAAAATATAAGTGTAGCAAATCCTTTAAATGGAAACTTAAATAAAACATCACTTCTGAAGAAATAATTCATCTTTAATAATGCAAAGGAAAAAGATTCAACTTTCTTAATTTCTGTCTTATGTTCTACTTATCTAATTACTGATTGAAACCATTTTTTTAGAAGTCTACCTTGAATTCCTAAAAGGTATAATTCAAGTCAGTTAAAGCTACAAAAATACATTTAATATAAAATGGACATGGTGTGGGCCGGGGAGATGGCTCAGTGGAATAAGAGCTTCCCTGGCAAGCGCAAGGACTTGAGTTCAATCCCTGGTTCTGCCAAAAAAATAAAAATAAAATGGACATGGTTTATAATTTTCTGAATTATAAAAATACACAGTGAAACCCTGTCTCAAAAGATTTAAAAAAATAAAGTTTGAACACAAACTAAAAAGTAATAAACTTTGTAGTATCATCCCTCTTTATTTGGAAAAAATATGTGAAAGATAATGTTTACATGTGTATATGTAAGTTATTCAGTAAATTATTTGTCTTGGGGTTTATTGTGTATATTTCTATATCATCTGAATTTGGGTGGTAAGGAATTAAAAGATGATAAATTATAGAATTAATGTTAAAAGGTATTATATCAAAAACTAAGTTTTCCAAGCCTTGGGATATAATCATTTTTTAAATGGCTTTTATCTTTGGGTCTAACACATCCATAAAACAAAAAAATAAAATAAAAATTCCACAATGTATTGGGCCCTACTATCCATCCATATATTCAAGTGAATTTATCAGAAGGAAGGGAAAAGAGGAAGTATCAGAAGGAAGAGAAATAAAATTGAGTAAAAAATTTGATAGGAAAAAGTAAACTAATTCTGCTCCCTAGAGTTACCTCAGTCATCATGTGTGTTAATTAATTAACGTGATGATTGTAAAGACCAAAAAGAACTGTCAAAGTATCATGATATAATTTGCATTCCACTTTCTCTGTGACCATAAGTTGTTGGATATTGCAACATATGTAACATAAACCACATGTCAGCTGTTTCCTGCCTCACTGTTGACAAGAGCTCCATTCATAACTCTTCTTTTTATCCTTTCAGTGAATAAGTAATTATTCGATATAGAAGGCAGGATATTTGGAACTGGCTATTTAATGTGGCAGCACTCTGTAATAATATCTGCTGTTACTGGCAACCTGAGAGGGGAATGTAACAATTCCAGCATGGCTGTAACTTTATCTACTTTGACTGACTGTTTATTTGGCACATCAGTGAACCTTTTATCCCAGTGAGTGACAGCTCCAGAAGGGTCACATTTACATCCATTCTATCATGTATTGTAATATTTAATGGCGGACAAGGTTGAGCGAGACTGGGAGTAATTTGAGCTTGGTTTTCCACTGAGTTGAGGGTAAAAGAGCTTGATCCTCAGTATTGTGGTGTAACATACTATGAATTAGCATTTGTTTATGAAGGCTAATCTTAACTGATTATAATTTTTTAAAAAACTTAAAACATTTTAGTAAATTGTTCTATTAAACTGAAATTCTCCAGTGAAGATTCTTTTAGCTTAGTGTGTTGTTTTTATCTTTTTCTCTCAGCAGTGCTCACTTCACAGTATTTTACTTAAGTAAGGCTTAATTTTGTTTCATTTGGTGTGCTATTCTACTTGAGGCCTTGAAGAGTAATTATTAGGAATCTGTGAGTTCTATAATAATTAAAATTTTTTTGTTTTGTCAATTTGGAAATAAGATAAACATGGCAGTTATTTGACTGTATTTCTTATTCTTCATATGGTGTATTTAAGGAGACATTTATATAACTATTTAAGTTGTAAAACTGAATTACAAATAAACTAGGAAAAGGTATCCTGGATAATAATTTTATCTGGTTTCCTGTCTGTGGAAAGATAATTAGATTTCAGATATATTTTTCCATTACAGGCAGTCTGCTTTCATGTTAAATGTTAATATTTTGCATCATTTTCATACCTCTGCAAAAGGAGAAATTTCTTTGTTCATTTTGTTCGTGATATTTGAAATTTAATTTTATATTTTTATTGTTTCTTTTTTTTTCTTTGCAGAACCAGGGATTGAACTCAGGCCCTTGTGCTGGTCAGGGAAGCGCTTATTCTACTGAGTCATCTCCCCGGCCCCTATATTTTTATTTTTTGTAAACTATTGTTTAAATTTTTTTTAATATATTAATACAGAATATTTAAACAAGGAGCCAACTCTAAGCTATGTCACAAGTTCCCATGAAACCTGGGCAAAAGTCGTAATTACTTTGTCTTAATAATTTTATAAGAAGGGTTAAAATGCACTTGAAACACTTTGGAATTATCAAGGTAGAATAGTATATTAGAAAGAATTCAAGTATGGAAACATCATTTATAACCTTTTTTTTCTTTACAGTACTGGGGATTGAGCCCATAGTTCAGGGTCTCTGCCTGAACTATACTCACAACTCTTTTATTTTTCATTTTGAGGCAGTCTGCTTAAATTGCCCAGACTGGCCTTGAACCTGCAATCCTCCTGCCTTAGCCTCTTAGATAGCCAAGATTAAAAGTGTGCATCATACCTGGCTCATTTATAACTTGTAAAAGAGAGAAAGAAGGCAACTTTGAAATGAAAATTTTTCTTTAATGGAAAGTTTTATATAGTGTACTATCATGAAAGTTTCTCTTTGACAGAGGTAATTCATTCCTTATAAGTTGTGATTTCCATTAAAAGTTTGGTAACACTTTCTATGGTAGTCCAGATAGTATCTTTTCTTTCTTTTGTTACAGCCCCCTGGCCACTGTTCTAGGTGCTGTTGTTCTACTAAACAAGGAAACAATCAAGAGTCTTCAAATACCATTAAGAAGGATCATGGGGGGAAATTCAAGAGGCCCAAAATATATTTTGGAACACGCACACACAAGCAGATTGCTCAGATTACTAGAGAGCTCCGAAAGACAGCATACTCAGGGGTCCCAATGACTATTCTTTCCAGCAGGGATCATACTTGTGTCCATCCTGAAGTAGTTGGTAACTTCAACAGAAATGAAAAGTGCATGGACTTGCTGGATGGAAAAAACGTGAGTAAAATTATTTTGTGTTACAGGAAAAATAGGCCCAAAAGATTCAAATTGCTTAAGATATGTTTTACCTGTAATTTATACTGTTATATAACTTCAGAGAAAATAATTGCTGATATTGATATTTTTTGAAAAATAATTTTGCCATAAGAAAAATCTTTATTTAATTTTCAAATTATAGGCTTAGGTCCTAAAGCTTGTCAATCTTTAGTTCCTTAAAATTAATTTTCTTTGTTGTCAGCTGTTACTTGAATATTTTTTTAAATCTCTTTACCAAAAAAGTCATGTCGATTATGTCATACGAAACTATTTTGTCTGTTTAAAACTCATTAAGAAATTTTACATATTTAAAAACTTCAAAAGAAAATTGGGCAGTCTGAGCAAATTTTTAAATTGTTTTTAATTGAAAGTGAAATATGTTTGTCCCACCTCAAAATTCTAATTAGTACAAAATTCTATTTTACAAGTTAGATTATTAACTCTTGGATGGTTTTGAACTTTTCCAGGGAGCTTATGAACTTAGGTAAGCCAGAAACACAATAGTCTTTCTAGCCAAAAATTATGATTTTAAAATATTTTGGGGGATGGTATTATTTTGAGTTTGTTTCTGTATAACTAGTTTACCTTATAATTGAAGTTGCAAATATGAAAGTATACTCAGAAATCATCAGTAAGCCGATATATGAAGTGACTAGTGATATTTAATATATTTTGAAAGTTTTATCTCTGATTAGTATTTTATCAGTTGATTCTATACAAAAGATTGTGAGCTATAACCCCTAGAGTTTCATCTTATTGATATATTACTTCCTACCATACAACATGAATAAATTATATTATGCTTTTGTTTCTTAGTGCTTTAATGAAATGAAAATTTGTTCAAGCTTTAGGGATATTATATTCAAAATACACTTTAATAGATATTCAAACATTATGAAATTATAAAGTGAAATTTGTAAGGTGCTGTATTGGTAAAGTCTGAGTGACTTGTTCAGAGCTAGGCAGAAAATACAGAATTACCTAATCGAAACCATTGTTGAAGTTCTAGTCATATTTATTTCCATGTAGTTCTTTCTGAGAAGCTGTGAAATCTTTTTACTGTATATATTTTAAAAGTTCTTTTAAAGGAGAGGTGAGAATATTGAAAATTAAATGCTGAAAAAAAGAAATAGCTCTTCATGGTAAAACAAATTTCATGCTTAGGTAGATTTCTTTTCAAAAGAAATGATTTACTGAATTCCTCAAATGCTTGAATTGTTTTTTAGCTGTATACTTTATGAAAGATTTGCTGGCATTGTCATTATATTTTAATCTTCTTTACTTGTTATTGAGGAAATTACAAATCTAAAAAATACATATGTTGATAAAAGATTCATTGGTAAAAGCAACTAAAAGTTTAAGGTGGTATAGTGAAGGCAGATAGCCTTATAGTTTTCTAGAATCCTAGAATGCTAGTTATATTTTTGATTATTTTATTCTCATAAATTTGGATCATGTGAAAATAAAAAGAAGCACAATAGACTTCAATATTTAGAGTTATTCTTTGGTCTTTCATTTGTCCTAAAGTGAACAAGAATTTGTGTTAGTGACACAAATGATTGAAACTACCTGCTTGTGGATTGCTTTGTCCTAATTCCAATTCTGCCTCAGACTGCTTGCCTCGTGGGCATACTTGAACCATTCTTTTTCTTGTTCCCAGTCCCTCAGAGTAATTTGGTATTGTAATGAAGGCCAATTACAAAGTCACCATAGGTGTCTCTGTTTACCATGGCTGACTCACTAAAGCGAAATGATAAATAGATAACTGACAGTTTGAGTGAAAAGAGTTTGAGTGTGATAACGCAGCAATTGACAGGCTCCCCTCAGGCTTGTGTTACACAGCTAAAATGGATGAGCTTTTCTGGTTTTGCTATCAGTCTGCACAAGGCTGTCATTCTAAATGCCCTTAAAGTGTAAATGTTCAGATTTTTTGGCTTGATCTGAAGGCACATGTGCTTTTGTTCACTCTTTTACTAAAGTGCTCTCATACTAGAAAAGCATGCACTTTCTGTTAGAAGTTAATTTGTGTTTCAATTAAGGAAAAATAATTTTAACTATAGTTAGAAATGACAGGGGCCGGGGAGATGGCTCAGTGGAATAAGTGCTTCCCTGGCAAGTGAAAGGGCCTGAGTTCAATCCCCGGTTCCACAAAAGAAAAAAAAAAAAAAAAAGAAATGACAAGTTTTTAAAAAGTACTTTATTTATTTATTTATTTATTTATTTATTTATTTATTTTTTTGGTGAAACCGGGGATTGAACTCAGGCCCTTGCGCTTGCCAGAGGAGCACTTATTCCACTGAACCATCTCCCCGGCTCCCTTAAAAAAAAAAGTACTTTAGATGCAGAGTATCTGTTCTTTATTAGAATGAGACTTAGCAGTTCACAATCATAGATTCTGAAGGCATCTTAGGGATCATTTTGTACAAAGATGAACTTTCAGAATTGTATGGGAAATGCTTGAAGCAAAAAAAAAAGGTAAGCCTCATATTATTAGTCTGTATCAGACTCCATATAAAAGGTAATTGGCATGTTTCCACCTATCTGTGGACCTGAGAATCACAATTTAGAGCTGGAAGGAATGTTAGAGATGGTGTAGCCAGTGAGTCAGAAGGAAATTTAAAAGGCTATTGGTTCAGCTACTCTTTTGATGCTTAGTTACATGAGAAAAATGGATCGTGATGTCCAGTCAGACACGTGATTAGCAAGGAAGGAGGAACTAGAACCCAAGTTTGTAACTCTTACTACTATTTTGATGACACTAGGAAAGGAAAAAAAAAGAATTAGAGTATGGGAGAAGATGAAAGATAGAAAAAAAAAAGCAGTAGATTTGAAAAAGAGTAGCACTTAGATAAGTAAATGATAGATAAAAGGAGATTTTATATATATATACACACATACACATATCCATACACACATCCATACGTATAATTTTTTGTACTTATTAAAGATAAGCCAGGAAAAAATTTTTACTTCAAAATCATGTTTTTATTAATACATGGAATTTTGAAAGTAAAAATGTCTCATTTCACCATTTAGTGCTAAGGGGCACTTGAAAAAGGAAAATAATACACGTACATCATTAAAAGAATCAAAATTATAGACAAACATTAAATGAAATAAGAACTGCTTTGGAGCTGCTCCTGTCCCCTGAGCCAGCTGTTTCAAGGAAACTACCATAAAGTTTTATGTGCATTTTTTCAGAACATGTAGAAACTGCATTTGCTATAATACGTGCATATTTATTCTTTTGAACTCACATGAACTTAAGCACACTATATACATTATTCAGTAATCATTTTTCTCAGCATTCTTTGTTATTTTAAAACATTTTTATTAGTACATGTTTGTAGTAGATAGTGATTACATTCATTGTGGAGAGTTGATACATGTACATAACACATCTCAATTCTTTTTTCCCCTTGCCCTCACCCCCTTGTTTTTTTTTTTTTTACCAGCATCAGATTCATTTATTTATAACTCCTTACAAAGTTAATTATCATACATATAGATTAGCAACCAGACTAATAGAGCAAAAACCATAAAACACATTAACATACTTTTTAGAAAACCTAATATATCAACAAATAGACAAATGTAACTCATTTTTAAGAATGATAGCTTTTGTGTGAATTAATCCATTTAATGTATATTCTGTGGTTGGTTGACATTAGATTTAGTTCTAGTTTTTATTTTCTTGTCTTTGGCTGGCTGTGCAGTGTGGGTTAGCCTTGAACTGTGTACCTCCGGCTGACCTTAAATGTGTGGTGCTGCTCCTGCGTCCAGGTATTACAGGTGTACCCTGCCATGCCCTATTTCCAGTTTAGCTATTAAGAAGCACAGTGTCCATACACTGTATGTTAACATTAATGGTTAAATTTTTGACAGTTTTTTTTTTTTTTTACAAATTGACTGTACTTCTGCTATTAGAAGATTACACTAAAAAAAGTTTATACTTTTACTAAAAGTGTGCATTTATATTAATTTTACACATTTTAAAGTATTCCTTGAGGCATTTTTGCTAGGACGGGGGTTTGGGCATTTTAAAAAATGCGCATAGTAATTTTTACTTTCAATAATAGTGGAGGACATGAGTAGAGAACACAAAAGAAGAAACAAATTACTGTTAAACTCCTATAAATTGTTAAATTTGGTGAAAACTATACAGAAATACACTGCCTGGGGTGTAGTGCAGTGGTACAGAGGCCCTGGATTTGATTTCTGCTACCAAAAACACCCAGACAAACAAAGAACAACAAATCAAAATAAGATTCTATTTTTCACCTTTAAGTAAACAAAGAAAAGAGAAAGAGTTAACAAAGATGTAGATATGGGTAATTAACATGATACATACCTTCTGGGGGATGATTTAGGAATGGTTTCAAGAAACTTAAAAATTCTTCAGGCTCTAGTCCCATAATGTCATTTCAAAAAATGTACAATACTAAGAAATGTTTAGAACTGAACATAAGGCAGTTCATTCCAGGACTATTTATAAAGTAGAAACTTTTAATGGTATAATTGCCTACTAATAAGGAAACTAGCTCATCAACTTGGTACATTTGTTTGAAGTACTTATGTGAATGGTAGAGAAAAAAATACTAGTGATATAAGATTTTCTGATACAGGTTTTAATAAAATGAAGGAGAATAAGTGAATCTAGTTTTATAAAAATGTTTATTGTGGCTAGATTGTTAATAATTGTCAAGTATTGGGGAAATTTTACTTTTTATGAAGCTACAGAGAAAAATCTCTTCTATTCCTGTTCTGAAGTCATGTAGTTCCTATGTGTAAAGGCACCCAATGATATCTTAGCTTTGTGTATTTTTGTTTTTTGAGATGGGGTCTCATTATGAGTTCAGGCTGGCCTTGGACTCAGTAGGTAGCCTAGGCTGCCTCAAACTCATGGCAGTCGTTTTGCCTCAGCCTCCCGAGTGCTGGGGTAATGAAGACACCACCACCGCTCCTAGTGCTTTGTGTTTTCTTTCATAAATATTTTATGCCTAATATTTTAATCGAAACAAAGTCACAAGAAAAATAGCTTTAAAATATTTTTTTTTCTAGTTGATATAGGGTGTTTAGAGTTTAATTAATCTGGAGCTCTGATTCAGAGTAAACTAATACAGTTTCTTTAAAATGGTTGTGACTGTAGCCAGCTGTGATGGTATGCACCTGTATTCCTAGCTGTCTGTGGACAGTGAGGCAGGAGCTATATTTGAGTCTGGAACGCAGGGCCACAGACCTCATCTCGTACAGAAAATAGTTATGATTGTGAAAATATGGCATAATCTGTCTCCTTAGTAAAATCTTAGCCATGTGGCTTTAATCATATTCTTATAATTCTGATATAAAACATTTTAGTTTAGCATTGGTTCCCATTTCCATTATACATATTTATTTTTTTAGGGAAAATCCTGTTATTTTTATCATGGAGTTCATAAAATTAGTGACCAACACACCTTCCGGACTGTCCAAGGGATGTGCAAAGCCTGGGATATAGAAGAACTTGTTAGCTTGGGGAGAAAACTAAAGGCGTGTCCCTATTATACAGCTCGAGAGCTGACAGAAGATGCGGACATTGTATTTTGTCCCTACAACTATCTTTTAGATGCACAAATAAGGGAAAGTGTAAGTATATATGGGAAGATCAAAGTAATTTTTTCCTACTTATTGGTGTATAAATGATGAATGTAAAAGCTTTTCAGTGTTTTAATGGCTTTGGTTTTTGCTTTGAATTTATATATAGTAAATATGTTAGGATACTGAAAACATACTTTAAGGTATATATATGAATTTAAAGCTAGTCATTTTGTGGTCGGTCAGTCGGTTGGTGGGTGGGTGGGTCTGTCTGTCTGTCTATCTGATACAGGGCCTCGCTATGCAGCTCAGACTCAAAGTCAGCTCCTCCTGTATTAGTCTCCTCAGAGCTGGGATTACAGGCATGCACCATCACAACTGATTTCACTGACTGGCTCAGTGCACCCAGGGTTCCTGGAGCTGGCATGGCATGTGGTACCAGAGTTTGAACCCGGGTCCTTGTGCTTGCCAGGCAGGCGCTTAGATTGTGGCACTATCTCCCTGGCCTAAGCTAGTCATTTTAATTTCCAAAGTAATAAGCAGTTTTAAGGACCTCATGATTAAAGTGGGATTGTACCAGGATTGTTTGGTTAGTATTTTTAAGACAGGGTCTCACTTTAATGCAAGTTAGCCTTGAACTCTGTTATATAGCCTAGGCTGGCCTGGAACTTGTGGTAATCTTCCTGCCTCAGCCTCCAGGGAGCTGGGAGTATAGGCATACATCACTATGCCTGGTGTATACCAGGGTTTTTGAACATTGGCAATAGTGACATTGTGGGCTGGATGATTCTTTGTTGAGGTAGGCCAAGGTTTGTATGCTGTGGGATGTGTAGTAGTATCCCAGCATATTACCAGTAGCAACCTCACGGTTGTGACCATCAAATGTCTCTAGACATTATTTTCTTCAAATAACCATAACTGTCATTCTTACTTGTCATGAATAGTCAAAAAACAATTATTTAAAGACATAATTAAAACTATGTTTTAATGGTTCTGAAAAAACTATGTTTTATAGAACTTGCTTTGGGGGTATATAAATAATAAAAAATTTGGGTTTGTGAGTTTCTGAGAAATGAACTTCAGATTTATTTGCCTGGTTCTTAGAGACATCCAGTTATTGCAGCATGAGACATAAAAAGCAAGTAAGTGGATGGGCTGGGGAGATAGTTCAGTGGCTTAAGAGCTTACTTGGCAAGCACAAGGTCCTGAGTGTGATTCCTAGTACCAAAAAAAGTAAGTAAGTTGGTATAGGCCATTGCATTTCCATTCATCAGGTCTGATGCATTTCTTATTGGTTGTTATTTCTTTTCACTCAAAATTAATATTAATCTGCAACTATTTTTATTCTACCTCTTACTGGTTGCCTCTTCTCTAGGTGTCTTCCCTCCAGGCCATTGCACATGTCTATGCTAGTCAGTCTTCCTAATATTACTCATTATCTTCTTTTCCTACCTAAAAAAATCAGTTGTTATCCCCTTTCCTCTGGGGTGAGGTCCATCTTTCTTAAATTTACATTCAAGAGTCTGACCTAGATTTCCTTTTGAGCTTTCTCTCATAAAACTTTCAATATGAACCCTTAGAAAATGATCAGACAGTCCCCAGAAGAGATGTTGTTTTTTTGCTGAATCTCTGCTTTTAATTACATCTCTATTGAAATGCTGTGCTCATTTTTGTGCTAATCTATAAACACAGTCTGTTTTCTATTCTTGCATGGTTCTTTCTTAGTTGTTTTTAGCTTTCTGTGTATTACTATTTTCTGAGACTCAGTGACAGTTGCTTTGTGACATTTCCCTATATTAGTCACGTCTTTGTAATACAAACCCAACTTAAAAATAAAAGAAAAAGAGCTCCAGAAACAATTGGTTTTCCCATTGTGATGGCTTTTTCTCAAGTGAGCTCTTGTTTTGTATGGTTTTGGATGCAGAGCCTTGCTATGTAGTTCAGGCTGACCTTGAACTTCTATGTAGCCCAGGCTGGCCTCAAACTCATGGTGATCCTCCTGCCTCCTGCCTCTGAGTGCTGGGATTACAGCCACCATACTCAGCTCAGCTCTTTCCTGTGGGAATGAAGAGAGCCATAAGCAGTTAGCTAATTTGGAAAAAAGAACCTTATTCTCATATTCCCTCACAATTACTCTGGTTGACCTATCTTGGATCTCACATCCATTCCTGAACCTGCCCTAGTCATTGTCACTGCAAGAGATAAAATGCTTTATGTGACTGTAAGCCTAGGTTCTGAGCCTTAACCCAAGTGGGAGAATAGTGGTGTCCCTTGATTTACAGATTAGTAGTTCTAGTGACATCTTGCAGGAGCTGAGGAAGAACAGTGTTCAAAGTGAAGGGTTGTGAGACAGACTGAAAGGAAACATATTTTACTACATTAGTGTTTTGGGAGTCATTTTGACTCTTGTGTTATTTTACTTTTAAAGGCTAGCTACTCTGTTTTATGTTGGAAACTCCTTCATGGGATTTTATATCCTCTGTAACCAGTAATACCTTGATCCAGGCTCTCTTAAGACATATTTTCATTGATAAGTTTGTAAAATGTTTTGAGGGTTAAAAAATGGCAAACTCTTCACTGTAAAACTGATATTTGGTTTTCCTCCAGGCGCCTCTGAAGCTTTATTTAAGGCATAGAATCAGTTGCTTATATAATCATTTGCTTATGTAATTGTACTGCTTACAATATTGGCCTAAAAGTGTGAACTTTTGAATTAAATCTCTTGTCTACTGCTGTTAAATTCACTTTGCCAGATGTTTTACAGGAAAATTCTTATATCTTACAGATGGATATAAATCTGAAAGAACAGGTTGTCATTTTAGATGAAGCTCATAACATTGAAGACTGTGCTCGGGAGTCTGCAAGCTACAGTGTAACAGAAGTTCAGCTTCGGTTTGCTCGAGATGAACTAGATAGTTTGGTCAACAGTAATATAAGGAAGAAAGACCACGAACCACTACGGGCTGTGTGCTGTAGTCTTATTAAGTAAGAGTATTTATCTATTAGTATATCTGTGTTGCCTCTGTATGAAGAACATTTCTTTTGGTCACAGTATTAAGCTGATTAACCAGGCTGCTTGGGAATTGGGTTCTTTGCCAGTAAAACTTCATTTAAAAAAAAAAAAAAAAAAGGATAGCCCAATCTTTTGTCTTGTTCAAAATAATATAGTGGACATAATTGATTTTTAAAAATTAATAATTGGAGTCTTGTTCCTACTTAAGTAGAATAATTTAGCAGCCCCACTGAAAGAGTATAAACAAAACAGGACAGAAACTAAAAATGGTTTTAGCATATTTTATAGTTTTAGATGATGACTTTATTTGTTGCTTTGTTCTCCAATTTGAATAGGATTCTAATTTGTTGATTTTTAATTAACCACAATTTCAGTATTCTAAAGTATTTAGTACTAATTTTGTTACAGTTTATAATTTTATTACAGTTTAGAAAATTTCCCCTTTATTTGATTTTAAGTTGCTGATTTAGAATTTCATCATCTAAATAAAAGCCTGCCTCTCTACATCTCAGGCCATGTTTTACAGACTTTTTTGGATTCTATCACTGTATTTTTTAGAAGTCTGAATGTTATGTGATAACATGTTTTGAACATAGAATCTCTATACGTTCATAAAGTAAAAACTCCTTTTCATCTCTGTTTTTACTGTTTGGTTCTTGTTCTTCTAGGCAAATTTGTCTTTGAGGGCCTCTTTAAGTGTGTGTCAATATAGATATATTCTTAGTCTTCATTTTTTTGTCCAAACGATGACATACTATATGTACTTTTTTTTGCACCCAGGTTTTTTCATGTATTTTAAAGATCATTTCATATTAAACTACTAGAAATTTTCTTAATTTTAAAAAATTTTTACCTAGAGGGGGAAACTACCTGCTCGGGCCCCCCTCCTGTCCCTTTCTCAGACAGGAGCTTTCTTTCTCTCAATAAATATATTCTGCTCATTTAAAAAAAAAAATTGTTGCTTAGAGCTGAGGTTTAGATCAGTGGGCAAGGCCTTGTTTACTGTTTGTGAGGCCCTGGGTTTGATCTCCAAGGGCTACAAAAAGAAGGAAAAATATTAATGCCATAATTCCATTGAATAGATGTGTAGTAATCTGTTTAAGTAGTCTCTGAGTAGTAGAAGAGGGGTTTCTTTGCTGTCATACCAGTCAGCATGAAGCCTGCCTTGTCCATAGGCCTACGGTATGAAAGATTCTCCTGGCAAGCAAGCAGTTCTGCTGCATCAGAAATCTCTGAGTGTCCTCTAAATCAGTTCAATTCGATTCAGATGTTACCTATCTGGAGCTAGTGTCAGAAACAACAGGTTAAGGACTTAGTCCCAAGACTGCACTGGCCCTGACTTTAGATGCCTCACAAGCCACAGTTTTGTTTCTGATTGACAAGCTGTATGTTGTGATTTCTATAGCCTTCTCTTTATTTGCTTGAGTAGCTCATGGAACTCCAGGAAATGCTTGATGTTACCAGGTTTTAAAGGATGTTATAAAAGATACAGATGGAGAGACATGTGGGTAAAGACACGTGGGTAGAGAGGATGAGTGGAGCTTTCCTGCCTTCTTCTGGAACATCCATCTGTAGGAACCTTTGTGTAGTTAGCTGTCTGAAACTTTCGAACACTGTCCTTTGGAACTTCATTTCATACTCCTGGTTGACTAAATCATATCTTAACCTTTAGTGCCTTCCTCCTCCTGGAAAGTTAGGAATTTGGTCTGAAAGACTTACCTCTCTGGTCCCACCTTGGTCTTTCTGGTGACTTAATTCTTTTCCTGCAGTCCATTCTGACTTGAAAGCTAGTAGTATCCTCTTATAAACACTTAAAATATATAGTCTGTTTATCATTAAACACTGTTTAGAAACTTCCTTTGCACATTGACTAGAGTTTAGATTGTTTATCCTGGTTCACAGTGAATTGAATCCTATTTATCCTTCTAAAACCGTATATACCATTTGTACCACTGTTCATTGTGATAACTACATTGACTTACTTTTGTTTTTGTTACTTTGAGACAGGGTCTTCCTTTATAGTATAGATTGGCCTTGAACTCACTATGTAGTCCAAGCTAGCCATGATTTGTGATCCTCCTGCCTCAGCCTCAGGGATTATAGGCATGTGTCACCATGGACAGCTCATATTAGCTTTTTTTTCAGGCTCTCAAAGTACCACAATTTGTTAACCATCTCAGAATCTTTGCACCACCTGTTCTGTTTGGAAAATGTTCCCTGACCCCCATGCTCCCATGACTGTACTTTTTATGTTCACTCATTAGAATGAGTGTCATTTGAAGAAGAATATCATAGATATTCAAATTAAAGTAACAACAAGGTTATATTAATTTGTTTTCATTATATTATATATCTTGATATTTTCTTGTTTGTTTTTGTGTTTATTTTGTCTTTCTTTAGTAGACCATAATTTCTATAAGAATAAAGACTTTATGTTAGGTACTACAATAATTTCTATTGCTCAGAATAGTAGTATGAAATAAGCCTTTAAATAGTTATTGAAGGGGCTGGTGAGATGGCCCAGTGGTCTAAAGCACCTACTTAGAACAAGTTTAGCAAAAGCACAGGGACCGCGGTTCAATCCCCCAGCACCACATGCCAGCCAGCCCCGCCCCCTGGTGGGCTGTAGCTGGCCACACACACACACACACACACA
>NW_004524740.1:4159108-4172957 GCF_000260255.1 Octodon degus | reverse complement strand
ATAATTTTTTGTGTTGATATGTAGCATATTTGTTTACTTATTGGTTTGCTTTTTCATTTCCTTTTATGTGCATTTGGGATAAATAGCAAACACCTGGCTCTTTTTGGAGAAACATTGGTCAAGTAAAACATTTTGTATCCATAAAACAATTAACTATATATGTCTTTTTAAATAAAAGCTTATATTTTAGCTATATAGATGCTTATTTTACAGTACAAAGCATGCATCTTTTCTCAAAGATGTGTTAATCCACATTCATGACTTAAGAGCTTTAATTATAGAGATAAGTAGATGACAATAATGACATCTCTTGCTGTGTTAAAATAATGCACCTAAGAATGTTAGTGCTTGATAGGATTGCTTTATTTTCTTCTAGTTGGTTAGAAGCAAACACTGAACATCTTGTAGAAAGGGATTATGAGTCATCTTGTAAAATATGGAGTGGAAATGAAATGCTCTTAAATTTATACAACATGGGCATCACCACTGCGACTTTTCCCATTTTGCAGGTAAGATTCTCCCTCCCCTCACCTGTGAAATTAATCTAGTGAATCAGAAGTGATTTGGTAGTGAGTAAATTCGTAAGTCCAGTAAATAATCTAGAATTTTTCAAAAATTAGCGATTTGTTTTAAATTTTTATTCTATTATCTAAATCTGATCATCTGTAAGTGATGGTGTGAGTAAATTATAGGTGAAAATAGCATTATAGTTGAAGGAAATAAGGCTTTAATGGGATATTAAGTAGGTGTGGTGCTACACATCTGTACTCCCGACACTCTAGAGGCTGAGGCAAGAGGAACACAAGTTCAAGGCAAGCTGGGAATACATAGTGAGTTCGAATTATAGCCTGAGTTGCAAAGCAAGATCCTGCCTCAACAAACCCTAGCAACAACAAAAAGGGAAGTATTACTTTGTCCAAAGCTAAAGGGAGTCAATATTTTTAAGTTAATAAATTTTTGTCATTTATGAAAGTTAAAATTTTTGGAAAATAAAAAGAGAAAAAGTTCATATTTTGTTCACTTTAGAGATTACAAACTTGAAGTTCATGGATAAAGATCATGAGTGAGTTTTGGGGATCTTATGAATCTTACTAAACTGCATACAGTATGTACTTTTGTACATTTTTCTGGATAGAGACTTCATAACCAATCATTTTGTTTTTTCTTTTTAAAACAGATAATATATTTTCTTTTTTGTTTCTATTTATCTAATTGATATACTTTACTTTTTAGAATGATTATTTTAGGTATAGATAAAACCTGAAAAGAAAGCTCGTAATTCTCATGCTTCCATTGGCAGCTATACATATATCTCTGGTAGAATATCAGATAAATACTTTTTAACTTTCAGTCCAAAAGACTTCTTCCTTTTGTCTCTCTATTGATTCATATCCCCTGAACCTTTCCCATCTACAGAAAACAGTAAATTTTACAGTTTACTGAAACATGAATTTGCCATATTACTGACAGTAGTGTAATAGAGTACATTTGTTACAATAATAAACAAATACTGATGCATCATTCTTATCTAAAGTCCATAATTTACTTTAGAATTCAGTGTTTGTGTTATATGGCTCAACTAAGTTTTGCCTAGTAATTCACCATTACAGTATCATGTAGTATACATTTATTGTCCTAAAAAAAATCTCTTTTGCACCTATTCATCCTTCTTACTGCATTATCTTCTTCTCCTGCCAAATTCATGGCAACCACTGACTCCATAATATTGTCTTTTGCAGAATGCCGTATAACTGAAATCATACAGTATGTCATTTTTCCAGACTGGCTCCTTTCATTTAGCATTATGTACCTGAGGTTCCCCCATGTCTTTTGTGGCAGTAGGAATCAAACCCAAGATCTTGCTCATCCTCCAAGACTTTTCATGGCTTGATAGCTCATTCTTTTTTTTTTTGCTCCGGATGCCTTCAGGGCAGGTTTTGGCTGGCTTGAGTTGTGGGGATGGAACCGCAGCAACCTAATCCTGACCGCTTTGTTGAAGCAGCCACTTAAAGAACTGGGCTAAGGGGCAGGCCCCTAGCTCATTCTTTTTATTGCTGAAAATATTCCATCATTTGGCTATACTGCAGTTTGAGTACCCATCACCTAGTGAAAGATATATTGGTGGTTCCCAATTTTGGCCAATTATGAATGAAGTTGAGATAAACCTTTGTACTTCTGTTTTTGTGTGGACACGTTTTCTACTCATTTAGGTAAATACATAGGAGTACAGTTACTTAATCATGTGGTAAAATATTTAGCTTTCAAGAAATTGCAAAAAAAAAGAAATTGGTAAACTGTCTTCCAAAGTGCCTGAAGTACCTTGCATTCTTACTTAGCAATACACAAGATTTCTTTATCTTAAATATTTGGTGTTGTCAGTATTTTGAATTTTAACCATTCTTATGTGTGTAGTGTATCTTCTTATTTAAATTTATTTATTTATTTAATTTTGAGTATTTAGTACAGGGTATACAAGGTCTCACTACACAGATCAGACTTGTAGTGATCCTCCTATTTTCAGCCTCCCGAGCTCTGGGATCCCAGGCACACACCACCACGCCCAGTCTCAATTGCTGTCTCATTGTGCCCCAGCAGTGGACCTGGCACAGCCCAGGTGCTTTAGTTCACTGAGCTATCTGGCCAGCTCTCTTTCCCTGTTTAAATTTAGAATTCCCTAAAGACATATGATACTGAGTGCATTTTCATGTACTTGTTTGCCTTCTCTGTATTGTCTTTGGTGAAGTGTCTGTTCAGAGCTTTTACTTCTCTCTCTCTCTCTCTCTCTCTCTCTCTCTCTGTCTCTGTCTCTGTCTCTGTCTCTGTCTGTCTCTGTCTCTGTCTCTGTCTCTCTCTGGTACAGGGTCTCATTACACAGCTCAGACTCCTAGTGATCCTCCTGTTTTCAGCCTCCCCCAGTGTTGGGATTACAGCTGTGTGCCACCATGCTTGGTCTTTGTGGCTGGTGTAGCGCACCCAGGAGCTTGGCCGGCATGGCATGTGTTGCGGGGGATCGAACCCCAGTCCCTGTGCTTGCCTATGCAGGCACTTAGTCTGCTGAGCTATTTCGCTGGCTCCCCTTTGTGTATTTTGAATACAAATATGGATTTGAAAATGTATTCTTAGTCTGTGATTTGTCTTTTGATTCTATCAACAGTGTCTTACACAAAGCAGAACTTTTTCATTGTTTTTGTTTTTTATTTTATTTTATTTTTGAAGTGCTACAGATTGAACTGAAGGCCTTGCACATGCGAGGAAAGTACTCTACCATTGGACCACATACCCAACAGCCTCACAGTTGTTAAGGTTTTAAAAGTTAAGTGTGGGCCAGTGAGATAGCTGAGTGGTCTAAACCTCCTGCTTAGGCAAGCTTAGGCAACTGAAGGGACTAGGGTTTCATCCCCAGCACTACATGCCATGCCAGGCCCTGCCCTGAAGGCAGGCTGAGCTGAAACACACACAATAAAAGTTAAGTGTGTCAATTTTTTTCTTTCGTGGATCTGACTTAAAAGCTCATCACCAAAGCTACAGTAATGCAGTCACCTAAGTTTTATTCTAACTTATTTCCTAAAAGGACTTTTTTTGTACTAGAAATTGAATTCAGGGAACACTGTCCCCCTGTCCCTCTTCCCCATCGTTTTAAAATTTTATTTTGAGAGACGAGGTCTTGCCAAGATGTCCAGGCTGGTCTGCAACTTGCACTCCTCCTTCCTCAGCCTTCTCAGTAGCTGGGTTATGGACCTACACCACTATACTCAGCTAGAAGTACTACAGTTTTGCAATTTACATTTAGTTTTATCATCTACTTTGAGTTACTTTTTGTGAAAGCCGTAAAGTCTGATGTCTGGAGTCATATTTTTGCATGCGGACATGGAATGCTTTCAGTACAGTTTGTTGAAAGGTCTACCTTCTGCTAGATTGTCTTTGTATCTTTGTTTAAGATCACTTGATTATATTTGTCTATATTTAAGTCTCTTTTTCTCTTCTGTTCAGTTTTTTAGCTCCTTCATAAATAGCACATTGTCTTGATTATTATAACTTTAGAGTAAGTCAGTGTTAGTTATCTAACTGTTGTTTATTGTTTTCACTACTATGGGATTTCGGTCCATTTAAACTTTAGAATCAGTTTGTTGATGTCCTCTCACTTGAGATTTTGTTTGGATTGAAAGTGTAGATGAAATTTGGAAGAACAGATATTGTAGCAGTATTGTTTTTTCCTATCCAGGATCATGGAATATGTGCATTTATTTAGGTTTTGTTGGTTTTTCTTTCATTAATATTTTGTCGTTTTCCTCGTGTAGATTCAGTGTTTTGTACATACGACTATTACAGTTTAATTATACTCATAACTTTTGCATTTGTGAAGTACAGTGTAATAATTGTAGGAGTTTTTCTGTTGTAACACCTTTTGATAATATTTTTACATACAAATTTTGTATTTTTCAAGTAAGACACATCTATAGTAAATGGATATTAAGTTGTGGTATATTCATAGAATAGAATACTGTATAGCAGTGGCCCCCAAGCTTTTGGCACTGGGTACCAGTTGCATGAAAACAGTTTTTCTCCAAATTGTTGGGGGGTGTTTTCAGGCTGATTCAAACACATTACATTTATTGGGCGCTTTGTTATTATTATAATATATAATGAAATAATTACACAACTCACCAAATACAGAGTCAATGGGAGCTATGAGTTTGTTTTCCTGCAATTAGATAGTCCCATTGAGGCTGATGGGAGACAGTGACAGTTGAAGTGTGCTGCTTGTGTCCAGTCTGCTTTTTAGTCGTGGTTGTGGTCATTGTGAAAAAACCTGCTTCACAAAACTGGGATGTTGAAGATGGAAGCAGACTTCCTAGCGCGCTTGTGGTAATCCCAGTGTTCTGCCTTGGCTTTAACTGAAAACACATGGGTATTTGAAGTCTCAGAAGTACTTTTAAGGCCACCATTATTTGTGATCAAGCAGTTGATTCTCTTCTAGCACAAAGTCAGTTCACCTGGCTTGCTCGTAAGTAAGTTACAGATCCATTCTTTTCCAATTTGGGGGTCTTTTGCGGTTGGGAAGTAATGCGCAAACTTAAAAGCTGAGCTAGGTGAGCATGTACCAACTGAAAGAATGAAGGCCCTGGCTCAATCTCTTTCAAAATTTCTGCCCCTGTTTGAACAAACATATCAGTGTTCACTCATCACCCCCATAATTCCTGGTTAACTTTGAATAAAGCCACTTTTACTGCTTGCTGACTTGAACATAGTTCCCTGAGCGTAGTTCCCATTCTTTCCTGAAATGACACATTGAGCTTGGTGAGCAGGTTGAATATGTTGCAAGAATAAGTAAGTTTTATGACTCATTCTATATCACCAAAATGTGCTGCCCGTGGTGACTTTTTCTAAAAGAAATTTCTGGAGTGACTCTTGTTACTCAAAAACTCCGACTAGTGATCAACCTACAGAAAGCTGTCTCTTGCTCTCTGTGGGCAAGAGAAGGCTCAAGTGCTCTGTATCCGTCTCCTTATAGAGCTGTGTGAATGTATATGGGTTAGGGACACGTACTTGGAGAAGGTTGATACTTCTTACCACATCTTGCAAAATGATGGTAAGTTCAGATGATATTTTTTGGCAGTCAGTGTTTCTCTTTGGGTGACACGGTACATAGAAGCAGCCTCTGTTGAATAGTGAGACCTGAAAGCTGTCCAGTCACCACAGCCATTCTGTCCATGAGCGTAGTGACAGAAAATGACCAATTCAGTGTTCCTCATTTGTAAACAAAGTCTAGTCTTGCCCCTGGGGTTTGGGTAGTCAGAAAATACATATGACACATCATCCTCATGCACGTTTTCTGAAAAATCTATCACACTAAAACAGCATTATTGCCTTGTTGTCAATATTGGCAGACTCATCACCCTGGATTTTGTGTCACGGTGACTCGTTAATCCTCTCTAGCAGTGTGCCTCAGTGTCCTCTACTGTTCTTCACTTTGTGAAGTTTCAGCACGAGAGGAAAGAGGAATTGCAGCCTTTACTAAAAGTTTACAACAAACATCTATAGCAGCAGGCAGGATCAAGTCGTCACCAGAAGCAAAGGGCCTCTTAGCGCTAGCAGTGTGCTCGGTCTCTAAGAATGATGCCCTGAGTACTAACACATTTGATGATGCAGTGGCCTTCAATAATTGCTGTTCTCCATGTCCATGTTTTTTTCTTTTGAAAAACTCTAAATGCTTTTTTTTTTTTTTTTTTTTTTTTTTTTTTTTTTGACAAGTTCTCACTATGTAGCTCAGGCTGGCTTTGAATTTGAAGTAATCCTCATGCCACAGCCTCCCAAGTGCTGGGATTATACGTGTTCACCACCATGCCTAGCCCAGACTTTTCTTTTAATACGGGGTACTTGGTCTCCATGTGGAGAAACAGTTTTGAAGATTTTGTGGCTTCGGTGGATAGCTGGTCACCTCATATAGTAGAAAGCAGGCTTGAAGACTGTGAATTGTTTATTTATTTTTTTTGGTGGCACCAGGAATTGAACTCAGGCCCTTGCCAGGCAAGCACTTATTCCACTGAGCTATCTCCCTGGCCCCTGTGAATCGTTTGTTGCAGTGAACCTATAGTTTAAATAAGACTTTTGGTATTTTCTTTTCAGTGTAGCTTTCCTTTTGTTGGTGGTGTTGGAGTCTTCTGTCGCTTCATCACGGGGTCTTTCCTTCTATTCAAAGAAGCTCTCCAGTGTTGACTTTTCCTCATAAGGCAGGGGTTAGCTTGTGTCACATCAGATTCTGACTGCAACAAGTGTGTGGCCAGGAAAGAGGTACAAGCATTAAGTGGTAAATAAAGTAGTAGGCAGGCCACGTGCTAGCTAAATTAAGGGTGAGTCATGACTTAAAGCATGCTAGGAGATACAACTATACAATTGAAGTATATGAACTCACTTTACACTAAATTCCTGCCGCCAAATACAGCTCAGTTGTCACTTAGACCTCACTGACAGGGTTCTCATAAGAGTCTGCATGCAACAGACTAGCGGTGATCTGTGTGTACTCAAACCCCTTTGCTAATATTAATCTGTATTTGTGGCCATCTTCAGCACTTCAGCTTCACCTCATCATGAGGCATTTGATTTTTTTTTTAAATTTTTTTATTTATTTTTTAACATTTATTTTAGTGTGTGTGTGTGTGTGTGTGTGTGTGTGGCCAGGTCAGCCCACCAGGGGGCGGGGCTGACTGGCATGTGGTGCTGGAGGATCGAACCGTGGTCCCTGTGCTTTATCAAGCTTGTTCCAAGTAGGTGCTTTAGACCACTGAGCCATCTCTCCAGCCCGAGGCATTTGATTTTGATAAGGAGCACGCAACCTAGAGCTCTTGCATGTGTAATTCATGTAGGTTTCATGTTCCTATGAGAATCTAATGCCACTGCTGATGAAATGGGAGGTGGAGCTCAAGCCATAATGCCAGTTACAGGAAACAGCTATACAGACTGAGACAGCTTTGCTTGCTCTGCTACTGCTCACCTCCTGCTGTGTGGCTTGGTTCCTCGCAGACCATGGACAGGCTCACCCAGGGCCTGGCAGTCCCTGGAATAAAACAACTACTCTCACTGCAACCTTACAGTTGAATCTTGCAGAAGTAATGTTGGAAGAAACCAAACACAAAAACCACAAACTCTGTGATTCTATTCTTACAAAGTTTAAGAACAGGTAAAGGTAACTGTACTCATACAAGATGAAGTACTGGTTACTGCATGCAGGAGTTGGGAGGAGTTGAAGGTGGAAAGGGGCACAGGAGAACAGCTGCTTTCCTAGGAATGTTTTGTATCTGATTTGGTAGTTACTAGGGTGTGTGTGTGTGTGCATGCATGTGCTTAACTGTACACTTAAGATTAGTGCATTCTCCTTTCTATATTACACATGAATAACATGCAAATAAAATGTTATGTCACAGGAAGAAACTTAAAAAAGACAAAGAAAAGGCTGATAAAAATCAAAGACAATAATTATGAATATATTGACTTATGTGTACTCATATGTCATTCATATGTATTCATTTATTTTAAATCTTTTTATGTCAATTCTTTTAGGCCTCTTAGAGAAATTACTACCTGTGTCTTAGTTACTTTCCTCATTAGTGGGACAACATACTTGGCACTTGCAGCATAAGGAATGATTTCTTTTGGCTCAGATTTTAGTCTGCAGTCAGCTGGCTCCAAGGCAGGGTGGCATGGCAGAGGAAAGTTACATGGGAGACAGGAAGCAGAGAGAGGGAGATGGGAGGAGCTGGGAGGGAGATAAAACAGGCCACACCCCCGGTGACCCTTCTCTTCCCACCAGACACCACCTCTACCACCACCTCAGCTATACACACCCATAATCCAATCACTTTCCAAAGCCCCACCTCTGAGCACGTGAGTATTTAACCGGGGCATCTAGATATAAGCCACAGCAACCTGTTTGGTTCATTATTTCTGAAGGGCATTCAGTGGTGCTCTAATTGAGTGAAGAAGTATTTGACCTTCTAAACAGCTATTATTAAAGTATCTTTTATTCCAAAGAGAATTTAGCTAATTTGGGAATCCAAAATATATCATTAGCACTGTTTATTTTTAGCACTATTTACTTATTTTCTGTATTCAGGACAGGGTCTACAGGTCTATGTAGATCAGACTCATAATGATCCCCCTGTGTTCAGCCTCCCAAGAGCTGGGATTATAGGCTCACACCTCTATGCCCAGTCTCTATCGCTGTCTCAGTGCTCCCTGGGGGTGGTCGGGGCAAGCAGGCAGGCAGGGAATCAAACCCCGGCTGCTGCACTCTGCCTAAGCAGGCACTTTAGTCTGCTGAGCTATCAGGCTGGCCCTTATTTTTAGCACTATTTATTAATGAATAAAATTCAGTGCATGTTTAAAGAAGTTTTTTCCTAATCTCCTACTCCCTCACCTTTCATGTTTAATATGGTAATTTCTTATAGGGACATTTTTCTTCTGTTCTTCAAAAAGAAGAGAAAGTCTCACCAATTTATGGTAAAGAAGAGACCATAGAAGTACCCATTATTAGTGCTTCAACTCAAATAATGCTCAAAGGGCTTTTTATGGTGCTTGACTATCTTTTTAGGCAAAATAGCAGGTAAGTAAAGATACCTGTAGTTTTTCTTTAAAAAGATCTCATTTGGATGCTAGCATGTGTTTAATACATCCTAATTTTAGGTGAGTAGTATTATACACATGTATTTGCTTTTACTCACTGGGTGACTCAGATCAATTGCACTTGTCTTTTCTATAATGAAAATGAATACTGAAATGTATAAAATATTTAATTCATCATTAAATTTATACTTTTTTGGTGCTAAACTTTTTTCTTTTTTATTTTTTTGCGGGGACCGGGGATCAAACTTAGGACCCTGAGCTTGCCAGGCAAGCACTTATTTTACTGAGCTATCTCCCTGGCCCCCGGTGGTAAACTTTTTTGGTACTGGAGTTCAAACTCAGGACCTTGTGCTTGCCAGCAGGCACTTAAGCTGCTGAGCTATCTCCTCAGCCCTTTTGGTGCTAAACTTATAAACAGTTTTGTTTTAAATATAACATGAATGTATATCCACCAGTATCAGAAAGCCTCTTTGTTATATTGTATGAAGTCAATTTTTTTTTTTTTGTATTTTAGGGAAGGGTCTACAGAGCGTTCTTGGTCTCACCACCAGATAGCGATCCACCTGTTCACAGCCTCCCAAGAGCTGGGATTATAGGCGTGCGCTACCACGCCCGGCCTCAGTTGCTGTCTTAGCACGCCTCGGGGGTGGGACTGGCACAGCAAGCCCAGAGATTGAACCCCTGACCCCTGTGCCTGCTTGCAGGTGCTTTAATTCGCTGAGCTAAAAGTTGCTGTTTCTTGTTAGGGTAAAATACTACCTATGTCCAGGAGTTTTTAAATGTTTTCTTCATTGTGACAAAATGTACCTTAAGATTTACCATTTTAGGGCCAGGGAGATGGCTCAGTAGAATAAATGCTTCCCTGGCAAGCGCAAGGGGCTGAGTTCAATCCTCGGTTCTGCAAAAACAAAAAAAAGATTTGCCATTTTAGCCATTTTTAAGTGTATATGCTAATTCAACTTCATAAGGTACATTTACAGTGGACATTTATCAGCATTACTCATTTCCAGAAATTTGTCATCATTCCAAGCAGGAATTCTGTACCCACTCCCTTCTTTTATACTTCCTGAGTTAACTAGTAACATTCTACTTTCGTTTTTACAAATTTGCACTTTCTAGGCATTTTATATGGGAGTAGTCCTATGATATTTGTCTTTTTATATTTCTATTAGCAAGGGGCTGGTTTTTCCATATTCTTTCTGAGGCTTTCTATTTTGTGATTTTTGTACCATCAGTTCTAATTGGTGTCAAGTGATATATAGCTATTATATATTTTTTATTTTTATCTTATGACTATAGATATTAAGAATTTTTTCATGTGTTTATTGACTAATTTTAATATATACTTTTTTTGAGAAATATCTTTTAGTAGTTCTACATAGGATCCGATTGCCAATCCTGTGTAAAGTATATGCTTTACATATATTTGCTTCAGTTCTATGGGTTGTTTTTCACTTTCTTTTTTTTTTTTTTTTTTTTTTTTTTTTTTTTTTTTGCGGAACTGGGGATTGAACTCAGGCCCCTGCACTTGTCAGGGAAGTGCTTATTCCACTGAGCCATCTCCTCGACCCCTTCACTTTTGTTTTTGTTTTCCACTTTTTTTTTTTTTTTAGTACAGGGTCTACAGGGTCTCACTATCCAGGTTGGACTTGTAGTGGTCCTCTTGTTTTCAGCCTCCCAAGCACTAGGATTACAGGTGTGTGCCACCATGCCTGTTATGGGTCACTCAGAATAGGAACCAGATCAGGCAGATTGGAATTTGGAAAGCCATTTATTACTGAGCTCAGGGCCCCCATCAGCTCTCACGTGGGAGAGGACCAAAAGGCAGCTAGCCCAGGAAGCAGGGGGCTTTTAAAACATGAAACCACATTTGTTTGGTAAAAAAATTCATTGACACAAAACAATGCTTTTAGGGTCATTGTGACCACTACCCAAACTAAATTTCCTGGGGCTTTGTTTTAGTTTCTGGTTATCTTGCACCTGAGTAAGTACCTGCAGGCAATCTTGCATAGCCCAAGGTTACAAGAATTTAAATCCCATTTAGTTTCCTTATGAAGCCATCTCTGTAATCTAACTTTGTTTACAGGGATTGGTTAGGTAGGAATTTTATCTAGCAAACAGCAAGTAACAGCCACTATTTACTAAACAATTTAGAGTGGTGAGTATACATTTATAACAGAAAGCACACAAGATTTATATTTATAATCTAAAATGTGAGTTGACCCATTACAATGCTCAGTCTGTGTTTTCCACTTCTTTATAATACCTTCAATGCAGAAAAATTTTTAATATTGAAATCTAAATGGAATTTGTATTTTCTTGTGTTGCCAGGACTTGAACTCAGGACCTTAGCAGGCAGCAGATGCTATGTCCCTGAGCTATATTCCCAGCCCTAGTTGCCTGTACTCTTAGTTCATATGTAGAAACTCATAGCCAAATATGATGTCATGAAGAGTTTTTATTTTCCTAAAATTTTAGACTCTTTTGCTGTTTATTTTTATATTTTATTTTTTAAAATAAAATTCTTTCTATAGTTTTTGAGGCCCTGACTTTAATTTTGAGATCTGATCTCTTTAAGTATGGAATTAACAGTAAAATAATATGAAGACATAGTTGAAAATACCACATTTTGTTTTAGTTAAGCCTATATATTTTTTAGACTTAGTGAAAGAAGTTATAAACTGAATGGGATTGTGTATCTTCTGGCTTTTTTGTGTTTTTTTTTTGAGCCCATCTCTCACTGAATTCAAGCTGGCCTTGAACTTTGTAGCCCAGGTTGACCTTGAACTCAGCAGTCTTCCTACCTCTTGGGTCCTGGGATTGCAGGTGTGCACCACCACACCCAGCTCATTTACTAGTTCTGTATTTCATTGAAAGAAGGTGAAGTCTGAGACCAAGATTTTAAAGGGATTTCATAAAAAATCATAATTAACACTTTTTTTAGCAAAAATTATCTGTTTTCTTATAGGATTAAAAATACACCGTCTTTTAGTTTCTTTTACTACAATACTGGTTTCTAGTTTGTAACTAATTACATAATATGGAGTAGAACGTTGTGACCTGGAGTTGCTGACCTGAATTTTAATTTTAATTCTAGCATGATTTATGTGATATTTGAGATTGGGATTGGGAAGTGGCTGGTGAGATTTAGGTGACTTGATGATTTCTGGCATTTCCTGTAAGAACTGGTTTATTCAGTGATTTGATGGCTGAATTTATATCAGAATTACTGGATTTAATTATTGTTGGGAAGAATGTTCCCATCTTTCAGTGGGAAGATGCCAACATTCTTTGAGTTTTTTTTTTTTTTTAAATTTTTTTAACATTTCTTTATTGTGTGCGTGTGTGTGTGTGTGTGTGTGGCCAGCTCAGCCCACCAGGGGGCGGGGCTGGCTGGCATGTGGTGCTGGGGGATTGAACCGCGGTCCCTGTGCTTTGCCAGGCTTGTTCCAAGTAGGTGCTCTAGACCACTGAGCCATCTCTCCAGCCCCCTCTTTGAGTTTTAACATAATCACTTTTTATGTTGTATGTGCCTGGATTATTACATGTTGTCTAATGTTTTTCCATTTAATTAGCATTTTCTTTGCACTTAGATTTGCAGATGATTATAAAGTTGCTATTCAACAGACTTACTCCTGGACGTATCACACAGATGCTTCAGATAAAAATGGGTTCTTTGCTGTACCAAAAAATAAGAGACGTTCACGACAGAAAACTGCAGTTCATGTGCTAAACTTTTGGTGCTTAAATCCAGCTGTGGTAAGCTCATCATGTTGTAATTGAAATTTTTGTCTTTTTGGGTGATATCAAAAGTTAAATGAATATGTCTGACTCTATATGAGATGATTTTACATATCTAATGTTTTCTTTTAGGCATTTTCAGATATTAATGGTAGAGTTCGGACCATTGTTTTGACATCTGGTACATTATCACCAATGAATTCATTTTCTTCAGAGCTTGGTGTTACATTTACTATCCAACTAGAGGCTAATCATGTCATTAATAATTCACAGGTTAGTTTTTATTTTTTTAAATGCTCCAGGCTTTCAACCTCAATTTATTAATTCCACATAAACAAATCAGAAATTGCCTAAAATACCAACCATTTATTTTTAGAATAAAGAAAATTCTGTCAGTTGTCTCAGTGTCAAAAAAAGAAATATTGATAGTATTCCCTCAACCGAAGTCACTTTGAATAGAAAGACTGCAGTATACATTCGTTATGTAAATGTTTTAGTTGTTCTTTGCAATTGAAAAACAAGAAAAATTTGAGTTATGATAGTTTTGATTGTATATTTGTGTTCCTTTTTTCTATTAGACTATGAGGTATCCTTATTCTTCTTTTATATCTCTGTCCTTCCTAGGTGCTTAGATTAATACTGAGCTTTTAGTAAATGTTCAACATGTGTTTGAATATCTAAAATAAGCTAGTACTTTTATGACTTGTATTTTAGTTTAATTTTTGTATTACCTATAAATGTTAACTTTCCTTGAAATGCATGAATTGCCTGCCTCCTGCCTGCCTGCCTAGCTGCCTGTCTTTCTTTCCTTCCTTCCTCCCTTCCCTTCCCTTCCCTTCCCTTCCCTTCTCTTCCCTTCTCTCTTCCCTTCCCTTTTCACTTCCCCTTTTCCCTTCCCTTCCCTTTTCCCTTCCCTTTTCCCTTCCCTTTTCCCTTCCCTTCCCTTCCCTTCCCTTCCCTTCCCTTTTCCTTTCCCTTCCCTTTTCCC
>NW_004524740.1:4153921-4158461 GCF_000260255.1 Octodon degus | reverse complement strand
TTCAAGCTGGCCTTGAATTCACAGTGATCTTCCAGCCTCAGCGCCCTGAGTGCTGGGGTGACAGGTGCACAGCACCATGTCCAACTTGAATTGCCACTTTTTGTATGCCTCTGTTTCTTTTTATGAGATAATTTACGGTGCTTAGCTGTGTGCTTAGTATCACCTGTGTGTATAACACAATTCTAGGTCTCCCCAAGGCTGTCTACACAGATTTCTGTGTGGGGACAGTTTGCTTCTCACAGTTACCTCAGAGCAACTACTGACATTTAATGGTTAGGATCACAGAATGCTAAGCTCCTATATAATTAAGCATTTGCTTTCTAAAATGCCAGAGGGCTCTTTTTGAGAAACATTGTCAAAAACAGTAGTGAATTAAAAGTATAAATTTCACACTTTCAAGTTGCCTTTTATACACTCACAAATAAAGAAGTTAGCAAATGTAACTGTATTTTCTTGTAAGAATATTATTGAAGGCTCTAATTAATTATACTCTCAACCTAGGGTTCAAGAGTTCAATCAACCTGCAGTATTACTAAGTTATAATAATGTTAGTTATACTGCTGCAGTACGATACCATATTGTCCTTCAATTTAAAAGTTTTTTAATTGTAATAAAATGTACAAACATAAAAATTTAAAATACACAACATAAAATACCATCTTAATCATTTTTAAGTCTGCAACTCAGTTGTGTTAAGTACATCCACATTGTCATACCACCAATCTCAAGAACTTTCTCATTTTGCAAAACCTTTTTCTATTTCACAAATTTAGTCGCCCCCCCCAACCCAGCCCTCATACCACCACTATGTTGTGTTTCTATAAATGCTAGATATTTCCTTTAAGAGTAATCATAAGTTTCTCATCCTTGTGGTGACTTGCTTATTTTACTTAGCATAATGTCCTCAAGGTTTATCATTATCTTAGTTAATATTTGTGAAGATTATCTGTTTTGTAACATGTATCACAACTTCTTTTTTAAGCTGGCCCTCCATGTACCATTTTAAAATATAGGGCTATTTCCTTTTTTAACACTGCAATAGTTGCATTATTTTCTTTTTTCTTTTCTTTTCTTTTTCTTTTCTTTCTTTTTTTTTTTTTTTTTGTGGAACCGGGGATTGAACTCACGGCCTTGTGCTTGCCAGGCAAATGCTTATTCTACTGAGCTATCTCCCTGACCCAATAGTTGTATTATTTTATACTCCTGATAAAGTTTATTTTCTCTTACTCAAATTAATCAGTAAGGCTAGATCTATGAATGTTAAGAAAATCCAAAAACCTGGAATTCCATGGATCTGATTTTCTGTGTCTGAGAATCTTACAGTGAAGCAAGGTGGCACACATCTGTAATTCTAGAACTGAGGAGGCTGAGGCAGGGGGGCTCACTGTGAGTTTAGGGCCAGCCTGAACTAAACAGTGAACACAGTGAGAGCCTATGTCAAAAAAAAAAAAAAAGAAAAAAAGCCCAAAACAAATAGACTAAAACAAAAAAACCAAGAATCTTTGAACATGAATTTATAAAGAGTAGTTTCTATTATTGTTGAGATTAACCTATGGCAAATTAAATCAAGTATTTACCCCCCAGTATTTTGAAATTATCAATTGGCATATAGACCTGATACATTCATTTTGTATGTTTACTTATTTGTCCTTCAATTAATTGTGGTACTGCTTAATTTTGTAAACTTGTTGAGGAAATAATACCCTTTTTGCTTTGAAAGAATTTTTATTCCGGGGCCAAGGAGATGGCTCATTGGGATAAGTACTTCCCTGGCAAGTGCAAGGGCCTGAGTTGAATCCCTGGTTCCACCAAAAAACAAAAAGAACTTTCATTCCAAGAGAATTCAGTGATCTACCTAAAGCCAATTCTAGTAAGTTAAATCTCTCCATAGTACAGCTACAGCCTTTGCTTCACCCTTCATTGGTGTTTGTTGAGTTATTTATAATAATTCCTGACACATTCCTTTATTTATTTTGTGTATATGCTATAGATACTTCTTTGTGGCTACCATGGCGATTATAGATATTATCCTAAACTTATGATAATCTTGTTTGAATTCATACCAACCTAACTATATATTGTTAATAACTGGTAACAAAAATCTCTAATAATTGAAAAAGAAATTTCTGTGAAATTTGTTGTTAGGCTTTCATATAAATGTAAGTATTCTTAACTATTAATTTTTCTGTCTTGCTGAGGTATAACTCTAATATTAGCATGTTCCCATTGTAGGTCTGGGTTGGTACCATTGGTTCAGGCCCTAAGGGTCGAAATCTGTGTGCTACTTTCCAGCATACTGAAACATTTGAGTTCCAGGATGAAGTGGGAGCACTTTTGTTATCTGTGTGCCAGACTGTGGGCCAAGGAATTTTGTGTTTTTTGCCATCTTACAAGGTAAGGGAATCCTGGTTGTCTCTTATACCTTAAATTATCACATAGAGGAATCCTCTCCACTGTTGGTTTGAGAGTAGAGCCACTGTGGAAATCAGTGTGGCGATTCCTCAAAAAAACTAAAATTAGCAGTTCCTTTCGACCCAGCTATTCCCCTTTTTGGTATCCTCTTGAAGGAATGAATAGTATCATACTACAGCAATGTGTACATACTCATGTTTATATTGACGTGGTAATATCTAAGTATTGGAAACAGCTCAAATGTCAGTCAGAATGGATGAACGAAATGTGTTCTTTTTATACTGTGGAGTACCACTTTGCCATGAAGAAGGATAAGCTTGAGATATTTCTAGTCAAATAGATTTGTTTTAATTCCATACTCTGAAATGAAATAAATGGGACGCATAAGATTAAGTATTGCTTGGTTTCTCTGGAGTGAGACACCAAAAGTATAAATAAAGACCAAAATGTACAATAGATACTGGGAAATGGGAAGAAAATGTTCAAATGAGGAGAACAAGTTGAGGGGGAGAAGAGAAAAGGAAAAATAAACAAGAAAAAAATGAAAGCAAAGCTTTAAAAAGAAAAGTCCTTATTACACAGAATTGCCTGATGAACTTTCTAGAATGAAGAGAAACAAGGTAATAGCAAATATTATATATTATTTTACTTATTCAATAAGGTACTGCCTTCTTGCTTTATCACTATTTTACTTAAAAGTCCAAAAGCATAAAAGTTTTTAAGCAATGTCACGTAAGGGGACTGCTTAAGTGTATATGATTTTGATTCTTAGAGGCAACTTGGTATTTTCATAATTGAAAGGAAGAGAAATCATCCTTTTCAGTGTCTTAAGTTACCCTTCAAATGTTTCCAATAAAGGGAGTCTAACTAAACCCAAGGTTCTTTGTTGACTATTATTTTATTTGTGCATCTGATCAGAGAGGGCTATATTTACCTTGTTTTTGTAGTCATTCGGGTTAATTTTTTTATTTAGTAAATTAGAACCATATAGTATATTTTGGTCATAATAGCTGAGGCATTGAAACCACATGCAGTTCCTGAGAATGACAGCATATTTGATAAAAACATCTGAGTGAAATTTTAGTTTAGAGAAGTGGCAGTTTTCTTTTTCAAGGCTGCTTTGACTATGTTGAGTTCCTTGAGATTTCCTATGTATTTTAGGATGTGTTTGGTTTGAGCAGTGTTGCCATACAGATCTTCTAATCCATGAGCAAAGAATGTCTTTCCTTATATTTATGTTTTTATTTCTTTTAGTAGTATTTAGTAGTTTTCAGTGTACAAATCTTTTGCCTTCTTTGTTAGTATTTTATCTTTTTTGATACTGTTGTAAATAGGATTATATTCTTAATTTTTCTTTAAGATTCTTTTTCCGTAATTTCCTTTTGAGGTTTCCTTTTGTTTACTCCTACTGTATAAGCATATAATCATTTTTTGGAGGTATTTTGTATTCTGTATCTTTTTTCTTTTTTTAATGTATTTGGTACAGGGTCTACAGGGTTTCACTACATAGATCGGACTCTTAGTGATTCTCCTGTTTTCAGCTTCCCAGTGCTGGGATCACAGGGGTGTGCCACCATGCCCAGTTTCAATGTCTGTCTCAGTGAGTCCTGGGGTGAGGCCGGTATGGCACATGGGGAATGGAACCTGGCCGCTGCACTCTGCCTAAGTGGGTGCTTTGGTCCGCTGAGTATTTGGCTGGCTGGCTATATTCTTTGCTGAATTTATTTGGGTGTGTAATACTTAGGGTTTTCCTATGTAAGATCATGTTATCTGTATAGAGGGATGATTTCACTATCTCATCTAATTTGTATTCCTTTTTTGTTTTTCCTTGCCTGACTACCTGGCTAGAACTTTAGTATTCTGTTGAATTAAAGTGGCTAGAACTGGTACTGATATCTTGTTTTTTGTTTTTTGTTTTTGTTTTTTGTTTTTTTTTCCATTATTTTATTGACAGACAAAAAGCAATGAGACAGTTTCAAATGAAATTGGTAGGACGTTTCAATAATTAACACATTGCATATTGTTTTCCTAGTGATTATTTACTGTACAAGATGCAGGCATGATATCCTATTTACAAACACTATTATAACAAATCCCTCTATTCATTAAGAGAATGTAACTATATATC
>NW_004524740.1:4137111-4152809 GCF_000260255.1 Octodon degus | reverse complement strand
CTGGTACCAGGGCTTGAACCCAGGACCTTGCACTTGCCAGGCAAGTGATTATTCTACTTAGCTATCATCTCTCCAGCCCTACTCGTTGCTTCTGATGTATCCTTTACATTTCCAAATTCAACTTGTGACATAAAAAATATGTAAGAAACTAGGACTTCTTCTTAGGAAGCTGACTTGGAAACACAGGAAATTGGGAGGGAGGAGCAGTGGAAGGCTCCCTGGCAAACACTGCTCCTGTCGATATCTTGTTCCTGATATTTTGTGCACTGTGCTTTACTTATTCTGTGTTGCACAGTTAAGTGTGGTGATGTCTTTTCCTCTCTCTGTCTTGCCCTTATTGTCTCTCTCCCTTAATGTGGTGCTGGATTTTTCTGTACTAGGCAAGCACTCTCTCTCTGAGCTGTGTCCCCAGTCCGCCCTTAATTACCTTTCAACCTTGTCTTTTTTTTTTTTTTTTTTTTTTTTTTTTTTGTACCAGGGATTGAACTCAGGACCTTGCTTGCCAGGCAAGCACTTATTCTACTGAGCTATCTCCCCAGCCCTGAACCTTAAGTCTTTAGAGGTAATAGAAATCTTTTTTCATTTTAAGACCAGGCCTTGGTAAATTGTTTAGGCTGGGCTCCAAATTGTGGTCATCCTGCCTCAGCCTCCCAAGTACTGGAATTACTGATGCATGCTACCAAAGCTGGCTAATATGAATGTCCTATAGTCAGCATATAATCGGACCATGTTTTTTTTCTTAAATTAATTCTGTGTCTACATTTTCATTGGGAAGTTTAGTTTATCTACAAAGCAGTTATTACATATATAAAGCAATTATGGATTAAAAATGTTGCTTCTTTTTAAAATTTTGTTGTGATGGATTTTGATTTCCTTCTCCTTTGATATTCATTTATATTCTATAGATATTTCTTGGTATTTACCATGAGGATTATAGATATTATATTATCCCAAAGTTACAATAATAGATTTGAATTCATATTAAATTATATACAAAACTAGTTCTAAACAGCTCCCTTCATCTTTATATTATTATTACAGATTTGCTGTATGTATATTATGTGCCCAATAACATGGATTGTTTCATTTTTGTTTTTGTTTTTGAGACAAGGTCTTGCTCTGTAGCCTAGGCTGGACTTAAACTCACTATGTAGCACAGGCTGGCTTTGACCTCTTGATGATCCTCCTACTCTTACCTCCTGAGTGCTGAGATTGTAGTCATGTACCATCACACTCAGCTCAGATTTACAGTTTTCATGTATATTTTTAATCCTATTATAGAAAACAAGAAAGGAGTTACAAACAAGAATTACCATAATAGTGAATTTATATTCATCTGTATACTTACTTTTATTGGAGATTTTTATATATTCCAAGTGCTTGAAGCTGCTGTTTTGTGTCCTTTAACTTTAAAGTAAAGGATTCTGGCTGGGGAGATAGCTCTGTGGGCTAAGTGCCTGCCTAGCAAGCACAAGCACCCAAGTTCAGTCCCCAGTACCACATGCTGTGCCAGCCCTGTGCTGTGCTGGCCACTGAGACCGGCTGTGGTGGCGCACACCTGTAATCTCAGCTGGGAAGGCTGAAACAGGAGAATCACTATGAGTCCGAGCTGCACAGATAGACCCTGTACCGAATAAATAAAGTAATAATTTTAAAAAATGAAAAAATGATTCCTTTTAGAATTTCTTATAGAGCAAGACTAAAATAATGAACTTGTTTTTATTTGTCTTGATATGTCATAATTCTTTCATTATTTTTGAAGGACAGTTCTGGCAGATAACAGAATTCTCGATAGTTTTGGCAGATATAGGATTCTTTTTTTCTTAGTACTTTAAAAATATTATCATCATTGCTTCTGACATTTAGGGTTACTGATTGTACCTAGGATCCTTTGTGCTAAGTTTACCTTCTCTTTCCACTTTCCGGAGTCTCTGACTTTGGCCTTGTGCACCTTAATTGTCTCACAGTTTGGATGCTTTGGATCGTTCTTTGAGTTTATTGAGCTTCTGTATTTGTAGACTAATGATTTACAACATTTTTGGAAGGCTTTCAGCTATTTTTTGGGAAATATTTATAAATTAGTAAAAATAAAAATTGTAATGCAAACTGTCACAATTTATGCAATACAGTTGATATTGTACTTATATAGAAATGTAAGTTTTCCTTCTTTCTTTTTTCTTGTTAAGATAATACTTGTGATTTAACTTGGGCCTTCCAGTGAGTTACATTCCCAGCCCTTTAAAAATATTGATTGATTGACTGATTGATTGAGATAGGGTCTTGCTGAATTCCTTAGGCTGGGCCCAGACTTGCGATCTTCTTGTCTCAGCCTCTTAGAATGCTGGAATTACAGATGGTCCCATCATGCCTGACTGGAAATGTATAGTTTTAAATCTTATTAGAAAAAAAATTAAATCATAATCTGTACTTCCACCTTAGAAACCTTAGAAAAAGAAATGGAAAACAAAGCAAGCAGAGGAAAGGAAACGATGAAGATAAAAAGATGAATAAAGTAGAAAACAGTTAAATCATAGAAACAACCCATGAAACTAAGAACTGTCTTCATTTTAAAAATGTATTGGTAAAATGAATAAAATCTAGCAAGGCAAGTCAAGGTAAAAAGATAAATTACTAGTATCAGAAATTAGCCAGGTATGGTGACGCACACCTGTAATCCCAGCACTTGGGAGGCTGAGTTGGGAGGATTACCATGAGTTTTAATCCAGCCTGGCTTATATAGTGAACTCAAGGCCAGCCTAAACCACATAGCAAGACCTGGTCTCAAAAAACAAAACAACAAAACAAATTATAGGGAACATCATAAATTTTACATCAAGGTGTGCTTGAAACAACCTTATGTACAGTATTTAAGCAACTTACATGAACGATTCTCTAAAGACCAGATTGTCAAAATTGCTAAAAAGAATTAAAGAATTAAACTATGTTGGGAAAGTAATTAAAATCTTCCCACAAAGAAAAGTGTAGGGCTGGCATGTAGTGCAATTGTAAAGCCCTTCTCAACACATGCAAGGTTCTGGGTTGCAGCTGCAATGCTACAGGGCAAAATATGTAGGCTCAGTTGACCTTTTTGGTACATTCTACCAAGAAAAAAAATACCAGTTTTGCACAAACTTAGAAAAGAGGAAGAGGAAGGACTTCCTGCAGTATCAGGCACACATAACTCTGATAGCAAAACTGAAGAAGAATATTATAACACTTACAGGCCAATGCAAGGCCAACAGTTATCACCAAAAATTTAGTAAATATATAATAAAAAGGATTGAAAAAAAAAAAAAGTATTGTACATCCCTACTGGAGTGGGGGGATTTATTCCAGGGAGTCAACCTTAGTTTATTTTCAAAAGTCAATCTATTTAGTATAGCAAACCAACAGGTTATAAAGGAGAATAACAACATATTTATCTCAAACAGTATAGATGATGCATTTATGAAATTTAACATGTATTCATGATGTAAACTTAGGATACAAAGAACGACCTGATTAAGGAATCTATGAAAAACACAGTTAGCATCCTACTAGTGTCAGACTGAATGATTTGCCTATTTTTAGAAATGTAAATTGTATTTTATCCAGTTTAGTGAGGAAGAAAAAGAATTAAAATACAGAGATTTGAAAAGAAATGCAGTTATATTTGCTCAAACATTGTCATGGTACACTTTGAACATTCTAAAAAATCTACAAAAGATATTAGAATTCAAAACTGAATATAGCAAATCTATAAGGAGGTCATTATATACACATTGTATGTAATAGCAATGGACAATTGCAGAATAAAACAGTACTGTTAGAATAGCATAAAAATCACGAAATCTGTCCATGATACTGAACACTGATGTGTACAAAATATTAAAGCCTACATATAAAGCCTATATAAATGTAAGGAGATATTCATAGATTAGAAGTTTCTGTACTGTAAGGAGAATCCTGAAGTTGATATATATGTTCAAGTCAATTTAAAAAATTCCAACAGACTTTTGCTCCCCAGAGAAATTGATACGTTGATTTTGTAATTCACACAAAATGCAAATAATATAGATTATAAAATAAATTTATTCATTTTTTTATTTTAGGGAAGGGTCTACAGGGTGTTCATTGTCACACTGCTAGATCAGACTCATACTTACAGCCTCCCAAGAGCTGGGATGATAGGTGGACACCACCACGCCCAGTCTCAGTTGCCATCTCAGCCCACCCCAGGGGCAGGGCTGGCACGGCAGACCTGGGGATCAAACTCCTGGCCCCTGTGCCTGCTTGAAGGCACTTTAATCCGCTGAGCTATTTAGCCGGCCCTATTAAAATAAATTGAGAAAAATAAATGAAAACAGGGGACTTAAATATTGGTTTTCAACATTTACTATAAAGGCATAGTAATTAGATATTGGGTATGGACCTAAGGATAGATATATATTATAGTATAACAAAATAGAGACTAGATATCTTTCTGTAGTTAGCTTTATTGACATGGGGCCAAGGCAGATTTATGGAAAAATGGCAGTCTTTTCAAGAAATGTCGCGTGGCTCATTTGTATTTCCATATGGGATAAAATGAATATTGACCTTTTATAATCTTATAGAATGGTGATGCATGCTTATAATCCCAGCTGTCAAGATTATGAGTTTGAGGCCAGGACTGTGTATGTATGTAGTTCATATGTAGAGTGCTTACCTAGCATGCACAAGCCCTTGGTTCAGTCTCCAGCACTGTACAATAAACAAACAGTCAATTAAAGAAGGAAAGAAAGAAAAAAGTAAAGAAAAAGTAAGCACACAGATTGCACGAAGAAAGAACTGTTAACAAGAAGGGCTATTATCCCTGAGCCTGGTGGACAACTATAGGACTGCTGAAGAGTTCCAGAGAGAGATGCTGGTCTGTGCAGGGGCATAGAATGCGCTAGAGAGGCACCAGAAGCTGCAGGAAGAGCAGGAGAAAGCTACTAGGGAGCCACCAGCTCCAGTTACAGAGTAGGGTGGCTGGGAGCTGTCCGGAGCTTCTGACACTCACAGCTTGGGACTGTAACACCAGACTGCGGGGCACACTCAAAACTTGGAGCTCCAGCACTAAGAAGTGACAGCCACAAACAAACCCATTAGCCACTGCTGACAGCAAGGGCGTTCATGCTTTTATGTAGACTGAACAAGAACCCTCTGTTGGTTCCTAAGGTCTTAGAAGCTGCTGCGGGGACCCTCCTCTTTACAGGGCCCTGAAGAAGAGAGTGGGCAATCCTTTTTCTGGACATGTTACATAAAATGGAGCCGTGTAATTTATGGCCTTTTGTGTTAGGAGTCTTCAGTTCACATGTCTTCAAGGTTCATGTGTGTTGTGATTAGGCATGATAAAGCTGGGTTTTCTCTTTTGTTCACTCATTCATTTGTTCGTTCATTTTTTTTTAATTCTATATGACTTTTATTTTTATTTTATATTTTTGATGGTGGGCATTTTTTCCCCATAATTTTATTGATAAACAAATAGCAATGAGACATTTTCAAATCAAATTGGTAGGACAGTTTCAATAATTAACACATTGCATACATTCTTCCTAGTGGTTAATTGCTGTACAAGTTTGTTCATTTTTTAAGAGTCTTGCTGTGTAGTTCAGGCTGGCCTCAGACTTGCGGTGTTCATCCTGCCTCAGCCTCCTGAGTGCTGAGATGACAGAAATGTACCACCATACCCTGTTTAGCTGGGTTTTTTTGTTTAGTGTATCAAGAGGCCTTCAGTAGTTAGCTGGGCTACAGGCTCACTGGAGAGTTGACTGGAGACAGACGCACTTCCAAGCCTATTGGTTTGATGGCAGAATTTATCTCCTTATGATTGTCAGATGTAGTACCCAGTTTCTTCCTCTTAGGTCCTAGTGGCTGCACTCAGATCCTATGTGAGTGGCCCTCTCAATAGTAAGATAGCTTCTTCAAAGACCACAGGATCTCTTCTCAGGAGAGGGCCCATCTGTCTTACAAGGATGCTTCCCCGAATAAGTCATGCCTATTCAGGATGATTTTCCTTTTGATTAATTCAGGATCAATTGAAGTGTACTTGAATTACATCTACAAAAATCCCTTCACCTTTGCCATAGAAGAGAACCTGATTATAGGACTGAAGTCTTATTTTCATTACCGACTCACATTAAAAAGTGAAGTATACATAGGTTATATACAAGAAGGAATAGAAGAGCTATCTTAGACTTATTCTTATCACAATAATTAATTTGTCAGTGTCAGAAAAGGTCTGAGAAGTCCATTACAGGAGAGACTTTGCCTTGGTATCTGAGAAGACTGCTAAAAGTGAAATGATACTTGCGAGATGCAGTTAGGCAGCAAAGTTTTCCTGACTAGCACACAACATGCCCATTGTCAATGCTTGTTGAATTAACTCTCGAATATGACTTCCTAGTTCAAGTCTTTCTTACTGTATTTGAATTCATAGATATTTTAGAGTGATGTAATTCCATATATGTCCTAATAGTTCATATTGAGAAAGAATCTTTAGTATTTTTATTGGCTTTCTTTAAAATACTGTTTATTCACAAAGAGAACCTTGCTTATATTACATTTGAGATCTTTCTGAGAAATCTGATAACTTTATATTTGTTTTTATTTTTTTCATGGAGGAAATGATTGGATACATATTTTGTGCAAAGGATTTGCTAAGCTTTGTTAAATCTCCACACATGAAAAAGTTAACTCTTCAAAATTTTTTTCATCGTAGTGTAAAATAAGTGCAAATCCTACAGCAAAGGACAAAATCTAAAAGTCATTATAGAGAACAAAAGGAGTGATACTAAAAATTGAAGTAGGAAGAGATCACATTGGACTGAGTGAAGGAGGGGAACAGCATTTTATCAAGTATTAAAGGCATCTGCATCTCCACTGCAGATGTGAAGGAGACAACACTAGCAAAGTCACATGAAATATTTTTATATGCTGGGGATATAGCTCAATGGCACAAGTGCCTCCTGGCAAGTGCAAGGTCCTGAATTTAATCTCTGATACAAAAATACATAATTTTTTTAATTAAATAATCAGTTTAGCTTAGTTTGTGTGAAAATACTATGGAAAGACTAGACCTGAGATTATACATTTTCTTAAAAGAAATATAGGAAGAAGCCTGCAGCTTTATAAACTACCTCTGATGGGTATTTTTTTCTTGTATTTCTAGATAATCAGAATGAGTGATTTACTCAAACCTTAATAATTCACTGAGAGTGAAGTTAGTTTCCTTTTATTATAAACTGACTTAGTTGTGTAAGTAAAGTTTTAAGATGAGAAAGTTGTCATTTTAGATTTTCCCTCACATTTTCTTTCAGAGCTTTCTAAAGTTACCAGAGATTACAAAATTTTTTTTGTGTGTGAATAATGTTACTTCTCCACTAAAATAAAATTTACTTTTAGTCTTTTGTCATTTAACTGGTAGCAACACTGTTTTAGAACTCTGTGAGAGAGATCATTTTTATGAGAGGACGAATTTCTAAGTTTTGTTATGGATAGAAAGTTTCCATTAAGTAATTTTGAAAAGAGACTATCTGGTGCCAGAGTAGCAACTTGGGTCACTTTATTTGTCCATTGCATACTTTGATTTTCTCTTACATCTTTATGAATAATATGCATAAACCATTTTCCCTAAGGAACATTTCACATTCACCACTAAATGTCAAGTAAGAAATAAAATGCAAATGTTTCTGTTCAATTTTTGGTTGTATTATTCAGCATTAACTTTATATGTTGAGAAATGTATAAATGCCAGTAGTAGTTTGGTATGTTTCTCATTTTGAAGCTACTTAATATAAAGCAAAAACTGAATTGGAATTTCTTTTTCCCCAATGCTAGGATTGAAGCCAGTGCCTTTTGTATGCTGGGCAAGTGGTATGATACTGAGCTACACTTTCAACTCTAAATGCCTGTATTTGAAAGATATTTTTTGTTGTTGTGTAGATGGTTAAGAGTTCTATAGATGACCAATTTACCTTATTTTAAATGATTGGTTGGGCCTTTTTAAGAAACATTTTTTTTCTACATTGTATGGTGCTGAGGCCTTTGGGCTGTGGTGGGAAGGTTGAATTCTTGGTTTTCTAGTCCATTGCTGTTTTTACACTAACACTGTAGAGTGTACTAGAAGAGATGTGATTGATCTGATAATTACTAATTTGACCTATATGTTTTTGAGAATAGTATATATTGGTAATATCTGTATTTATATTTACTTTTTACATTTGAGCCTAATTATTATCTTTTAGAAAATAAATATCAGAACTACAATGGAAGTATAACTGCTTTAATGAGTGAATGAATATTCTGAAAAATAATAAGGCAGCTGGAAAGTAGCAATTTAAATGTTTTTTTTTTTTTTTTTTTTTTTTTTGCTTTTCTTTCTTCTTTGTGTATGTATGTACGTACAGAGTTTTTTTTTTTTTTTTTTTTTTTTTTTTTTTGCGGAACCGGGGATTGAACTCAGGCCCTTGCGCTTGCCAGGGAAGCACTTATTCCACTGAGCCATCACCCCGGCCCGTGTTGTCCATTAATAACTTGCATACATTTGTGCCATTTTTGGTTCCAGATAAGCTCTAGAAAATATATTGATTATAATTTTTTTAAGTGAAAAATGTAGGGAAAAATAAAGGCACAGCATTAAGATTAAACTAGAGGCAAGGGTGGCCAGGTAACCCAGTTTTATGAGGCAGGGATTTAAGTAGAATATATAGACGCTCAAGTCATCTTAACCCCCTGTGCTTTTTTTACTTCTTGGTTCTCATTTTTCAAAAATGAAAAGCTAGATATAGCTTTTTAGATAAAGGAAATGCTTTTTCGTGAAAGGCCTAGCAAATTGGTTAAATATAACTTAAAATTAATTGGCTATGATTTTTTTCATATTAAAGGAGATTTTTTTGAGCTTAATAGAAGCTAGAAGACTTGGAGACACCATATCTTCTCACAGTCTTTAAATATCTTTCTTCGTAGCAGTACCTAATTTTTCTTTTTGGCTGACAATTTCATATTAACCCCTTTTGAGTTTTTTTATAATTAGCATTACTCCATTAATGAGTGCTCTATTCCCATAGCCTGAGTATTTCCAGGAAGGCCCCACCTTAACAACAGTATTGCTTTGAAGATTTAGCTTCATGAACATTTTAACAATATTCTAATCCATTCACATGGGATATTTTTCTGTAATCTTTAGTTTCTTTTGTCAACCTTTTACTGTTTTAGTATATAAGTCTTTCACTTTACTTAAATTTGTGTTATATTGTAACTATTGTAAACAGGATTTTTCTTTTTTTTGGATAGTGTGTGTATGTGTGTGTGTGTGTGTTAATTGTATTATGTCTTGATTACTTTTAGCATTATGTATCTTCCTGCAACTTTACTGTATTTGTTAGTTTCTAACAGATTATTTGATTGAGTTTTAAAGTTTTCTATATAATGATTATTTTGTAAGCAGACAATAACTTCTTTTTCCTTTGCTATTTGCATGTTTTTAAAATGTTTTTCTCCTGCCTAATTGCTTTGGCAAGGGCTCCCAATACTTTATTACATAGAAGTGAGAACAATGGACATCCTTGTCTTGTTCCAGATTAGCGAAAAAAGGCTTTCATTTTTTCTTTTTTGAGTATGTTAACTGTGGGTTTTTCATAGATGACCTTTACTGTTGTGTTGAGGTACATTCCTTTCTATCTAATTTGATGAGAATTTTTAATGTGAAAGGATGTTACAATTTTGTCAAATGGCTTATCTGTATATAATGATTATGAAGTTTTTTTTTCATTTTGTAGATATTTTAATAGAAGTTCCTGTGTTTTATTTTCTCATAGTTTTATTTGAATACAGTAATAATGAAGAGTATACTCATTTTTATGATAACTAAAATTTTATTTTAAAAAATTGCTGGGGGTGTGATGGTACACACCTGTAATCCCAATTACTTGGTAGGCTGAGGTAGAACTACAAGTTTGAGTCTAGCCTTAGTGCAATTCTTTCTGAATTAAAATTTAAATGTGGGCTGACTGGGGATGCAACTCAGTGCTCCTAAGGTTCAATCCCCAGTAACATCACCATCATCATCAATAACAACAATAACACAACCTTACAAATTTATACTTTATTTTTATTACTCTTTAAAATGGACCATTTTATTTCTAACATATGCTACCAGTAGGTATATATCAACTGAATAAAAGAAAGTAAACATTTCTTAAATATTAGTACTTGATGAAACAAACGGTGAAGTATCATCTTTAGATGGAAAAATGATAGATTTTACTTATGAAATAAATTATGTGAATAAGATTACAAAAGATGGTAGTCTGCTTAGGCAAAACTATTAAAAGCATTAAGACTTGAGTACTGGCTATTAAAATGAGTAAATGGCAATATTATAAAGTTAAACACATGCCAAAAAACATTTTCCAGAGAACTGGGATTGTAACAATACCATTAATGAGGGCAAAGAGGTCTTAATGCAATTTGCACTTTCTAAAGTTTCAAAAAAGAGGCTTTGAGTTAGTGCATTATTAATGTACTGAACATCTGGAACCGTGTAAAGCTATGGACACTGAGCAAATGCAGAATTTCCCCACTAGTTTGCATTCTAACTTACTGCCTCCCTGGTGCAATATTGGCTTCAAGATGTCTGACAAAGTAAAATGACAATGTCCAGATAAGACACAGATGTTCCAAGGTATCTTGTAATTTGTGAGATTTGACTTTTAAAAGATTGCTTCAAAGGTAAACAAATCCAAATGATGTGGACACTGATTGCTAAATTCCTTCATCTCTGTGCCTCCACAATTGGCAAGTTGTTGGTGCTGAATAGTGCTTACCTTTATGAGCTATTCAGCAAAATGATTTTTAACAGAGGTAACCTCACATTTTCAACACATGTAAGCCTTAAAGCCTAAGAGAGAGCTCTGTCTCGTTGTATTTTCCTATAAATTATTTCATCTTTAGGATACCTGAGATTTTTTACAATAAATTGAGTTGTGTGCTTATTTTTGTGATTGCATTGGCAAGAAGAAAGTAATTAAGTTATATGAATATGCACTTTGAGTGTCACCTGTAGACTGAAAAAGCTGTAAACTTAAATATTTGTTATCTGAAATGAAAAATTTTCTGTACATCATTTTCACTAAAATGATTGTGTGCTTATGCTGTAGCACCACCACACCAATTGGCATGTAGCCCGTGCAGCTTTTAATGGAAGGATTTTAAGGTACTTGTTATGGTTTGTGTCTAGAAGTTCCCCCAAAGCCTAGTATAGTCGTGGGGTGGGCTTTTGGAGTTTTTCATTGATTCATGGCCCAATGCTCAGTTGCGGGTGTGAGTGCTACGTGTGCCCTGGGCTGGGCAGCCTGTATACAACATAAGGGAGGGAAAGAGGCTTACTCTCTGCTGCTCCTCCTTGGTGCTCTTGTTGCTTTGGCTCTTTTCTGCCAACAAGAACTATCATCCTCTGCCATATGCCACCAGACCTTGGAGCTGGCCAAGTATGGCCTAAAATTTCCACAAACTGTGAGCTAAAAAAACCTTTCCTTTCTTAATTCTGGACATCAGGTATGTTGTCTCAGCAATGAGAAAAAGCAAGCAAGACATTTTGGTACCTGGAGTGGAGCCACTGCAGTGACTATACCTGACCATGTGGCTCAAGTGCCTTTGGAGATGAATGGCTTATGGCAAGAGTTTGGAAAGGTTCAGAGATGTTGCCTGAAAGAGTAGCTCTGGAACTCTTAGGCTGTTCTGTATGGGAAATTCTGGTCAGAGGTCAAAAGACCCAAATGCTGATAAAAATCCTGCCAGTAAAGACCAGGCTCAGGAGGTTTCTACTGGGAAGGACCACATTGGGTGCTAGACTCCAGATAATGTATGTTATAGCTTGACAAGAGTTTGTCTGCATTTTGCTCGTGTCTAGAGACTTTTCTTGAGGCTGAGATTAAGGGTAGCAGAGCAATTTGACAGAAGAAATTTTAAGGCAGTTAAATGTTGAGGTAGTGACATGGCTACTGTTGAGGGATTTTAGCCACATTTATGTTAAAAATTGACAACAAAGAGCCCAATGAGGTGATTTAAAATGTTATGAGTCTGGCCAGAAAAGAAGCCCCAGTAGCTGTGGACTACAAAGATAGCGCTGAGAAGATCTTGATTGTTGAGAAGGATCAAGAACTGGAAAAGGTGGCTGGAGGGCATCACAAAAAGCAGCAAGTCTCCACCCTTTGCAGCCTCAAAACTATAAAGGTGAAAGACTGCTTTGAGGAAAAAAAAAAGCTACTTAACACCACGTTTCAGAATGGTGGCAGTGGCCACATCAGGTTCCAAAATGGTGGCAACCACACCCAAGTTCCAGAATGGCAGCAGCATAGAGTATTTGTTCCTCAAAATCAGGTATAGGGTACTCAGTGATCCAAGCACTTGACCCCTACAGCTGAGGGGAAAAAAAAGCCTGACTACTGCTCCAGCTGTCAGTGGACCTTGGTATCACCCACATGGCACTTGTTTTAGGCATTTATAAAATGCAAGAGAGTTCTGAGGCTAAAAAGGCTTCCAGCTAGTTTTCCAAAGGCTTGGGAGGCCAGGCATTGTGCCCTTGAGCGGGCAGTGTGTGAAGCTGTAAATGTAAAACAGGGTACAATGGAGACTCCAAAAGCTTGAAAAAGCCAGGAACATGGATTGTCTGAGGAAAACTACAAGGTGGAAACAAAGTGGGCCCAAGAGGGAAGCCATGGGAGCTACAGCCACCGGAAGTGCCATGGGGGTCGAACCACATAGAGCTCATGATTTGCCTCAGATTGCCTCAGATGTTAAATGTGAAACTACAAGACTTAAGGTTTGCCCTGCTGAATTTTGGACTTTCTTTGATCCCAGTGCTTTGTATCCCCATTTGTACTTTTGGAAATTGTAGTGTTTCTCTTGTCATTAAATGTAGAAAGTGTTTTAACTTTTCATTTGTATAGGGGCTCACAGCCAACAGTTTGTCTTACATCTTGGAGGAGACTTGGGACTTGCACTTTTCAGCAATGCTAAAACTGATAAGACTGTGGCAACTTTTAGAGTGAAATACTTTTGGACTGAAATATCTTTTACATAAAGGGATGTGCATGAATCTTTTGGGGGGTCTGGGGTGGAATGTTAGGAGATGTCCTCCAAAAGCCTAATACAGTGGTGGGGTGGGCTTCTAGAGTTTTTCATTAATTTGTGGTCCAATGCTGAGATTATGTGTGTGAGTGCTACACCTGCCCTGGGGTGGGCAGCCTGCTTACAATATAAGAGAGGGAAAGAGGCTTGCTCTCTGCTGCTCCTCCTTGGTGTTCTTGTGGCTTTGGCTCTTTTCTGCCACCAAGAATTGTTGCCCTCTTCCATGTGCCACCCGGCCTTGGAGCCAGACCAGTGTGGACTAAGATCTCCACAAACTGTGAGCTAAAAAAACCTTTGCTTTCTTAATTCTGGACATCAGGTATTTTGTCTCAGCAATGACTGAAAAGTAACCAAGATAGTACTTAAAAAATATCTCCACTGAAAAGATTAAAATAAACTCACTGTGTTTGTTATAAACATTGCTCATAATCAGCAAATCTTCCCCTTTTCAGAATGTTCCTTGTATTTGTTTACCTGAACCAGAATTGGGTTATACCCAGAGGATGCGCCACTTCCTACTCCGCCCTTTCAGATTGTGACCGTATTTTCCTTTCATAAGTGTACAGATTTAATACCCAGGTTGTTCTCCATCGTGTTTTCTAAACTTTCTCCTATTTTCTTCTTTAAAAGAAAGAGAAGAAGCAAGGGAGCAAAGGGGCAGGGGTGTTATATATGAAGGCTGGGAAGAAAAAGGAAAAGGAACAAAAGGAAGTGCTTGTGAGACTCAGTAACAAAAATGGTAGTCTCTGAACTCATGTCTTTAAGTTGTGTCGCTCTTTCCCCTTCACCCTTATTTTCATCCTTCAGATCACTTTAATATTCTTTTATTGAGGATTTTGGTGCCTGATTTATAGTTGTTTTTTTTTCCCCCCCTTCTTATGTTCCTCCCTGATCTTCCATGCTATGGGCCTTTCTTTTTCATTCATTTATTAAATTTATTTAGTACTTTCATGTGTCAGGTACTCACAATCAGGACTAAACAAAACAGACAAAAATGAGTGCCATCTAATATTTCAGGGATGAAAGACAGGAAATCAGATATGTAGAAAGATACTAAGATGCCAGATGATGTTATAGACTGAATATTTGTGTTTCAGATTTCTTATGTTGAATCCTAATCGCCAGTGTGGTTCTGATTGGAGATAGGTTCCCTGAGAACATAATTAAGATTAAAGGAAGTTGCCCTGGTTGGGCCCTGATCTGTAGAAATAGTGTGCTTGTAGCAAGAGGTACCACAGAGCTCCCTGGCTCTTCTGTGCCCAAGCACAAAGAAAAGCCATGTGAGGACCTGGAGAAAAGGGGATAATTGACAAGCTAGGAGGTGAGCTCTCTCTCAGCAGACATCAGGTTGGCCAACACTTCTGTCCTCCAGGGCTATAATTTCTGTTGTTTAAGTGATTCAGTTTGATATTCTGTTACAGCAGCCCAAGGGCTTAATGCAGGTAGTGTCAGTGCTGTGTAGAAAACTAAAGCAAGGAAGGGGAAAAAGAGAATTGTGGGGATATAGGAAAAGATGGTTCAGAGTTTTAATTGAACAGTTTAGGAAGGCTTGTCTGAGGGGATGGTACTGCATGAAAGTCTAAAGGAGAAAAGGGCAAACCATTCTGATTGGGGTTGAGGGGTAGAAGGAACCTTGAGGCTTGGATTTAACAATGAGGAAATCAGTATGACTGGAGCAGTGTGGGGATTAGGTACGTGAGCAGCATCACTGGAGATGTGATCCAAGAAGTAACTGGAGTAAAGCCACGCTACTTTAAGGATTTAGATTTTATTCTGTATGCAACAGAAAGCATGTGGAGACAATTTAGAGTTTTAAAAGGATTATGCTGGCTGCTATGTGGAAAATGGACTGTAGAGAACAGAGGAAGAAGCAGCAAATCCTTCAGCGTTCCTTTCAGATTATTATCTATAGTTCAAATATTTCTCCCTGTCTTCACTGTTACAACCGTCCTTGCCAGCACTCGCGTGGAAGGATTTGCTGATGGATTAGATGTGCAGCATGGTAGGAGGAGAGGAGGTAAAGTTTTCTTGCTGTGCCCTTTCGTTTGTATGCATTCTCCTGCTCATCCATCTCTCCTACAGACAGGCATTCTTAGTTTCACCTTTTGTCCTAGTTTCCCAATTTATAGTTTATTTTTGGCCTCTGCATATCACATCCGTATATGCAACTGCTAGATCAGCATTTTAATTTGAGGATTTTAAGGACAACAGAGTTGTGACTTGCTTCCAGTCTTTGCCCCTTCCCCACATTGCCTGTGTGAATAAATGGTACTATATCTGTATTTGGATCAATCGGCTATCAGTGAGGCTTCTTTAGACCTTTTCTCCCTCTCCTGTCATAGCCAATCAAATCATCTTATTCCTTTAAAAGTTTGATTTGGGGTATGTGTGGTGGTGGTACTAGGGACTGAACCCAGGGACACCTGCAATGCATTTGTAGACTGCTTTTTTCATTTTGAGACTAGATCTCACTAAGTGGCCCAGACTATTCTCAGACTTTCACAAGATGCTCCTGAGTAGCTGGAATTCTGACTTGCCACCATGCTTGTAAATATAAATATAAA
>NW_004524740.1:4134470-4136031 GCF_000260255.1 Octodon degus | reverse complement strand
TGTCACTAAATTACTTTATTAGTAGCCTAATTATATTTACTCTTGTTGCTCCCTTACTCATATTAATAACAGAGAAATATTGTTTAATCTTTGTTTTACACTGTGAAATATGAGTTGTGTTTAAGAGTAATGTGTCCGTTTTGAATAATAATAAAATTTGAATATTCACTGTCCTGCTTAAGAATATTACTCTTGCATTAGAAGCCTGAGTCCAGCCTCATCCCCATTCTGATCACTTCCCTGAAAACTGGGCAAAAATTGTGGTTATTTTGCTTTACTGGGGAATGAACCTATGATCATTCCAAGGCCTTATTATTGTTCTAAGTAGGTGCTTTAGACCACTGAGCCATCTCACCAGCCCGGTTCAAGGCCTTATTATTATTTCATTTTTTATTTCATTTCTTTTACTTATTTTATTTTATAGACAAGGTCTTGCTAAGTTGCTCAGGCTAGGCTCAAACTTGTGATCTTTCTGCCTCAGCATCTCCAGATGCTGGAATAATAAGTGTAAGCCACCATTCCTGCCTTGTTTGGCTTTTAAAAATATAGCACTTTTTTTCTTAATATATTTTCTGAACATTGTATAAATAAAATCGTAGGTATATTGCCCATGTGCACTTGCTTTTGTAAATGCAACATCTAAAGTTTTGTGATCTTTGAAACATGTAAAACTAGTTTATTTACACATGCTGCTGTGTAATATTCATTTGTATATGTGTTCATACTTTTCCAAATTTTAAAATCATGGTAGATACATAAAATATACCTTTTAAGCATTTTTAAGTGCACTTGCATGGCAATTAAGCACTTGTAGAATGCTGTACAGTCATTGCCACTTTCTTTTTGCAAAACTTTAAGGGGCATAACACCAATTTTGTCATAAAGATCCATTATTGTGGATATATAATACTCATGTTTCTATATAATATTTCTGTTGATGAATTATTAATTTTAATTTTATGAGTTTTATTATATTAAACAATGAGACTTAACAGGAAAAAATATCCAAAGTGAAGTATTTAATTTTTAATATTTATTGTTTCTGAAACATCAGAATTTTCAACATCAACTGTTTTGTGTTGTTCAAAGTTTGGTATACGTGCTGCTGAAGCAAGCACAGTGTACAGTCTACAATATAACAAATAAATTCCTATATGAGCTGAAATTAAAATACCAATAGAATTCTAAAAAATGTAATCTTTACTTCAGTTATCACACACTTACAGGAGTCCTCACAGATGACAACAGCATGTTCCATGCACATACGTTGCTTGCGCTCAACAGTACATGTGTTTTTGCTTTCCTGGTCTTTTTGTAGGACATACTTGATGTGTGGCTGGTCTTGCTGTTTTGTTAGGAGGTTATGTTATGCAATGTTAGTTATCAGGAATATAAAATATCGATAAAATAAGTATTAAATTCTTAATATGTATTATGCATTTAGAATAAACATCAACTGTATACCTGCACATAAAACTTAAAATAGGGCTAGGGGTTGTAGCTCAGTAGCACAGTGTCTGCCTGGCAAGCTTGAAGCCCTGAGTTCAAATCCCTGTACCAG